>NC_090377.1:113738075-114069585 GCF_036365525.1 Heterodontus francisci
CCAGCGTGATGCCACTACCAGTCACATCTTCCCCTCCCTTCCCCTGTCAGCATTCCGAAGGGATCGTTCCCTCCGCGACACCCTGGTCCACTCCTCCATTACCCCCACCTCGTCCCCGTCCCAGGGCACCTTCCCTTGCAATCACAGGAGGTGTAATACCTGCCCATTTACCTCCTCTCTCCTCACTATCCCAGGCCCCAAACACTCCTTTCAGGTGAAGCAGCGATTTACTTGTACTTCTTTCAATGTAGTATACTGTATTCGCTGCTCACAGTGTGGTCTCCTCTACATTGGGGAGACCAAGCGCAGACTGGGTGACCGCTTTGCGGAACATCTCCGCTCAGTCCGCAAGCAGGACCCTGAGCTTCCGGTTGCTTGCCATTTCAACACTCCCCCCTGCTCTCATCTCTGTCCTGGGATTGCTGCAGTGTTCCAGTGAACATCAACGCAAGCTCAAGGAACAGCATCTCATCTACCGATTAGGCACGCTACAGCCTGCCGGACTGAACATTGAGTTCAATAATTTCAAAGCATGACAGCCCCCCACTTTACTTTCATTTTTAGTTTTTTTTTCTTCCTTTTTTTTTGCATTCCTTTTTACATTTTTTGCATTTATTTCATTTCATCTTAGTTTGTTCAGTTTGCTTACCCACTGTTTTTTTCAGGTTGTTTTTCTTCAGGTTTGCACTTGCTGATGTTCTATATTCAGTATATTCACACCTAATCTGTACTAATGCTTTGTCTTTCAAAACACCATTAACATATTGTTTGCCTTTGCTCCGTGACCTTTTGGTCAGCTATGTGGCCTGGTCCAATCAGCACCTTCTCCTTTGTTATCTCTTGCCCAACCCCCACCTCACTTGTTTATAATCTGTGACTTTTCTAATATTTGTCAGTTCCGAAGAAGGGTCACTGACCCGAAACGTTAACTCTGCTTCTCTTTCCACAGATGCTGCCAGACCTGCTGAGTGAATCCAGCATTTCTTGTTTTTGTTGTAGCAGGTAGCTTGCTTGACTTATTGATCAGGGAGCTGTGTGTGCCATAGGAAACAGTGTGATAAATATATACAGTTGTGAAAGGTGTTGAATTTTCCAAGATGCTGTATGCATTTGTCAAAGGGTCACAAAAGGAGGCTTTCATTTGTCATACTCGAAGCAGCCTGAGTAGTATAAGCAATAGTAACAGTCGGTCTTGGACCCCAGAACAAAAAAACTTCCTGCAAACTAACATTGGTTTAACTATAATGTGGATCAAAATCCAGCATAGGCTCAGTGAGGAATTGAGACACATTGACAGACCAGGAAGGTTCTACAATCTTGGTTGAGTTGGTGGATATGAGGTAAGGCGGCACGGGTGGTGAAACAACTGGCTTCATTGCCCCCCACCCACCAGTTAGGGCTAAAGGAGAAAAACAGCCAGAGAACCCGGCTAGAATTGAACATCTGCAAACGTTAGTTGAGGGCAGGATTAGGCTCAGCCCAGATGCTCCTCAACAAATAGCCTGTTTTCTCACTATTTATGCTCACACATGAAGCATGCCACCTTGAGTGATTTGCTGAAGGGCTGGAGGACCATGAACAGAAAAGTGAAATATAATCTATTCACTCCTAATTGTGAAACTACTAATGTTTATGTCAGCAATATACTTGGAAAATCTCAAGATTTTGACAGTTTCAGGTCACAAACCAACCATGCATCTTCACAGTTCCCAATAATTTAAGATTTTCAAATTAGTTCAAGCTTCTGGAATCTGAAACTGGTGCATTCAAGAAAATGTTTTACAAAGCAGAGTTCAAAACAAGTTGGTCGCTGCTGGTTGAATAATTTAGGTTTATAAGCTTCTCTCTTGAAATTAATTTTAATATGTGTATTTCAAAATAAGTACTTTTTTAACACATCATTAATTGCTTGCAATTTCCTGTTACAATTCTCAATTTCAGAAAAACAAGTAATGAGGGAGGCCATTCAACCCATCCACTTATCCATAAATACCTATGGTTTTAATCATCTCATGAAGGATTCCAGATTATTTTGCTTTCCCTATCCGACTCAAAAGGTGAGTCGGTTATTGATTATACTTTGCAGAAAACAACCTATTATGAAATCAAGCATAAAACATCTATATTCTTCCTACATGAACTATACATATTAGAATGCATAAAAGGATTTTTGTCACAGCTAGGCTAGTTTATGGTAAAACTTAATACCTTCAACTCCTGATTTTGGTTTTCGTCTTTGGCCCTTTGCTGATGAGGGTCTGGGTATCCTCACAGGGCTCTCAGCCTTCAAAATAAAAAGCATCTATAAATTCACAAACACTGCAGAAATTCCGCATCATAATTACAAGTAGGTCACTGCCAATTATTTAAAGAGTCTAATTCTAGACATTTATGATACATCATAGCCAGTGAAAAACGATTCATAGTGACACATTTGAATTGACAATATAACTACTATGAAGGTTACAGTCAGCCTTGTGACTGGAGATATTAATCATTCCACAATGATTAAGATATACTGGGGACTAAATCAAGCTCTGTAGTGCCTTTTTTTTTTTAAGGTGCTGCGCAGCAAACTAACACTCAAAAATGCAGTCCGAAATGCACGCTTCCCAAAGAAAGTGCGCAGGATGCCATTCGTAAAGATGCTTGCACCTAACAATAAAAACTTGTATTTATATAGCGTCTTTCCTAGTAAAACATTGCAAGGTGCTTCACAGAGGCATTATAAAGAACAAAATATGACACCAAGCCACATAAGGAGATAAATTTGCCAGATGACCGAAACCCTGGTCAAAGAGGTAGGTTTCAAGGAGCTCTTAAAAGGAGGAGAGAGCAAGAGAGTGATGGAGAACGAGGGAATCCAGAGTTTAGGGTCGAGGTAGCTGAAGGCCTGGTCACCAATGGAAGAGTAATAAAAAAATCAGGAATGTTCAAGAAGCCAGAATTAGAGAACTACAGATATGACAGAGGGCTCTAGCTCTGTAGGACATTTCAGTGAAAGGGAAGAGCAAGATCATAAAGGGATCCAAAAACAAAAATGAGAATTTTAAAACTGAGGAGTTGCTTAACTGGAGCCAGTATAGGCTAGCCAGCACAGAGGTTATGGGTGAACAGGATTTGGTGCAAGTTGGGATACAGGTAGCAGAGTTTTGAATGACTTCAAGTTTACGGAAGATAGAACATGGGAGGCCAGCCAAGAATGTGTTTCAATAGTCAAGTCTAGACAAAGGCATTGATGAGGGTTTCAGCAGCAGACAAGCTGAAACAGAATGGAGTCAGGTGATGTTAGAGGTGGAAATAGGTGGTCTTCGTGATGGTGCAGCTATATGTTTGGAAGCTCATCTCAGGGTCAAATATGACACCAAGGGCACCAACAGTCTGGTTCAACCTCAAACAGTTGCCAGGGAGAGGGATGAAGTTGGTGGCTAGGGAGCGCAGTTTGTAGTGGGGACTGAAGACAATGGCTTCGGTCTTCCCAATGTGTAATTGGGAGAAAAATTCTGCTCATCCAGTATCGGATGTCAGACAGCAGTCTAACAATTTAGAGGCAGTGCAGAGGTTGAGAGAGGTGGTTGTCAGGTAGAGCTGAATGTCATCAGCATACATATTATTATGAATGCTGGACTTTGTAGCACGATGATGTTTTAAAAACTGAGATTTTTAAATGTAGGGTAAAAAGGATTCGGAAGAGATATGTGACCTCACACCAACTCTGCCTAGAGACTAGACAGGGATCTTGGTTACCATGACTGTTAGAGAAACTTTCAAGCCCGTTTGTGAAGAAGACACTGAGACTAGGATGCTTTGGTCGGGACTGTTTATTGCTTGCCACAGAGCTTACCTCTCCAGTCCTAACAACACCCAGCCAGTACTGGTTGGCTCTTTATATACATTTGAGTACAATTAACTAATTAACACCCAACACCTGTTCACCCTATCACCTTCAACTACCAGGAATTTAACATCCATTAACAGAGCTTGTTGGACACCAACAGATTCCCCTCTTAAAATTAAATACATATATATAAAATGAAAAAGACAAAATCATGATACATTTTTCATTATCTTATTATAGCATCAACCTTCAACAGCACCAGCCATTAACATACCATATAATCCCTTTTTTTTTTAAACAAAAAGACTTGTTTAAAGAAGTACAAAGCAATCTTAATATTAAAGATTTTTCATGTTTTCTTAATTCATCATAACACAAGATGGCCTTCTTTGAGGATATCCAACAATTTCTTTGAACAAGCACCTCTCTTCGTAAAACAATCTGACAACTGATGACTTGCGTTAACCCATTTTATTTTGGAAATTTCTTTTCTTTACAACATTTCTTCTATACTCGCGAGATCAATCCTCAACCTCTTTTCCGTGACTTTTTATCTAACAGACATTGTCCCAGAGACAATGGTTATCTATATAGCATTCTATAGGAAAAATTTTCTCTGAATGCCCGTTATACAAGAGTTCCTTTAAAATACTCGATAAATACATACCCATATCTATCGCTTCTATCAGTGCAAGTGTCTCAGCAGCTAAGATGCTTTTAACTATCTTCTTTATTTTCTTCAATTCCCACGCTAGTGGACAATATTTATCATTTCTTCCCACCAAATATATAGTGAACCCTGCTGCACTCGAATAACTATCGGGAAGAATAGCTTGTGAGGCGTCACTAAAAATTACTAATTTCATTTCTTCTGGGTCATCCAATGCTGGAAACTGGAGTGTACATTTGTCTAAACTCAATTTCTTCAATGTCTTATTGGCTTTCAGCACTTCCCCAATAGTAGCATGTTTTAGCATGGCACTCAATTCTAATACATCATAGCAAGTGTCCGGCCTACTTTGTGTGCACAACCAGTTTAATTGCCCGATTAAGCTCCATAACTGGTCTGCTTCTTTCTTGGTTGGAGTCTTTCTTTTGTGAGGATCTGGCCCGATTTATTGGCATCATATTAACATTCTCTAGTTAAGACTGTTGATTTAGGGTTACCCACACCTTCGCCTGCCTAACATTCAACCCTATATATTTAAAAGCTCCAGAAGCCCAACTTCCAATTTTAAATTCCTGTAGTACTTTATTTACCACAAATTTCTGAAATGCCGCAGATCCTCCCAACAGAAAATGCGTGCATCAAGAAAATGCCTACTAGTTTTTCTTCATAGTACCAATAAAACATTGTCGGATCTGCTTTTAGCTGAATACAACCAGCTTTTAGTAGGGTGGACCTAACTGCAAAATACCACACCCTGGATGCATCATTTAGCCCATAAACACACTTGTTTAGCATCCATAATTTCCCCTTGACATCTCAAAGCTACCAAAGGAAGCTTTAAAAATTTCTCCCCTTGCAAAAATGCGCTTTCATGTCAATGGACTTACATTCCCATGAGTGTGTCGCTAAAAGGGCTAGGAAAATCCTCAAACTTGCTTTTGCTGCTATTGGGCAGCCTACTCTAACTTCTTGGTCACCTAGTTGTTCCTCAAATCCCCGAGCTACAAGTCTGACCTTAATTTTATACATACCATCGGGAAGTACTTACTTTCTCTGTACAGATCCATCTATGGGACAATGCTGGTTGTCCTCTATCTGGCACCTCCGTGTATATGCCAAACTCTCTCCAACTATCAAGCTCTTTTTGTTTTGCATTCTATTATCACTAGAGCTTCTCTATCGTAAGAGTTCCTACTTCTTGTGGCGCTCCTCACCTGCTCTCTGGTTCTTGCGCTTGCGAAACCAAGTCCCCTACAAGATTTTCTATACCTTTCTGGATGACTACTACTCCACCTGCCCCTCCTATGACCAGACTTCCTTTCACAAGTTTATAACCTTTTCCTTGGACTATGATTATCTGCAGGCCCACTATCTGAACTTACACTGCATTTTCTGGCCTTCCACATTTTCACCTCCTTCGGCCAATCTATACATCTGATATCCTGTCCCTTATCTTGCACATTCAACCCAATGTTTGTATTTCCCTGTGGCCTTTTCAGTCCTTCCTATAATGGTGGCCTCCCTCCATTCACCATCCCCTTCCGGCATATATGTCACTCTAGTCCCAACATTCGGTTGTTGACCTTTGGGATAAGTGGCCTTATCTTGATCTTCACTATCATTTGGTCCATGCTCAGTTAGACCATTATCTGCCACAATCTGTTGCTGGTAAAGGACCAACATATGTGCATGCGAAGTACATGGTGCATCATTGGTGTCCATTTGTTCAGATTCTGTCAATATATAATCAGTGCCAATAAGCTATGAGGAATGTCTCCTAATGGTTTGGTTGCCAGAGTAGTTAAGGAAGTGGCCCTAGAAATAGTGGATGCATTGGTGGTCATCTTCCAAGATTCTACAGACTCTGGAACAGTTCCTACAGATTGGAGGGTAGCTAGCATGACCCCACTATTGAACAAGGGAGATAGAGAGAAAGCAGGAAATTATAGACCAGTCAGCAGGACATCGGTAGTGGGGAAAATTCTAGAGTCCATTATCAAAGATTTTATAGCAGAACACTTGGAGAACAGTGTAGAATTGGACAGAGTCAGCATGGATTTACAAAAGGGAAATCATGTTTGACAAATCTACTAGAATTCTTTGAGAATGTAATTAGTAGAGTTGATGAGAGTCAGCCAGTGGATGTGGTTTATTTGGACTTTCAGAAGGCTTTCGACAAAGTCCCACATAAGAGATTAGCATGTGAAATTAAAGAGCATGGAATTGGGGGTAGTGTATTGCGATGGATAGAAAATTAATTGGCAGACAGGAAACAGTAGAGATAAATGGGTCTTTTTCCGAATGGCAGGCAGTGACTAGGGGGGTACCGCAGGTTCGGTGCTAGGACCCCAGCTATTCACAATATACATCAATGATTTAGATGAGGGAACTAAATGTAATATCTCCAAATTTGCAGATGACACAAAACTGGGTGGGAGGGTGAGCTGTGAGGAGGATGCAGAGAGGCTTCCGGGTGATTTGGACAAGTTGAGTGAGTGGGCTATTGCATGGCAGATGCAGTATAATATGGATAAATGTGAGGTTATCCACTTTGGTAGCAAAAACAGGAAGGCAGATTATTACCTGAACAGCTATAAACTGAGAGAGGGGAATATGCAGCGAGACCTGGGTGTTCTTGTACACCAGTCGCTGAAGGTAAGCGTGCAGGTGCAACAGGCGGTAAAAAAGGCAAATGGTATGTTGGCCTTCATAGCGAGAGGATTTGAGTACAGAAGGAGGGATGTCTTGCTGCAATTATGCAGGGCCTTGGTGAGGCCACACCTGGAATATCGTGGGCAGTTTTGGTCTCCTTATTTGAGGAAGGATGTTCTTGCTATAGAAGGAGTGCAGCGAAGGTTTACCAGACTGATTCCTGGGATGGCGGGACTGACGTATGAGGAGAGATTGAGTCGGTTAGGATTATATTCGCTGGAGTTCAGAAGAGTGAGGGGGGATCTCATAGAAACCTATAAAATTCTGACAGGGTAGATGCAGGAAGGATGTTCCCGATGGTGGGGGAGTCCAGAACCAGGGGTCATAGTCTAAGGATACGGGGTAAACCTTTTAGGACTGGGATGAGGAGAAATTTCTTCACCCAGAGAGTACTGAGCCTGTGGAACTCGCTACCACAGAAAGCAGTTGAGGCCAAAACATTGAATGTTTTCAAAAAGGAGTTAGATATAGCTTTTGGGTCTAAAGGGATCAAAGAGTATAGGGCGAAAGCCAGAACAGGCTACTGAGTTGATCAGCCATGATCATAATGAATAGCAGAGTGAGCTTGAAGGGCCAAATGGCCTACTCCTGCTCCTATTTTCTATGTTTCTAAGTTGCTTCCAGATATGGGTGGCCTGGTAGGCCTTATTCTGGGAATTGAGCATGATTTAGGAGAATGAAGTGAGGCCACGAGTAGGACAAGCTTCTAAAAGAAGGGGAAGAAGGGTTCTCAACTGGAGGCCATATCTTCCTAAGATCTTTAGGGAGTAATTCTCTTACGACTTGAAACAGCTTTGCTTCACAAAAGAGGCAGTGACTGAAATCTGCTCAAAGCAGGGCAAGGACAGCATTGCCTGAAGCTGTCAAGGTGACCATGGCTCTTAACCTTTGTGTGTCTGGCTCCTTCCAGACTGCTGCTGAAGATATATGGAGCAGTTTGTTGCATAAGGAACATCACTGAAGCTCTCTATACACAGAAAGACAGCTTCATCTCATTCCATCTAGTCAGTGACAACCAGGCGGCATGAGTACAAGGCTTTACAAGGATTGCAGGGTGCCCCATGGTTCAGAGTGCCATTGACTGCACGCCTTGCATACGGTTCGTGTAAACTCTGGCATTTTGATGAACCAGTAGGGATTCCACTCCCTCAATCACAGACAGGTGAATGCCCGTTATCCTGGCAGCAGTCACAATTCCTTCATTCTGTGGCAGTCCATGTGTAGGTTACCCACCACAACTAAAGGTTGGCTACTAGATGACAAGGATTATCCACTCATGACATGGCTCATAACTGTAGTCCGGAACCCATACACTCATGCACACAGCATACGAGAACCATGCAATGAACATTATACAGCACACCATCCGCGCCTTCAAGCATCACTTCAGCTGCCTGGAGGAGCCCTGCAATACTCAGCTGAGTGGGTATCAGGGTTTGTGGTGGTATGCTGCATGTTGCACAACCTTGCAATACCCCTTGCTACCAACTATCCAGCAATAGGCTGTGGAGCAGGAGCATGAGGAAGAGGACAAGGACAAGGAAGTGCAACAGGAAGTGGAGCAAGACCAAGTGGAAAAGGAGTCTACAACATAAACAACCCCTTTCTGCCTGGGATTTACATGATCAAATAATTCATGAGTCATACCAGTACCAACTACACCTCTCCATTCACCAACAGTCCCACACTCCTTACCTTTCCTGTATCATTGACCATCACATTGTCCTCAAAACAAAAACCACTAGAAAATGCACATTCCAATCCAAATGTATAAATTCAATCATTACAGAATGTGTGCAAAGATGAACTAACTACCCTTGTGTATTCCCTTAATGCCCGTCTTCCACGTGACTTTGCCTATCCTAGTAGCTTCCTCTGTGGCTGCACCATAGCTGGTGGAAGGCTGCTGACCTTCAATTATCAAGCCAGGCCTTGGAGGGTGACCTGGGGCAGCTCTGGCCCAGAAGGACCAGATTCATACTGCACTGTTTCAGGGTAAGCTACAGCAGTCTGTGCTGCCTGGCAGACAGGCAAGGACACTGGGGGAGAAGGAATGCTGCCAACCTGAGGAAGAACAGCAAGTTCATGCTCCACGGAGCCACTACCACTCTCCAGGGAGGCACCTCCACAATCCTACTGATCTGTTGGAAAACACACTGATGGACAGCAGTGATGCACTGGAAGCCCCCTTTGAACATGGTATTGGAGCCATGGTGGCAATCTGTAAAAACACAGATTTACACCAGCAGCCAGAAGAAAAAAAATCAACTAACCTTGTAGTAGTTCCAAATCCCTTTAAGTAGATGTTGTGGAGTTTCCTCCATTCTGTTCAGTTGTACGAGGTTAGGGCAGGGCGTTGGCATTTGAAAATGGCAACACTGGAGTCAAATCTGCGTTGCACACTGAGGCAATAACCTGCTCGATTGCTGCAGTGGAAGCAGCCCTTCAGACCTATGATGAAAGCTGTTTGCACTACAGTGGAAGCTGCCTGTGCTACAATGAAAGCTGTGACATCAGCCATCAGACACTGGATCACGGTGGACTACGTAGGCGTGCTGCTAGAGGTGACCACCCCGTCCCATGTTGGAAAGGACAGGCTCTAAGCTCTGTGCAAAGCTTTGTATCAAGTTGGTGCTGGACTCCTCCATGCTCCAACACTGAGCACAGGCTTTCTGACAGGTTTTCCAATGCAGTCAGCATTTTGGTTATGTAGATGCATCAACCTTCTACTCTAACTTGGCACATCAAAGTCCTCATCTGACTCCTCTGCAGCAGAATAATTGTGTGATTTCACCCTCCGACAGACTGGCACCTGCGTTATCCTTTCTACCCCGTCCTGTGCACTTGTGCCTGGTGCGGCACCACATGTAGATTCTTCCTCTATCCTAGCCTCTAAAATATGTGCAATGTCAGGCTCTGAGCTGGTGAGTGCGTGTGTAAGATCAAGTCATGTTGTGCCTTCACCTCCATTGTCTATTTCCGCTTCCTCCTCTGACTGGGATTTTCAAATTCTGGGGTTCATGAAAAAGGGACAAGCGTTCAGTTGTAGTGAGTGGAGAAGAGAAAGTACAAGTGCATGCTTCTGCAACTTGTGAGTCAGAAGAAATTGTCGGGTGAGGGGAAAATGGTGGAGGGTGTGTAAGAGTAGTAATGGAAGGAGGATTAGGTATGCAGATACCCCCATCAAAGATACCTCCAGCCTCTCCAGTGGTCACTATCTCAGTGATTTGCCCTCCCATGATAACCAGTATTGTCTCCTCCATGTGGTTAAAGCATGCAGGTACACTTGTCCTCCTTCAGTTTTTTTCTGCTGCCTACTGTTATGCGCCACCTTCTCCTCCAAAAAAAATTAAGTACGTCAGTGAGTGTCATGCAATATGTTTAGATGATGTGGTTGTCATGGTTGAATAGTTGTCAATGTGTGTGCGCTGAGTGTTGTGGGTGTGAGTCTTGCAACAGTGCTAAGTGTGTGAGGGTGAGGTAAAGCATATGAATGAAGGATTTAGTACTGATTGATAAATAGGTGGCTGATGGGGGTGTAGTAAATTGAGCAGTGAATGAGGCTAGTGGTGTAGTTGGTAGAATATGCCATTTGAAAATCAACTCATTCATCTTGACAACTCTTATCAGATTGGTAAACTTCTTCCTGCACTGCATCCATGTTGCTAAACCTAGACTCCTAGTACTGACCTCTGCCGCTACTTCTTCCCCCACCTAAGTATTAGTCTGGAGGGCCTCCCACCCCCACTGTGGATATAGGATGTCTTGCCTTCTTTCCGCAAGTTCAGCTATTGTTCAAAGTATGAGAGCACAGACTGAGTTTTCAAATGATTCCCACCACTTCTTGCAGCCACAACTCAGCTCCCCTTTAAGAGGTGCCGGCTGCCTTTAAGTAGCACTAGCCAATTGGGATATTGGGTCCCTTGCTGATGCATGTAACCAATGAACAACGTGGTGAGCAATGGCTGCAGTGAGATAGCCAAAGTTCTAATTTTTGCATTCCGTACACATTGAGCTGGCAAACTACAGGAGAAATCATTTAAAACAGCAGGCAGCACAAAGATATCACACAATATACAGGTGCGAGTTAATCACATACTGCAACCCCCCACACCCGTTTCTGGGGTGGCTAGTTAATTTAAACCCCATTACTTTCATATCACTGGGGGGCATTTTCCTTCAGTAAAATTATTGGGAAATAAATTATGCATCATTTGTGCTGGAAGTTATTTCACTAAACAATTAGTTTACAAATAGAAATTTAGTAACTCAGATGGGGGTTTAGTGTTTTATCTCAAATAGAAATCAGTGTTAAAATTATGGAGCTGCCCATTATTCAAGCTTCCTGTCTCAATCTGCAGAAGCTTTTCCTCTGTATATTTCACTACTTGTTCCCCCCAACTTTCCCCACCTCTGATCAGTACGCACTTACAGAAAAAGCTGATTGTCAAACTCCTCTGTCTACTTAAGTTACACCTCTTGCTGACCGGTTATAGGCTAGAATAGGATGTGGTCCACTATGCAAGATCACCCTATGGGATAAGGAATGGAGCATATTATCTGATAAAACATGGGTTTTTGAGAATTAAAATTAAGCTTTCTGGAATTATTTGAAACTTTTTTTTTTAAAAAGGCGGTCTTACTTATAAAATTAACTCACAAAATAAACATCTACAGGAAATGTGTAAACAGTGCACTACCTTTGCTCCAGGAATCTCAACTACTTTATCCTGTTTGCAGTAATTAAAATGAAAATTATTAGTGACTGAACAGAAAAACTACAAAATTATTTTACAAATTGCAATAGTACAAACATTAAAGTTAAGTCTATATTAATTATTCAAGATTCGCAAGGTTTTTTTTAATATAAAGTGCACACTGAAGGGAAATTTCGATGAATTAATATACAGCACTATACCATCATGAAAAGCAGGGAGATAATTGAAACCCAAAATCACATTAATTTGATTTTAGAAATAAAAGCCAACAATTTCTTTATTGCACAGCATTCCATCAAAATAATTCTCCACGTTAAAAATCCCTGCAAGCAACAACCGCCAGCAACTAATCTTTAAAAAATGTGTTCAATTGCATATTGTGGGTGTGAACACTCCAATGCTATATGCCCTTAGCATCTAACATGAAAAAGGACAGGCAAAGACCAGCTGATCTATCAAGCCTGTCCCATTCCACTTGGTGCAATTTGCAGGAACCATTAAGCCCTTCCCACCCTGCAACCCGCCCCCCCCCCCCCCCCTCTCCCCTCTGCAGCCACACAATCGCCTGGGACAGGTAGCAAAAAGGAAAAAAAAAAACCAGGCAATTTCAGAAAAAGTAACTCCTGGAAATTTCTCTATGACCCCGGAAAGCAATCAAGCAAGCTGCAGGAGACCACAGTAGTTGGTAAAATTGTCGCTGTCAGTCTTGCCATCTTTTAAAACTCTAGATGTATTTTGTGTGCAGAAACTTGTCCAGCTCCATTTTGAATGGTGTACAATACTCATATCCTTTGTTGTGCTATGGAACCAATGCCACTAGTTTCCTCATGCAGGCACTAAAACTACATTATAGAACTGCCGATACTGACCCAACCCTCCAAAGGTTTTATTCTGCTCATCAACCAATAGCACTAGCTGAGGTGAAATGGGCCAAATGGCTTCCTCTAAATTACCATTTCTACGACTTTACAGCTGCACCTGACAACAACCATGGCATTTTCAAAGAGTATCTTGCTTCCTTTCAGGTGTCAGCGGTGGTTCAGTGGGCAGCACACACCTCTTATTCAGAATGTTGTGGGTTCAAGCCCACTGAAGAGATTTGAGCACATAATTTCAGTTGGCACTCTAGTGCAGTACTGAGGGAGTACTACACTATTGAAGGTGCAATCTTTCGGATGAGTCTTGAAACCGATACCTCATCAGGTGGACATAAAAGATTTCAGGACACTCTTTGAAGAGCAGGAGAATTCTCCCCAATGTCCTGGACAAAGCCGGTACATTCACTTCAGTACCTGTGTACAAGCCCACATCTTCCCTTCCCTCACCCCAACTGTATAATTTGACACTCCATTCACACTTCATCAAAACTGATGCCTGGCCTTGAATGGAATAGCTAATCATAACAAGAGTGTCAAGTTTACTTGACAAAGATTGAGCTATTCCACTCAGATTTACAAATAAAGCTGAAAATGGTCCTGATTTGTTCACAAATATATTCATGACAACATAATTCATGACATGTAAACTGTCTTTTTCTCTCTACTTACAAAAATTATCTGCTAATTTCATGTGTGACCCTTGACAGCAAGTGTCGAGTCTAATCCTGTACTCATCTAATGCCCAAGAAAGCACATGAAAGGATCTCTTGATAATGATCTGAATCCCTGCCTTATGCTGACTGACTATTCCACACTCCCATCTACCCAGATAACCTTTGATTCTCTTGCCTAACAAGAATCGATCTACTCCTGCCTTAAAATTATTCACTGACCCTGCCTCCACCATCTACAGAGGCAGAAAGTTCTAAAGTCGCACAACCCTCAGAAAAAAAATTTCCTCATTTCTGTCCTAAAAGGGTGACCCCTAATTTTAAAACACTGCTCCCTAGTTCTGGACTCCCCACAAGAGGGGAAACATCCTTTCCACAACCACCTCGTCAAGGCCATTCAGGATCTTATATACTTCAATCAAGTCTCCCCTCACTCTTCTAAACTCGAGTGAAAACAAGCCCAGTCTGTCCAACATTTCCTCAAGGCAACCCGCTCATTCCAGGTATCAATCTAGTAAACCTCCTCTGAACCGCCTCCAACACATTCACATCCTTCCTTAAATAAGGAGACCAAAACTGCACAAGTATTCGAGATGTGGTCTCACCAATGCCCTGTATAACTGAAACATAGCATCCTTACTTTTATTTTCAATTCCTCTTGTAACACCTAGATCTCTCTGCACCTCAGAGTTCTGCAGTCCTTCTCTGCTTAAGTAATACTCTTTTTCTTTATTCTTCCTGCCAAAGTGAAGTTATGTTTGCTCTGGTGTTGTAACAAACCAATGCAGCTTTGCTGCACTTTTGTACATGGAATTTGGAATACACTGGTACCATTTTTATCCCAAACAGCCAGCGAAACGAGATAACAAGAACAAATCCACATAAAAACGTTAACAAAAATATACCCGTTCTTTGCAAAGAAAAATGTACGCCTATGGATGGAATTTCATATTATAAACATGATTAATCAGATTACTTTGACTGGTTTAACTTGCTGATAGAATATTTTTTGCAAACACCATAAGATTTGTTTACAGGTAGAGTTCAGATTGAGTGTTGCACTTAGTTTATAAACTTTATATTTCTCTACAATAAATAGTTTGCAGGCACACAATGAATATTCTCCTGGGTTAAATGCGCACTGCATACCTCCTGGTCTGCATCAATTTTGCTGTCTTTCTTCATCACCTCTAGATGCTGTTTAGGTGGTTTTTCCTCAGCTGCAACTTTAGGCTACAGAAATAAAAAGCAGCATTAAAACAAGTTAGAATAATATATATTTTAAATATTTCTAAATAAAAACAAGTATCACTTGTATTACACAAGTGATTAAGTCTCAAATTCTGCACAATGTACAGTCACAAACTCATTTCTGGTGAACAAAGTCCTTCAGTTCATTTGCTCTCATCCTTCTAGGGTACATATGTCTAACCTAACACCTTCCCATTAAAGCATCTTGCAGTTTCTTAAATGAATCCAGTATCTTATCCTCAACCAACTTTCTTGGCAATGTGTTCCAGCTATCTTGTTAACTTGCGTTTGAAGAAATACTTCGTAATTTCTGCCCGAAATTTGCTCTCTATGAAAGTATTGATTCAGGTTCATCACTTACTATATCCCATTTTATGACTTTATGCGGCCTCTTGTGAGAGACTGCTTTAAGGCTGAAGAATCCCAGTTTATTAAGTTACTTTGCATAGCTCTTCTGACACTATGGGTTAGTCTCACTGCTGTCCACTATGCTAACTCCAAAGCCTGGATAGTCACTTACATTATGACGACCAGCAACGTACACAGTACTCCAGGTGCAGACTGCACACTTTCAGGATGAACTTCATTTTGAATTGACCTTATTTAATGAGATAACCAGGTATTCTTTCTGCTTTGTTTATTGCCATCTCTTATGATCATGGTGAGCAATGAATCAGCCAAAAATTCTAAGCCTCTTTGAACTTTCCTCTTGGTTAAGTTTTATCCCACCTAAGGAGTACATATACCTCCTATTTTCACTAATGCAGTAACTCACATTTGTCCATAATGAAATTAGTTTACCAACTGTGAACTTCAATTGCCACTGATCAGTCCAACAAATCCTTTCTAATTCTCTTTGTAAAACCTTGGGAGGCTTTTAAAGAGAGGTTGATTAGCGTGCAGGAGAGACATGTTCCTGTGAAAATGAGGGATAGAAATGGCAAGATTAGGGAACCATGGATGACAGGTGAAATTGTGAGACTAGCTAAGAGGAAAAAGGAAGCATACATAAGGTCTAGGCGGCTGATGAAAGACGAAGCTTTGAAAGAATATCGGGAATGTAGGACCAATCTGAAACGAGGAATTAAGAGGGCTGAAAGGGGTCATGAAATATCTTTAGCAAACAGGGTTAAGGAAAATCCCAAAGCCTTTTATTCATATATAAGGAGAAAGAGGGTAACTAGAGAAAGGATTGGCCCACTAAAGGACAAAGGAGGAATGTTATGCTTGGACTCAGAGAAAATGGGTGAGATTCTAAACGAGTACTTTGCATCGGTATTCACCGAGGAGAGGGACATGACGGATGTTGAGGTTAGGAACAGATGTTTGATTACTCTAGGTCAAGTCGGCATAAGGAGGGAGGAAGTGTTGGGTATTCTAAAGGGCATTAAGGTGGACAAGTCCCCAGGTCCGGATGGGATCTATCCCAGGTTACTGAGGGAAGCGAGAGAGGAAATAGCTGGGGCCTAAACAGATATCTTTGCAGCATCCTTAAACACGGGTGAGGTCCCGGAGGACTGGAGAATTGCTAATGTTGTCCCCTTGTTTAAGAAGGGTAGCAGGGATAATCCAGGTAATTATAGACCGGTGAGCCTGACGTCAGTGGTAGGGAAGCTGCTGGAGAAGATACTGAGGGATAGGATCTATTCCCATTTGGAAGAAAATGGGCTCATCAGTGATAGGCAACATGGTTTTGTGCAGGGAAGGTCATGTCTTACCAACTTAATAGAATTCTTTGAGGAAGTGACAAAGTTGATTGATGAGGGAAGGGCTGTCGATGTCATATACATGGACTTCAGTAAGGCGTTTGATAAGGTTCCCCATGGCAGGTTGATGGAGAAAGTGAAGGCGCTTGGGGTCCAAGGTGTACTAGCTAGATGGATAAAGAACTGGCTGGGCAACAGGAGACAGAGAGTAGCAGTAGAAGGGAGTTTCTCAAAATGGAGACGTGTGACCAGTGGTGTTCCACAGGGATCCGTGCTGGGACCACTGTTGTTTGTGATATACATTAATGATTTGGAGGAAAGTATAGGTGGACTGATTAGCAAGTTTGCAGACGACACTAAGATTGGTGGAGTGGCAGATAGTGAAGGGGACTGTCAGAGAATACAGCAGAATATAGATAGATTGGAGAGTTGGGCAGAGAAATGGCAGATGGAGTTCAATCAGGGCAAATGCGAGGTGATGCATTTTGGAAGATCCAATTCAAGAGTGAACTATACAGTAAATGGAAAAGTCCTGGGGAAAATTGATGTCCAGAGAGATTTGGGTGTTCAGGTCCACTGTTCCCTGAAGGTGGCAACGCAGGTAAACAGAGTGGTCAAGAAGGCATACGGCATGCTTTCCTTCATCGGACGGGGCATTGAGTACAAGAGTTGGCAGGTCATGTTACAGTTGTATAGGACTTTGGTTCGGCCACATTTGGAATACTGCGTACAGTTCTGGTCGCCACATTATCAAAAGGATGTGGATGCTTTGGAGAGCGTGCAGAGGAGGTTCACCAGGATGTTGCCTGGTATGGAGGGCGCTAGCTATGAAGAGAGGTTGAGTAGATTAGGATTATTTTCATTAGAAAGACGGAGGTTGAGGGGGGACCTGATTGAGGTGTACAAAATCATGAGAGGTATAGACAGGGTGGATAGCAAGAGGCTTTTTCCCAGAGTGGGGGTTTCAATTACTAGAGGACACGAGTTCAAAGTGAAAGGGAAAAAGTTTAGGGGGGATATGCGTGGAAAGTTCTTTACGCAGAGGGTGGTGGGCACCTGGAACGCATTGCCAGAGGAGGTGGTAGATGCGGGCACGATGGAGTCTTTTAAGATGTATCTAGACAGATACATGAATGGGCAGGAAGAAAAGAGATACAGAACCTTAGAAAATAGGCGACATGTTTAGAGAGAGGATCTGGATCGGCGCAGGCTTGGAGGGCCGAAGGGCCTGTTCCTGTGCTGTAATTATCTTTGTTCTTTGTTCTCTGACTGCATAGTCTGCTCTCATTTGGTGTCATCTTAGAAATCAACTACCTTTCATTGAATCTGAAGGGTATCTCGGATAACCTACATAAAGGTTTTTTGCCCAATACAACTTTTCTGGTCAGACACCAATGTTTACTTCCTTCCCTTTACCTAGCTACTAATCCATATTAATGCTTTTTCCTGAATACCCACCGACCATAGCTTCGAAAGGAGTTCAGCAGTTTATCAAAGACCATTTGAATCAATTGTATTACAAAAGTGATTAAATCTCAAATTCTGCACAGTGTACAGTCACAAACTCACTTCTGGTGAATAAAGTCCTTCAGTCCATTTGCTCTCATCCTTCTAGGGCACCTGTCGATGCTAACATCTTCCCCTACATCAGATGACTTCCCTATTAATTTGGGATGTCATTTCCTCCAAAATGCTTACTAGACTGGACAGGCAAGATCGATCTCTGATAAACCCATGTTGGTAGTCATTTAATAGTTGGTTGTTAAACTGATTTGCAAATTTAAATGCACTGTAATATAGTCATTTAAAGAAAAATTTAATATATTTACAATAATAGAATGGTTAAGAGTTTGACAACTGTATACGGTTTCTAGGTTAAACAGAGCAAGTTAAATCTGGTATTCAATTCTAGAAATAAGAGTATGAGTTACAAGATTATATACACTTGTCAGAAGTGGGCTTCAACAGAATCTTTTTTATATTCATTCATGGGATGTGGGTGGGCATTTACTACCCATCCCTAATGAATTGGCATAATTGGAAGTTAACTGGTTTCCAGAATGGCAAAAATCACATGGGTTTGTTTTGCACTTGGCTGCACGCATTCTTTTAACATCTGCAAAACATTTGCTCAACTTAATTGCCATATTTTGCACTGTACACGTTACCATATCCCACTAACTAAAATAAAGTCATGCAATTTATAATTACCCTTCTATCTGTTTTTTCCTGTTCTTTGGCTTTTTCCCTTTCCACTTCTTGATCTCTGGCTTGGTCTCTTGAATGCTCACGCTCTTTGTCTTTCTGTCTTTTTTCCCTCACTTTGTCTTTGTCTCTGTTTCTTTCCCTTTCTTTGCTTCGCTCTTTGTCCTTTTCCCCATCTCCTCTAAATTTATCCTTTTCTACTTTTTCTCCATCTCGAGTCTTGTCCTTTTCCACTTTTTCTCCATCCCCTCGATTCTTGTGGTTTTCCTGATCTCTTTCTTTTGCTCTTGCTCGGTCCCTCTCCAGTTCCTTTCCCTTTTCTCGTCTATCGCCATCTTTGTGTCGGTCTCTTTCTTTGTCCACTGGTTTCCCTTGTTCCTTTGACTGTTCCTTTTCTTTTCTGTCTCCACTAGTGTGCTTAATTCCATTCTCATTTCTTTCCTTAAGAGAAAAATTGGAAAAATACGGTTCATAAACACTGCAGTTGTTGAAACGTACTACACAGAAACTCAAAAAGGTTACAAGATGTGTAGCAACTGTACCAGTAAACAGGCTATTTTCGACTCAATTTTCAACTTACTGATTCAACATGCAAAGTTGCTTCAATGAAATCTTCTAATTTTCAATCAGAGTGCAAGAATGGTAGCTCGACATTCCTGGTGACAGGGCTTTCAGGTAAGATAGACAGGGGGATTAAAAAAGGGGAGTCCGCAATATTGGTTAATGAAACAATTATAGCTGTGGGAGAGGAGGAATGATATGGTGGAAGGATCAAATGAGGCCATATGGGTTGAACTGAAAAAACAAAAAAGGACAATTACACGAATGGGAGTGTGCTATAGACACCAGTCAAAGGAGATAGAAGTGCAGAAACAATAGGGTAGTAGGGGATTTCAACTACCCTAACATTAACTGGGATAGAATTACTGTGAAAGGCACAGAGGCAGCAGAATTCTTAAAATGCATTCAGAAGAACTTTTAGCCAGTATGTAGCAAGACCATCATGAACATAAGAACTAGGAGCAGGAGTAGGTAATTCAGCCCCTCGAGCCTGCTCCGCCATTCAATACGATCATGGCTGATCTCATCTCGGCCTCAACTCCACTTTCTTGCCTGTTCTCCATAACCCTTCAACCCATTACTAATTCAAAATCTGTCTCTCTCCTCCTTAAATTTACTCAATGTCCCGGCATCCACCGCACTCTGGGGTAGTGAATCCCACAGACTCACGACCCTTTGAGAGAAGTAATTTCTCCTCATCTCGGTTTTAAATCTGCTACCCCATATCCTAAAACTATAACCTCTCGTTATAGATTGCCCCACAAGAGGAAACATCCTCTCTATGTCTACTTTGTCAATCCCCTTAATCATTTTATATACCTCAATTAGATCTCCTCTCATTCTTCTTAACTCCAGAGAGAAAAGGCCTAAACTGCTCAATCTCTCTTCATAAAACAAACCCCTCATCTCTGTAATCAATCTCGTGAACCTCCTCTGAACTGCCTCCAATGCAAGTACATCCCCCCTTACTTGAGTAAGGGGACCAAAACTGTACGCAATACTCCAGGTGCAGTCTCACTAATTCCAAAATTCCTTGTACAGTTGCAGCAACACTTCCCTATTTATATACTCTATTCCTTTAGCAATAAATGACAAAATTCCATTTGCCTTCCTTATGACCTGCTGCACCTGCATACTAGTTTTCTGAGATTCATGCACGAGGACACCCAGATCCATCTGCACCAAAGCACTCTGAAGTTTCTCTCCATTTAGATAATAATTTGCCTTTCTATTCTTCGGACTAAAATGGATAACCTCACACTTAACCACGTTAAACGCCATCTGCCAAATTTTGGCCCATTCACCTAACCTATCCATATCCATTTGTAAATTTATTTCTTTATTGCAACTTACTATCCCACCTATTTTAGTGTCATCTGCAAATTTGGCTATAGTACATTCTATCCCTGCATCCAAGTCATTAATATAGATTGTAAATAGTTGGGCCCTGAGGACCGAACCCTGTGGCAGCCCACTAGTTAAATCTTGCCAACCAGAAAAGGACCCATTCATCCCGACTCTCTGTTTTCTGTTGGTCAACCAATCCTCTATCCAAGCTAATAAATTGCCCCTAACCCCATATGATCTTACCTCGTGTATTAACCTTTTGTGCGGCACCTTATCAAATGCCTTCTGGAAGTCCAGATATACTACATCGACAGGATCCCCATTATCCACTTTACTTGTTACATCTTCGAAGAACTCTAGCAAATTAGTCAAACACGAGTTACCCTTCATAAAACCATGCTGACTCTGATGGATTGCATTTTGACTTTCTAAATATCCTGTTATTACTTCCTTAATAATGGATTTTAACAATTTCCCAACGACAGATATTAAACTAACTGATCTACAGTTTCCTACTTTCTGCCTCCCTCCCTTTTTGAATAATATTAGCATTTTTCCAATCCACTGGGACCTTCCCCGCATCCAGGGAATTTTGGAATATTATCACCAATGGATCCACTATCTCCACTGCCACTTCCTTTAAGACCCTAGGATATAGGCCATCAGGCCCTGGGGACTTGTCTGCCTTCAATCTCAATAGTTTGCTCAGTACTTTTTCCCTAGTGATGATGATTGTTCCAAGTTCCTCCCTTTCTATAACCCCTACATTACCTGTTACTGTTGGTATGGTACTAGTGTCCTCCACCGTGAAAACTGAGGCAAAATACTGATTTAGTGTCTCCGCCATTTCTGTGTTCCCCACTGTTAACTCCCCATTCACATCTTCCAAGGGACCAACATTCACTTTAGCTACTCTCTTCCCTTTTATATACTTATAGAAGCTTTTGCTTTCTGTTTTTATATTTTGCACCAGTTTTTTTAATAATTTACCTTTGCTCTTTTTATTATTTTTTTACTAACCCTTTGTTGAACTTTAAAAGTTTCCCAATCTTCCAGCCTGCCGCTGGCCTTTGCAATATGGTATGCCTTAGTTTTTGTCTTTATGTTATCCTTAACTTCCTTGCTTAGCCATGTATGTTTTTCCGCACCCCCCCTTGCAATCTTTCTTAGTCTCTGGAATATACTTTAGTTGAGAGGAATCGAATATCTCCTTAAACATCTGCCACTTCTCATCAACTGTCCTACCTTTTAGTCTTCCTGCCCAGTCCACTAGGGCCAAATCTGCCCTCATGCCTATGTAATTACCTTTGTTTAACTCCAGAATGCTAGTGTGGGACTCCAGTTTCACACCCTCAAACTGAATTTGAAATTCTAGCATGCTACGATCACTCTTCCCTAGAGGATCCTTAACAATGAGATCATTAATTAAACCCACCTCATTACATTATACCAAATCTAGAATAGCCTGATCCCTGGTTGGTTCCACAACATATTGCTCCAAAATAAAAATACATTCTAATGCATTCAATGAGCTCTCCCTCAAGGCTACCCTTGCCAATTTGATTTATCCAGTTTATATGCATATTAAAATCACCCATGATTATTGCCGTACCTTTCTTACAAGCCCCCAGTATTTCCCGGTTTATACTGTGCGCCACTGCGGAACTACTTTTGGGGACCTATAGATTATTCCCACCAGGGACTTCTTTCTCTTGCTATTTCTTAGTTCTACCCAGACTGATTCTACGTCTTGATCTCCAGTGCCTATATCATTTCTCACTACAGCACTGATCTCTTCCTTTACTAACAAAGCTACACAACCTCCTTTTCCTTCCTGCCTTTCCTTCTGAAATATTGAGTACCCTTGGATATTCAATTCCCAAACCTGTTTCCCTGCAACTACATCTCAGTAATCACCACTAAATCATAACCATTCGTCTCTATTTGCACTGTTAACTCATTAATTTTATTCCAAATGCTTCGTGCAATCAGATACAAAGCCTTTAAGTTTGTTCTATTATCAAATTTCCCTACTCTTGTACGATTCCTTGGTGCAATATGACGTTCACACGTTCTGTCCCTACTTTTTATTTTCTGGTAACAATCAGCCTCATCACTAACCTGCACTCCTACCTTCTCCTTCAACTTTGACTTCCTAATTTTTCATGCAACTAAACCCTCCCCCGCACTATTTAGTTTCAAGCCTTAGTTATGTGGTTCACCAGGACTCTGGTCCCACCATGATTCAGGTGGAGCCCACCCCATCGTAACAGCTCCCTCCTTCCCCAGTACTGGTGCCAATGCCCCATGAATTCGAACCCATTTCTCCCACAATCTTTGAGCCACACATTTACCTCATTAATCTTACTGACCCTGTGCCAATTAGCTCATGGCTCAGGTAGTAATCCGGAGATTATTACCTTTTTTGGTTCTGCTTTTTAATTTAGCCCCTAGCTGCTCATGTTTCCTCATCAGAACCTCTATCCTTGTGCTACCTATATCGTTGGTACCCAAGTGGACCACGACAACTGGATCTTTCCCCTCCCACTCCAAGTTCCTCTGCAGCCCAGTTGAGATATCCTGAACCCTGGCACCAGGTAGGCGACACAGCCTTCGGGACTCTCGATCCTGGCAACAGAGAACAGTGTCTATACTATAACTATGCTATCCCCGATTACGACTACATTCCTCTTTTCTCCCCCCTCACTTGAATGACTCCCTGTACCACAGTGCTATGGTCAGTTCGCTCATCCTCCCTACAGTCCCTGCTCTCATCCACACAGGGGGCAAGAATCTCGAACCTATTGGACAAGGACAAGGGCGGAGGCTCCTGCAACACTACCCCCCTGGATCCCTCTACCTGCCTCACTCAGTCACACCCTCCTGTCCTTGACCACTGTCCGAATTCAAGGTAGTTAATCTAGAAGGTGTGTTGATCTCCTGAAACACTGCGTCCAGGTAACTCTCCCCCTCCCTGATGTGTCGCAGTGTCTGAAGCTCAGCCTCCAGCTCATCAACTCTGAGCTGGAGTTCCTCGAACAGCCAACACTTGCTACAGATGTGGTCACTAGGAACCACAATGGGGTCCACCAGCTCCCACATCATGCAAGTACAACTAATCACCAGGCCCTGCATCTCTATTTTATTTAATTAAATTTTAATTTGTTTTTTAAATTTCCGACTGGTCTTTAGTTTTTAATCTGTAAAATATTTCTCCTATTCACCTTTAATCTGAAATCAATTTAGAATAGGTAATTCAACTAGCAATTACTTACCAACCAATGAACTTACTGTTTTCCTGTGATGTCACTCTTAGTTTTTTTTCTCTCTTGTTTTAACTCCCTTAAAATACCCTCTCTCTCTCTTGTGGTCTCCGACTCGGTTCCTTTTGGCGTGCTTTTTAAAGCTCTGCTCCCACTGTCTTTTCTCCCTCTCTCTGCTCTGGAGAGGGAGCGGTTCTGGACTTAGCTATAGGGAATGATGCTAGGCAGGTGGAAGGGGTATCAGTTGGGGAACATTTTGGTGGAAGTGATCATAATTCAGTTAGATGTGGGGTAGTTATGGAAAAGGACAAAGATAGACCAGGAATAAAACTTCTCAACTGGGGAAAAGCTAATTTTATTAAAACTGAGATGTGATTTAGCTAAAGTGAACTGGAAACAGCTACTGAGAATAAATCAGTGCCAGATCAGTGCAAAGCATTCAAGGAAGAGATGGTCAGGATTCAGAGCAAATATGTTCCCTGAAAGAAAAAGGGTAGGATGAACAAATCCAGAGCCCACTGGATGTCAAGGGGCTTAAAGGAGAGGGCTCAAAACTGCAGAAAACTAAGAGTATAAAATGTGTAGGGGTGAAATTAAAAGGAAAATTAGGAAAGCAAAGAGAGGGCATGAAAATATGTTGGCAAGTAAAATAAAGGAAAACTCAAAAGTTTATCTTTATAAATACATTAAGAGCAAGAGGATAACGAAAGAAAGAGTAGGGTCTGTTAGGGATCAGAAGGGTAATTTGTGTGTGGAAGCAGAGGACGTTGATATGGTTCTTAATGAATACTTTGCATCTGTTTTCACAAAATAAAGCAATGATACAGACATTGCAAAAAGGGAAGAGGAGTGTAAAATATTAGATGAAATTAACAGAGAGGAAGTATTAAGGGGTTTAACAACTTTGAAAGTGGATAAATTCCCAGGCCCAGACAAAATGTATCCTAAGTTGTTAAGGGAAGCTCTGACCATCATTTTCCAATCCTCTCTGGCTACAGCTGTGGTGCCAGAGGATTGGAGGACAGCTAACGTCGTACCATTGTTTAAAACGGGTACAGAGTAATTACAGGCCAGCCAGCCAAACCTCGACGCTGGGAAAACTATTTGAAAAAATTTTTGAGACAGGATAAACCTTCATTTAGAAAGACATGGATTAATCAAAGACAGTCAGCACAAATTTGGTAAGGGAAGATAGCGTCTGACTAACATTGCATTTTTTTTTTGAGGAGGGTCGCATTTTATGTCGTCTATATGGTTTTAGCAAGGCTTTTGATTAGATCCCACATGGCAGACTGGTCACAAAAGTAAAAGTCAATGGAATCCAAGGCAAAGTGGATCCAAAATTGGCTCAGATGCAGGAAGCAAACATAGAAACATAGCAGCAGTAGGCAGCCATTTGGCCCTTTGAGCCTGCTCCGCCATGCAATACAATCATGGCTGATCATCCAAACTCAGTAACCTGTTCCTGCTTTCTCCCCGTATCCCTTGATCCCATTAGCCCTAAGAACTATATCAAGGGTAATGGTCAGTGTTTGTGTGACTGGAAGGCTGTGGCCAGTGGGGTTCCGCGGGGCTCAGTACCAGATCCCTTGCTTCTGTGGTATATATCAATAATTTTGAGTACTTGTGAAATTTTGCATTGAGAGACTGGTCTCTAATGAGTCCCTGCAGATCTAGATGACAGCCATGCAAGCTCTGAATGCCAATACGTCTACCAGACTTACACAGGCTGGCAGATATATTAGATGTGGAGGGTGGGCTTCCAAGGCATCATCGATCACCTCCAAGCTGCTCTCCCACAGACAGGCAGGAGTGATGTTCGCTGGCCAGTGGAGGGAGGATGGCTATAAGGGAGAACAAAGTGTGCACTCCTCTCAAAGCGTGTGCACATTTCACCCATTACCACCCATCATCCCCCCTCCAAACCAGTACCCGAAATGTTGCTTCCCCTCCCGCTGGTCCAGTCTGCCCCTGCACAGGTGCAGGTGGAGCAGTCATTGGCAGAGACCTCACGGGTTCCAACACCCAGAGGGTGTAGGCTGTGAATGCCTCAGAAATTAGACCAGGGATCAGAGCAGTCCGCCAGGACCTCTGCAGAAGTTGCACCGCGCAGAAGAGCCAGGATCAGAAAAAGAAAAGTTTTATGCATATGGGTGTTTTTGAATACCGTAGACCATCGATCACAGATTGATCCAGCGTATAAGACAACCACATTTTTCTGGCATCAAAAATCAAGTTTTTCCATATACTTGGTGTATAAACTGTGCCCCCCCCCCACCTTTTCAGCCACAACATACCATACTCGTATTCATAGTAAGCTTTAATTTTTCACCCCACAAACGCATGTTTTACATACCTTATAACTGGGTGCAAGAGATCAAGCAAGCGATATGGCTGTGGTGCGAAGATGTGCAGAAGTTTAAGACAGACCCAAACAGTGGATCCCACATGGCGAACGACAAAGTAAAATAGATTCTCCAGCAAAACAAATGAAGCATGAAGCTGGTCTCAAGCCAGAGGTCGTAACATTTGCTAACTTGTCAAATAACTGTGCTGTAGTGTAGGAGTTCAGTGTAAGTGAAAAACTGGTGCGAGAATGGAAGAAAGAATGAATCTGCCCTGAAGATGATGTCCAAGGTCCAATGCACCATGAGAATTGGGCCCATTCACTGGCCTGATCTTGAGAAGCATGTATCGAAATCGTTCTGAAAAATCATCAGAATGGTTACATCGTCACCAGAAATGCAATGCACTTTTGTGGGCCAAATCAAACCCCGAGTCCAGCAAAGATTTCGGAGCAAAGGCTAGTTGACATAGCCATTTTATGGAACAAAAACATCTAGTATTGCGGCAGAAGACCCAGCATTGCTCAGAGATGACCAAAAGACTTCGATGCCAAAATTACCAGTTTCCAGCGATCATCAGACAGTGGCAAAAACAAAAGTACCCATTATGTCACACTGACATCAGGAATAAAATGTCCATGAATTTCGATATGCTGAGCAACTGAACTGTGCAGTGAAAAGGTTCGAAAACAGTTCTAGTGAAAATTACAGGACGTGAGAAGATAAGATTCACAGTAGTACTAGTCTGCATGGCTGACAGAACGAAATTAATGCCTATGGTAATTTTCAAACATAAAACCATGTCCAACATCAAGTTTCCTACAGGAGATTTTGTGCATGTCCATGACAACGATTGGATGGATGGGGATAGAGTGAACAAAGAACAGTACAGCACAGGAACAGGCCATTCGGCCCTCCAAGCCTGTGCCGATCTTGATGCCTGTCTAAACTAAAGCGTTCTGCACTTCCGGGGTCTGTATCCCTCTATTCCCATCCTATTCATGTATTTGTCAAGATGCCTCTTAAACGTCGCCATCATACCTGCTTCCACCACCTTCCCCGGCAGCAAGTTCCAGGCACTCACCACCCTCTGTGTAAAGAACTTGCCTCGCACATCCCCTCTAAACTTTGCCCCTCGCACCTTAAACCTATGTCCCCCAGTAACTGACTCTTCCACCCTGGGAAAATGCTTTTGACTATCCACTCTGTCCATGCCACTCATAACTTTGTAAACCTCAATCATGTCGCCCCTCCACCTCCGTCATTCCAGTGAAAACAATCAGAGTTTATCCAACCTCTCCTCATAGCTAATGCCCTCCTGACCAGGCAACATCCTGGTAAACCTCTTCTGTACCCTCTCCAAAGCCGCCACATCCTTCTGGTAGTGTGGCGACCAGAATTGTACACAATATTCTAAGTGTGGCCTAACTAATGTTCTGTACAGCTGCAGCATGACTTGCCAATTTTTATACTCTATGCCCCGACCGATGAAGGCAAGCATGCCGTATACCTTCTTGACTAGCTTATCCACCTGCGTTGCCACTTTCAGTGACCTGTGGACCTGTACGCCCAGATCTCTCTGCCTGTCAATACTCCTAAGGGTTCTGCCATTTACTGTATACTTCCCACCTGTATTAGATCTTCCAAAATGCATTACCTCACATTTTTCTGGATTAAACTCCATCTGCCATTTCTCTGCCCAAGTATCCAACCGATCTATATCCTGCTGTGTCCTCTGACAATCCTCATCTCTATCCGCAACTCCACCAACCTTGGTGTCGTCCACAAACTTACTAAATCAGACCAGCTACATTTTCCTCCAAGTCATTTATATATACTACAAACAGCAATGGTCCCAGCGGAACACCACTAGTCACATCCCTCCATTCAGAAAAGCACCATTCCACTGCTACCCTCTGTCTTCTAAGTTCGAGCCAGTTCTGTATCCATCTTGCCAGCTCACACCTGATCCCATGTGACTTAACCTTTTGTACCAGTCTGCCATGAGGGACCTTGTCAAAGGCTTTACTGAAGTCCATGTAGACAACATCCACTGCCCTTCCTTCATCAATCATCTTCGTCACATCCTCAAAAAACTCGATCAAGTTAGTGAGACACGACCTCCCCTTCACAAAACCATGCTGCCTCTCACTAATAAGTCCATGTGTTTCCAAATGGGAGTAAATCTGTCCCGAAGAATCCTCTCCAATAATTTCCCTACCACTGACGTAAGGCTCACCGGCCTGTAACTTTCTGGATTATCCTTGCTACCTGTCTTAAACAAAGTAACAACATTGGCTATTCTCCAGTCCTCTGGGACCTCACCTGTAGCCAAGATACAAAGATTTCTGTCAAGGTCCCAGCAATTTCCTCCCTTGCCTCCCTCAGTATTTTGGGGTAGATCCCATCAGACCCTGGGGACTTATCTACCTTAATGCTTTGCAAGATGCCCGACACCTCCTCCTTTTTGATAGCGACATGACCCAGACTATCTACACTCTCTTCCCTAGACTCATCATCCACCAAGTCCTTCTCTTGGGTGAATACCGATGCAAAGTACTCATTGAGTAACTCACCCATTTCCTCTGGCTCCACGCATAGATTTCCTCCTCTGTCCTTGAGTGGGCCAATCCATTCCCTGGCTACCCTCTTGCTCTTTATATACGTATAAAAAGTCTTGGGATTCTCCTTAATCCTGTTTGCCAATGACTTTTCATGACCCCTTTTAGCCCTCCTGACTCCTTGCTTAAGTTCCTTCCTACTTGCTTTATATTCCTTAAGGGCTTAGTCTGTTCCCAGCCTTCTAGCCCTTACGAATGCTTCCTTTTTCTTTTTGACTAAGCTCACAATATCCCTCGTGTTCCAAGGTTCCCAAAACTTGCCAAACTGAAGCTATGGATCGATAATGTGTGGAATAGGCGTCCCGGTGGCCTACGTAAAGAATGCAACTTATTAGTGTGGCACATGTTCAGATCCCATATAACCGATGAGATCAAGAGGTGCCTGCGAAGAAATAACACTCACACTGCAGTTATACCAGGGGAGTCTAACGTCTGTAGTTCAACCTTAGATGTGTGCTGCAACAAGCCATTCAAGGATCATGTTTGCGCCAAATGGAATAGCTGGATGGTTGATTGAGAAAAAACATTCGGAAAGACTGGAAACATGCGCGCTGCAATGCAGATTATCCAATTTAATGGATGGAGAGGAAAATGATTTCTTGTGGAGGGATGATTATGAAACTGAAAGCACCACATCTGATCCAGAGTGGGATCGTTAAGACGATGCCATTGTCAAAGTGACTCAGAACGAATTCGATGAACTCTTTGCATCAGATGCCAAAAGCAATCAATTTGAGAGGGTTTTAAAACACTTTGATTGTGGTTAAAACTATCTTCGTAGAATTAATCTGTTCAATAAACTGTGCCACATTAATTTAATATGAATTACTGGTGTTTTTTTTGTCCACATTTCAAAATGGCAGCCAGCCACACCGGCAGATCACATTTTATACTTGGATATAAGTTGACCCCCGCCTTTTGAAACAATATTTGGAGGCTTCAAAGGTCGCCTTATACGCTGCTATCTACAGTATCTGTTAATATAGTTAATTTCTTACTTCACATTAAATCTATCAACTTTCCATGCTCCCCATTCTTCAATGGCAAGTGCCAACTCTGCTTTTCATTTGTTTGGTGCTGAATGAGAAGACATTAATTAACTGACACCAACTGGTGGATGTGGAACAAATAGATGGATGATTGCAGGACTTCTTGTATCAGCAGTAGGGATGGGGGGGGGGAAATGGGGGAGGTATGTTATAGTTATTTTGGTCCAGTGCAAGTGACTAACAAAGCCTTCAAGCAATTAGGGCATCCCAGCAATCTCAAGCAGCAATATGACCCGCTGGTTTGCTGTTTTGCACCCCATCTCTCCTGGCCACTGGAATCCTCATCAGATGAACAGCGCTGAGCAGCTTGTTCCTCCTACACCTCGAGTCCTCACTGCTGCACTATGCCGTGCAGAACACAGCACACTCTGATTATCCTGGAGACTCGCAGTGGAGTACTGAATGGCATCTCCAAACAGTTCCAGAACCTGAAGCTTAACTTGAACATGTCAATGGCTTGCTTGATGACACATTTGGTTGTCATATGGCTTGTGTCGTCGAGCTCCTGGTGTTCATCAGTGGGGTTTCTCAGGTGTCAGCGTCCAGCAGCCTCTTTAAGGCTGGTTCCAAATCTGAATATGTTGGACTGCTGCAGTATGAAAGCATCATGGCAGCTTCCAGGGAATCTGGCTCAGACCTGCATGAACCTTTCTTTGCGGTTGCACACTGATGGAATGAAATCTCTTGCGGTTGACAAGCACTGCTGGTTGATCAGGGGTGTTCAGATTATCACCTGTGTGCAGTCGGTGGTATCTTGCATGTGTGGGAAGCCAGCCACAGATGTGAATCCAAGCACCCACTCATTCTGGTTATTGTCACCACAGAGGAAATTTATATATCTCTCAGGCCTGGCAAACAATCATTCCGTTACTTGCCATATGCATTTACGTGCAGCCGATTGAGATCCTTGCTGTGTCTCCAGTAGCACCCCAGAAGGAACCAGAGGCAAAAGAAATTGAGGGCAGTGGTGACTTTCACAGCAACTGGTAGTGCATGACCGCAAGGTCCAGCAGACCTTCTTCTAGGTCTTCTTCTAGGAGTCTGCAGATGTCTGCGACCCCCTGAGATGATAAACTCAGCCTTCAGAAGCACTCCTTCTCCGACAGTTCAAGGAAGCTGTGCCTCTGTCTGTGCATCCTGCAACCTTGATCCCCATGTTTCCCCTTTGTCAGCCGGCACCTGCAGCACCCTCCAAAGCACGTCCTTGTTACTGTTGACCCTCATTCGCTTCCTCTTGCAAACTCCAATCAAAATCATCAAAGTGCCACCCACCACGAGCTTCCTTATCTGTACCACTTGTCACAACCGAGGTTGCAGGAATGCACTGCCTTTCCCTATTTCCACTACTCCACTGGTCACAATATATAGTTAAATGTTTTACCCAGTTACCGATATGGCCAATTATATACTTTATCCAGATTAGTTTCAGAATAAAAATCCGCCAACCAGTTTTCTTTAACAACAAAATTATTGGTTTATTATAAAACAAGACTTATTCAATAAAGATGCAAAGCTTATTAACACAGTTTGAAATATGAAAGTATAAATATCTAACCTGCTAAAATAACCGAACATACACACGCCGATTAAAAAAAGAAAGAAAAATGAAAAAACTGGCTCTGCGGAGATAAACTTTAAAAAAAACACTTTGGCCAAGTTATTGTCAATTCTTGAAGAAAAAGGATAAGAAAGATATGAAACGCTCCAGACGGCCTTTGGTCTGGCGTCCCGATACAAGTAGACACTGTCACTGGGATCTTTCTGGAGCAGTTCTGTTCAGGAGACACGAGTAGTCGTCTTGCAGGCTTTTGAGGAGAATTACTGCATCCGTGGGTTCAGCTATCACACTGGATTCTCAGAAGATTTTTCAAAACAGGTAGCAAAGGATGAGTTGGCTGTTTCTCTCTTAGCAGGCCATCCACCAACTGAGCATTCAAAAACAGTCCACACCCAATGCATTTCATTATGAAGTATGGACAAAAAAAAAATTAAAACATATTTACACTGTCATTCACTCTATCTGTAATTAACAGTTATGTCAAAAAATAATAATGGAAGCACCTTCATGACACACTCAAAACTCTCCAAGTAAGTCTCTCATACCAGCACTCACCTAACTGTGTCCCAGAGAAAACTGAAAAAGCAGCTGTGAGTAACATTTATTTAGATTGGTCTTCCTGAAATTTAGGTCTGTTTCACGACCAAGTTTCCCAACCCCTGGGAAGCACAGGCAGCAGTCGTTAATTCCAAATTGGGCTCCCAATCTCAATATAGGAACCCGTTTAACATACATTAATGACTGTCCCAACTCTTCACAGCAGGGATACCTGGACAACCCAACAACTTTCTTCTAAGCAGTGGGTTGAGGAGGCATTTCACATATTTGACTGTTTAACAACCACAACCCCCCTCGACCCTCTCCCACATGTCATAGGCCCAGCATTGTCTGAAAACTGGAGCTGAAATAACAACGCAAGTGCATGGAATGCAGACTTTCACCGTTAAAGATCACGGCAATGCTGGGTGAGACTTGCACCTCTTTTTTACTATGCCCAAATTTCCTTGATATTTAACACCATTTCTGCTAAACCTCTGAAAAATCCTCCGCCACTCCTTGATGCCCATGCAAATTTCCTGAATTTATGCCAGTTCTGAACAGGCAGTAAATTCACACTTAAAATTTTGTGTCATCTCTACAAGACATTTGTTCGACTTCAATTAGAGTTCTGCAAGCAATCCTAGGCACATGGTTATGAGGATATTAAAGCCAGGAAAAGCACACAAAGACTGACGAGAATAGAACCAGGAACAAAATGTTATAATTATGAAGAAAGGCTTTGTTACAGACAGGTGGGAAGTAGTGAGGGTGACTTCCACTTTTCACCTCTCAACTGACCTCATAGTATTTGAAAAAATAGTGTTTTAGTCCCGGAGTGTTTTAAGCATCAAATAAATAGACAAATGACAGATTTTCTCATAGTTTAAAAAAGATAAATATTTATTTCACACAATTACCAAAAAATGTTCCTCGCCCACCATTCACTCACACACACACACACACACACACGCACACACACATACGAACACACACATACGAACACACACATACGCACACAAGAAAAGATAGAGAGTAGAGTGGGGTCATGCAGTTAGAGTCCAATCGTTGTACAAGAGCTCATTGTTTTAAGAAAACCTTTTGAAGCTTTTCAGGAGGAAATCTTTCAATCGTGTCGGCCTGAATGTTCTTTGGCTTGAAAAGGGAGACGTTAGCAGGCACATTTTGGTTAAGCCTCAGTCCGAAGTCAACGGTGGAAATCCTGGTTCACTTTCACAGATGGGGAGTTCCAAAGTCACCTTGCAATTTCTCAGCTGCGTTGGTTAAAAGGTGTTATCAGCAGGGCTCCTGCTTAACTGGAACAGTCTCACAGCTGTTCTGGCAGGAAAAGACATCATCTGGCTGTTCTGCCTCTCTCTCCCGAGAGATAGTTTTTAAGGTAGAAACTTGTCAGGTTGGTGTTGGTCAGGTGACTAAGGGCTCTCTCCTCCCCCGCCCCCAGGGTGATTCATACAACGTTCAAGGATATGGGAACCATTGTTACATGGTGACGTATGAATGTGGTACAGTCTGATAAATAGATGGTGTTACTTCACACCTAGTATTTTTGCCTTGGCTTCGGAGTCAGTCTGCTAAAGTCTTTGTTAGCTCCATTCTGCAGATATGAGTTATGAAGATGGAATGGGCAATTTTCCATTTCAATGGGTTTCCCCCAAAGCTAATTCAGACATGTATAATGTGTTTCGTCATCAACAAACAGGTGTATTGAACATTATAGGAAGGGTCACCTGACCTCTACTCCTTTTTGTCTGTGGCACAAATGTGTCCACGTTCAACAGTTGACTTTTATTTCACAATTCCTCCAGTTCATTTCATATTTCATCACTGTTCCCTTCATAAATGTGACAGCTTGAAAATTAAGATATTATTCACTGAAACAGAGAAAATCAAGTCAGGAATCTAATAGGGATTTTAAAAATGCCAAAAAATTTGGAGGACATAGTGAAGGTTGTTCTACTGATTGGGGAATTGACAACAAGAAAGTAAGATAGAAAATCATAAGAATGAAAGAGAAAGTTATAAAATTTTATTTTATCTGGATTTGGGACAGACATTTAAATTGGAAAGGAAACTGGATAGGTATTTGAAAAAGAATATAAATGAATACAGGGAATGGGGATGGAAATGGAGATGCAGCAGATTGCTTCAGTAGATCTAGAGCCAGCATGGGCACGGTGGCCCAAATGGCCCCCTTTTCTGATGTAATTTTTGATTCTATGAATCCTAATTTACATGTGCTATCATTGTGGGGAATCCCTTATTTTGCACAATTCCTGCCAGAAAAATGGACATGTGGAAGGACTCCAACAGTTATTTAGGCTGGTCTTTCCACATTGTGGCCAAGATCTTCAAAAATGTCATAATAAAATCCTTAATCTGGTAAGCAGCATGGCAAACATATGCTGGTACAGCACATATGAATCAGTGAGCTTAGCAAAAGTACAAACACAGCAGTATGGGTAAGCTAGAAATCTACAGAGTATGATTAAATAAATAAAACGCACTATTTGAAAGAACAATTATGAAACAGGAGGTAAGCAAAAGCAAACAGAGGAAATAAAAGGAAATTTAAACATCAAGATGTAAAAACAAAGATAAACAGTAACATTTTGTGAGATACGGATTACATGAATAAACATACCAACATACAAGAAAAATATGGACATAGTTTCGCTGTGGTAGACTACTGAATTCAAAATATCCAAAACCAATTTCACTTTTGATTGAAATAGATTGGATATGCATATATAATCAAAGATTCATAAACTGTACATCAGGTTAAATTGTTAACTCCCGAATACATAAAAGTATAAAATAATCAACGCCGTAAGATGCCCACAGGACATCTCAAGGTGCTGCACAGCCAACAAATTTCTTCACAAAGTCTAGTTACTTGGGTAAGTACAAGACAACCATTAATAGTGAAGTCATAAACATGTTTTTATAATTTCTCTTATAAATAGTGGAAAATCTGTTTAATGATTTACTATGTACAATAATGTCTATACTGATTATACTATTTGCACAACACCCTTAACTAATTTTAATATTTGTTTTTAAAAAATCAATACTGTGAATACAATGGAATTTCAGGGTTGCTTCCTTTGGTTAATAATTTTGGGCATACTGGCTTGTCCTAAGCACTTTAAAAATGTGACAAAAGTTCAGGACTTTGTGCATTCCCTGAGCGACACATGAAAGCCTGGGGTTACCTCCTGGTCTTTGTCCTTCTGCCTCTTGCGCTCATCATCTTTTTTTTCTCTGTTTTCTTTGCCCTGAGATTTGGAACTGGATAGTGCTTTTGCTTTAAGGTCTATCTTTTCACCAGCAAGGACCCTCCTCACAGAATCATCACTGGAAAGCTGGAGACCAAGAAACAAAATGGATTAATACTGCTCTTAACTCTACTTTTTTCAAAACTGAAATGGTCACTGATCCACTGTGGACAATACTATAAAATTTTACAAGGGTTGGCAGAAAACACAATTCTTGGTTCAACTACATTTATGTTTCATTACAAGTATTTTGTGTTCAACTAGTTTTGCAAGTGTGTTCTCCCACCTTGCTAAGGAAGTGTCACAAGCAAGGTCACTAAGGCTTGTGCAGAATATAACTGGCAGACTGTAAAAGTGTTACTTCACCACAATTCAAAAAACAACTTGGAGCAGTTACATCAAATCTGACACTTGTAATTCTTCGAGAAACCATGAAGAGACTATAGCAAACTCAAAATCTCAAGTTACTACCACAATGGCTGCATTCATCAGTTTCAGAGTGTAAACAGTCATCTTAAAACAAGAATAAAGACTGACATTCTTCTGTCAGCCATAATAGCAAAATCTCTCAAGAAATCTATTTGAAATTTCGTGACCACAAAGTCTGGATCCCAAAAATCATCAACAATGCCAGCCAGCTAAGGCAAAGTCACTCTGATGATCCTACATACAAATGGGGAGACGCGGATGTACTGAAATTGTGAACCAACAACCACAGAAGGAGTAGGAAGCCCAAAGACTTACTTCTCCAGTGCAACGTTTTCTCAGAGTTTGAAAGCTTAGTAACTAACACCATTGCTCAAACAAAAAGCACAGGGTTGCACATCAACCAATTAAGTCCAATAAAGGCATTCATCAAACGTGTTCCTATGCTGCTTATAATGTATCAGACTACCATTGTACTATCTATCCAAAGCACACCTTTTGACTTCACCATTTGCCAGTCAGGGACATTTGTTTTTGACTGCGTGCGGCACCTCAAATTTGCTTTGGGCACCTCTGTCCGTTAAGCACACACATACAATAATACGGTAATGTCACTGGACATGTAATCCAGAGCCCAAGCTAATGCTCTGGGGACATGGGTTCGAATCCCACCATGGCAGATAGTGAAATTTGAATTCAATTTATAAATTTGGAATTAAAAGCTAGTCTAATGGTGGCCATGAAAACATTGCTGATTGTTTTAAAAACCCATCAGGTTCACTAATGTCCTTTAAGGAAAGAAATCTGCTGTCCTTACCTGGTCTGGCCTACATGTAATGTCAGACCCACAGCAATGTGGTTAACTCTTAAAATGCCCTCTGAAATGGCCTAGCAAGCCACTCAGTTCAAGGGCAATTAGAGATGGGCAACAAATGTTGGCCTCGCGAGCGACACCCACATCCCACAAACTAATTTAAAAAAATACGGGGCTCCACTTTAAATGTCAATAATATTTTTAATTTTTGAGAAGGATAACAGCACAGGGATGACTGAAAACCTGCTGGTGAAACAGTCCAATACGACTACCTAGACATACCTCTATGGACCCTCCAGTCATGAAGTCTAAACTATGAGTAACAATAGAATGACTGAGAACTACTGCGCAACTATTTCCCCTTATAGTTACATGTCCTGTCAATGGAATATACTTTCTAAGTAACTTGTAACTTACATTATTCACCATTGTCTCTCTTGACTAGTGAAGCTCATATTCTCACTTAAAAATACAACACTTATGTCAATCAAGACAAAGGGTGGAATACTTCTGCCCACAAAAAACATTAAGATACTGTAACTAATTGATTGGGTATTACTTGATACAGTTTCCATTAATAGCTAAAGGAGGTGACCAGATTGAAATCAAAACACTTACATTTAATTATAACTTTCAAATTGGCTAATCAAAGTGCTTCGGTATGCAGCAATTCCTTGGTTATGTAGGTGATTACATACTAGAAAATCACTACTGTGAACAGAAAGCAGAGTATAGCCAAATGAATGAAACAGACCATCTGGGTGCCTTGACACTTGAATAAAAAAGTTGATGTCAATCTGACCTGGCAGTGGGTAATTTTCTTTTCCCATTACAAGAATTCCTACAAGTTGGATTCTTCCTTTGTAACAGAAAACAGATTTTTAGAAATCATTTTCTTCGCCCTTCCCATTCTGATTTCCTGTCTCCATAAGAAATGCTTGAGCTTCACAGTAATGATTGGGAACGCACCAACATGAAGAATAGCACGAGTGAGGAGGATAAACACTAATTTAGTAACGTCCGTTTGGGTCAAACCGCCTGTTTCCATGTTGGATTTTAAGAGGTTATAATGCCCCTTGATCACCTTTCTCGATCACCAAATGAGGGAAGTTTCAAAATTCAGCAACAAAAAGACAATGGTTACTGTAATTAACATCTGTTGTAAGCATCATCCATACCCAAAAGGAGGGCTCACTGTCCACTTTCAACAACAGAAATTTGGGCAGGGAGATGTTCTTGGAAGACCACAAACTGAGGAGATATGACTGAAGATACTTCTGGAGGAGACAGCTTTTGCTACACTGGAACAGGAGTAGGCCATTCAGTCATTCAAACATGTACTGCCATTTAATTACATCATGGCTGACTTGCATCTTAACTCAATTTACCTGCCTTGATTCCATATCCCTTAATACCCTTACTTGATAAAAATCTCAATCTTTAAATTTTCTATTGGCCCAGCACCCATAGCCTCTTGGGAATGAATTTCAGATTTTCACTCCTTATATTTAAAGTTGTTTGAAGTTGAAGAAGCGTTTCCCGACATCATCCTTGAATAGCCTTGTTCTAATTTTAAGGTTATGTCCCCTTGGGGCTGAATTTAATAGGCCTCTTGGAGACAGGTTAGGAACCGGCGGCGACCATCACAACGCAATTAAGTTGGGGGCGGGATAGGCTGACTAGCGCTTTCCAACCCAGAGGCCAATTGAGGCCCTTAAGATGCCTACTAACAGCAATTTAAGGGCCTCTGCCAAGCAGGGAGGCAGCCCAGTGATGGCAGCACTTGGAAGCACCCGTCTTTAAAGGAACAGGGTCTTGGTGCCACAGAATCACAGGGGGGGGGGAGGGTCCGATTTCCAAACGGCCGAGGCAGGAATCTCACCACCTTTTCAACCAGGCACCAGGAGCCCACATGACACAACTAAATTCAGCCCACGTTCTACACCCCCCACCGCAGGAAATTTTTTCTCTATCCACCTTATCATATCCTTTAATCATCTTAAACATCTCAATTAAATTAAAAGCAAAATACTGCAGATGCTGGAAATCTGAAATAAAAACAAGAAATGCTGGAAATACTCAGCAGGTCTGGCAGCATCTGTGGAGAGAGAAGCAGAGTTAACGTTTCAGGTCAGTGACCCTTCTTCAGAACTGACAAAATATTAGAAATGTAAAAGGTTTTAAGCAAGTAAAGTGGGGGCAGGGGAGGGGGGCAAGAGATAACAAAAGAGGTGTTGATTGTGACCTTGTCCTGAGAATAACTGACCAAAAGGCCATGGAACAAAGGCAAACGGTATGTTAATGCTGTGCTGAAAGACAAAGCATTAGTACAGAGAGGATGTCAAGCACAAAGCATTCCAAGCACATTAAAATGTTCAGCGATTCCTGACAACGCAGCCAGCCACTGACATCAGCAGGCTGCACTAAGGTGCGCACATGCGCAGACGGGCTCCAGCTCTCTGCGCGTGGGCTGCGTTCCGACTTGCCAGGACTGGTTAGCACATGCACCGATGACGTCATCGCGTGACGTATGCAACTGCGGGCAACCTGCCTGGTCGGCCTCTGCGCATGCGCTTTACGGGTACAGCAACGCAACGCCAACAGATATTCATCCATGCCTCAAGCTCAACTCTCCCCCTCGCTGCTCTCTCCGGCCGCTCTACTCTATACCTCACTGCTCTCTCTGGCCGCTCCGCTCTTTCAGCCGCTCCACTCTTTTGGCTGCTCTGCTCCCCCCCTTGCTGCACTCTCCGGCCACTCCGCTCTTTCAGCCACTCCACTCTTTTGGCTGCTCTGCTCCCCCCCTTGCTCCACTCTCTGGCTGCTTTGCTCCCTCCCCCCGCTGCTTTCTCCGGCTGCTCCTCCCTTTCCGGCTGCTCCACTGGCTCGCACCCTCCCCGGCCCGCTTCGCTCCCCCACTCCATCCCGCTCGGCTCCCCCCGGCTCCCCGCCCGCTCGGCTCCGTCCCGTCCCCGGCCCGCTCGGCTCTCCCCACCACCCCCCCCACCCCCCTCCTATCCCCGGCCCACTCGCTTGCTCGCTCTCTCCCTCCAACCATTGTGTGCTGCCATGTGTTTAGGTTAGGTTGCCTTCGTCTGATTATTTGAGCAGCGCAATCTTTAGTCCTGACAGCTGCCTGAAGTCGCAGACTGACGTTTTAGTGGCACATACTGCATTTGCGCATGTGCCACTGCAGCGCCACCTACTGGTAGTGTTGTCAGCAAACGCAGCCTAAATTTTTTTTTTAAAACAAACAGTGGGTAGGCACAGTAGAAACAAACTAACCAAACTAAAATAAATTAACCAAATAAAAAAGAAAAAAAAACTAAACATAAAAGGGGGGAGCCCCGTCATGCTCTGAAATTACTGAATTCAATGTTCAGTCCGACAGGCTGTAGCGTGCCTAATCGGTAAATGGATGCTGTTCCTTGAGCTTGTGTTGATGTTCGCTGGAACAATGCAGCAATCCCAGGACTTCTGAGAGGGGGCGGGGGGGGGGGGGGGGGGGGGGCGGGGTGGTGTTGCAACCGCCAGCAACCGGAAGCTCGGTGTCATGCTTATAGACTGAGGGGAGGTGTTCCGCAAAGCACCCACCCAAACTCCGTTTGGTCTCCCCAATGTAGAGGAGACCACATGGTACTAGAAAATGGTACTCTTTCAATGTAGTATACCATATTCGCTACTCACAACTACATTGAAATAAGTAAAAGTAAATCACTGCTTCACCTGAAAGGAGTGTTTGGGGCCTTGGATAGCAAGGCGAGAGAAGGTAAATGGGCAGGTATTACACCTCCTGCGATTGCAGAGGAAGGTGCTGTGGGAAGGGGACGAGGTGGTGGGGGTAATGGAGGAGTGGACTAGGGTGTCGCGTTAGGGAATGATCCCGTCAAAATACTGACAGGGGAAGGGAGGGGAAGATGCATTTGGTAGTGGCATCACGCTGGAAGTGGCGGAGGATGATGCTTTGGATCTGGAAGCTGGTGGAAACTGAGGACAAGGGGAACCCTGTCGCGACACTGGGAGGGAGGAGAAGGGGTGAGGGTACAGGTGCGGGATATGAGCCGGACACGGTTGAGGGCCCTGTCGACCACAGTGGGGGGGGAATCGTCAGTTGAGGAAAAAGGAAGACATATCAGAAGCACTGTCATTGAAGGTAGCATCAGAGCAGATGCGTCGGAGCTGGAGAAACTGGGAGAATGGAAAGGAGTCCTTACAGGAGGCAGGGTGTGAAGAAGTGTAGTTGAGGTAGCTGTGGATTTCGGTGGGCTTATAATGAATATTAGTAGACAGCCTATCCCCGGAGATGGAGACAGAGAAGTCGAGGGAGGGAAGGGAAGTGTCGGAGATGGACCACGTGAAGGAGAGAGAAGGGTAGAAATTAGAAGCAAAGTTGATAAAGTTTTCTAGTTCCAGGCGGGAGCAGGAAACGTCACCGATATAGTCATCAATGTACTGGAAAAAGAGTTGGGGGAGGGGCCTGAGTAGGACTGCAACAAGGAATGTTCGACATATCCCACAAAAAGACAGGCATAACTAGGATCCATGCGGGTACCCATAGCAACACCTTTTACTTGAAGGAACTGAATGGAGTTGAAGGAGAAGTTGTTCAATGTGAGAACAAGTGCAGCCAGGTGGAGGAGGGTGGTGGTAGATGGGGACTGGTTGGGCTTCGGTTCAAGGAAGAAGTGGAGAGCCCTCAAATCGTCCTGGTGGAGGATGGAGGTGTAGAGAGATTGGACGTCCACAGTGAAGAGGAGGCAGCTGGGGCCAGGAAACTGGAAATTGTCAAAATGACGTAGGGCGTCAGAAGAGTCACGCATGTCGGTGTGAAGAGATTGGGCCAGCGGAGAAAAGATAGAGTCAAGATAGGAAGAAATAAGTTCAGTGGGGCAGGAACAGGCTGAAACAATGGGTCTGCCAGGACAGACCTGTTTCTGGATTTTGGGAAGGAGGTAGAAGCGGGGCTATGAGGTTGGAAGCTGTAGAGGGAAGAACTCCAGAGGAAATGAGATCAGTGACAGTTCTGTGGACAGTAGCTTGATGTTTGGTGGTGGGGTCATGGTCTAGGGGGAAGTAGGAAGAAGTGGCTGAGAGTTGGCGCTGAGCCTCTGCAAGGTAGAGGTCAGTACGCCAGACAACAACAGCACCGCCCTTTTCTGCAGGTTTGAATGAGAATTAGAACATTACAGCGCAGTACAGGCCCTTCGGCCCTCGATGTTGCGCCGACCTGTGAAGCCATCTGACCTACACTATTCCATTTTCATCCATATGTCTATCCAATGACCACTTAAATGCCCTTAAAGTTGGCGAGTCTACTACTGTTGCAGGCAGGGCGTTCCACGCCCCTACTACTCTCTGAGTAAAGAAACTACCTCTGACATCTGTCCTATATCTATCACCCCTCAACTTAAAGCTATGTCCCCTCGTGTTTGCCATCACCATCTGAGGAAAAAGACTCTCACTATCCACCCTATCCAACCCTCTGATTATCTTATATGTCTCTATTAAGTCACCTCTCCTCCTCCTTCTCTCCAACGAAAACAACCTCAAGTCCCTCAGCCTTTCCTCATAAGACCTTCCCTCCATACCAGGCAACATCCTAGTAAATCTCCTCTGCACCCTTTCCATAGCTTCCACATCCTTCCTATAATGCGGTGACCAGAACTGCACGCAATACTCCAGGTGCGGTCTCACCAGAGTTTTGTACAGCTGCAGCATGACCTCGTGGCTCCGAAACTCGATCCCCCTACTAATAAAAGCTAACACACCATATGCCTTCTTAACAGCCCTATTAACCTGGGTAGCAACCTTCAGGGATTTATGCACCTGGACACCAAGATCTCTCTGCTCATCTACACTACCAAGAATCTTCCCAGTAGCCCAGTACTCTGCATTCCTGTTACTCCTTCCAAAATGAATCACCTCGCACTTTTCCGCATTAAACTCCATTTGCCATCTCTCCGCCCAGCTCTGCAGCCTATCTATGTCCCTCTGTACCCTACAACATCCTTCGGCACTATCCACAACTCCACCGACCTTAGTGTCATCCGCAAATTTACTCACCCACCCTTCTACACCCTCTTCCAGGTCATTTATAAAAATGACAAACAGCAGTGGCCCCAAAACAGATCCTTGCAGTACACCACTAGTAACTAAACTCCAGGATGAACATTTGCCATCAACCACCACCCTCTGTCTTCTTTCAGCTAGCCAGTTTCTGATCCAAAGCTCTAAATCACCTTCAACCCCATACTTCCGTATTTTCTGCAATAGCCTACCATGGGGAACCTTATCAAACGCCTTACTGAAATCCATATACACCACATCCACTGCTTTACCCTCATCCACCTGTTTGGTCACCTTCTCGAAAAACTCAATAAGGTTTGTGAGGCATGACCTACCCGTCACAAAACCGTGCTGACTATCGCTAATGAACTTATTCTTTTCAAGATGATTATAAATCCTGTCTCTTATAACCTTTTCCAACATTTTACCCACAACCGAAGTAAGGCTCACAGGTCTATAATTACCAGGGCTGTCTCTACTCCCCTTCTTGAACAAGGGGACAACATTTGCTATCCTCCAGTCTTCCAGCACTATTCCTGTCGACAATGACGACATAAAGATCAAGGACAAAGGCTCTGCAATCTCCTCCCTAGCTCCCCAGAGAATCCTAGGATAAATCCCATCTGGCCCAGGGGACTTATCTATTTTCACACTTTCCAAAATTGATAACACCTCCTCCTTGTGAACCTCAATCCCATCTAGCCTAGTAGCCTGAATCTCAGTATTCTCCTCGACAACATTTTCTTTCTCTACTGTAAATACTGACGCAAAATATTCATTTAACACTTCCCCTACCTCCTCTGATTCCACACACAACTTCCCACTACTATCCTTGATCGGCCCTAATTTAACTCTAGTCATTCTTTTATTCCTGATATACCTATAGAAAGCCTTAGGGTTTTCCCTGATCCTATCCGCCAATGACTTCTCGTGTCCTCTCCTTGCTCTTCTTAGCTCTCCCCTTAGATCCTTCCTGGCTAGCTTGTAACTCTCAAGCGCCCTAACTGAGCCTTCACGTCTCATCCTAACATAAGCCTTCTTCTTCCTCTTGACAAGCACTTCAACTTCTTTAGTTTGAAGACAATGTCGAGGTTAGACCTGAGAGAATGGAGTACGGCAAGTTCAGAGGGGGGCAGGTTAGAGTGAGTGAGGGTGGCAGAGAAATTGAGACGGCCGATGTCTCGCCGACAGTTTTCAATGAAAAGATCAAGAGTGGGTAAGAGGCCAGAGGGAGGGGTCCAGGTAGAGGGAGAATGCTGGAGGCGGGTGAATGGGTCTGCTGGTTGGGGGGTGGACTCCTAGTCAAAGAAGTGAGCACGGAGGCGAAGGCGACGGAAGAAGAGTTCAACGTCATGCCGAGCACGAAATTCATTGAGGTGAGGGCGCAAGGGGATAAAATGGAGTCCTTTGCTGAGTACAGAACATTCAGCATCAGAGAGGGGAAGGTCTAGTGAATGCACCCATCTGCTCCGATGATGCTACCTTCCACAACAGTGCTTCTGATATGTCTTCCTTTTTCCTCAACCGAGGATTCCCCCTCGCCCCCCCCCCCCCCACTGTGCCCTTAACCGTGTCCGGCTCATTTACCGCACCTCCACCCTCACCCCTTCCCCTCCCTCCCTCCCAGAACCGTGACAAGGTTCCCCTTGTCCTCACTTTCCACCCCACCAGCTTCCAGATCCAAAGAATCATCCTCCGCCACATCCAGCGTGATGCCACTACCAAACGCATCTTCCCCTCCCATCCAGTCAGTATTTTGAAAGGATCGTTCCCGTGACACTCTCGTCCACTCCTCCATTACCCCCACCACCTCGTCCCCTTCCCACGGCACCTTCCTCTGCAATCGCAGGAGGTGCAATACCTGCTCATTTATCTCCTCTCTCCTCACTATCCAAGGCCCCAAACACTCCTTTCAGGTGAAGCAGCGATTTACTTGTACTTCTTTCAATGTAGTATACTGTATTCGCTGCTCACAATGTGGACTCCTCTACAGCGGGGAGACCAAACGCAGATTGGGTGACCACTTTGCGGAACACCTCCGCTCAGTCTGTAAGCATGACACCGAGCTTCTGGCTGCTGGCCATTTCAACACCTCCCACCTCCACCACCACCCAGCTCTCATGCTCACATCTCTATCCTGGGATTGCTGCAGTGTTCCAGCGAACATCAACGCAAGCTCGAAGAACAGAATCTTATTTACCGATTAGGCACGCAACTGAATTCAATTATTTCAGAGCATGACGGGCCTCCCTTCTTATGGTTAGTTATTTTTTCTTTTTTTTTAATTTGGTTATTTTATTTTAGTTTTTTTTAGTTTGGTTAGTTTATTTCTACTGTGCCTACCCAGGGTTTCTGTTTTTTTTAAAAATGTTTTTAATTTTGTGCTTGGAGTGCTTTGTGCTTTACAGTCAATTCACACCCTCTCTGTACTAATGCTTCATCTTTCAGTACACCATTAACATACCGTTTGCCTTTGTTCCATGACCTTCTGGTCAGTTATTCTCTGTGACCTTGTCCTATTAACACCTTCTCTTTTGTTATCTCTTGCCCCACCCCCCGCTTAACTTGCTTAAAACCTTTAACATTTCTAATATTTTGTCAGTTCTGAAGAAGGGTCACTGATCTGAAACGTTAAACTCTGCTTCTCTCTGCACAGATGCTGCCAGACCTGCTGAGTATTTCCAGCATTTCTTGTTTTTACCTCAATTAAATTACCTTTTAATCTTCTATACTTCAGGGAATACAAGCCCAGCAACATGTCCTCCTAATTTAACTCTTTTAGCCCTGGTATCATTGTGTTGAATCTGCACCGCACCCCTTCCAAAGCCAATATATTCTTAACGAGTTGCGGTGCCCAGAACTGAGCACAGTACTCCAGATGTCATCTATCCAGAGCTTCGTACAACTGCAGCATAACTTGCCCCTCTGTATTTTAGCTCTCTTGAAATAGAAACCAACATTCCAAAGCTTTTTTTAATTACCTTTTTGTATCAGTGCACCACTTTTTGGTAATTTCTGTACATGGACCCCTAAACCTCTCTGCTCCTCCACAGTTCCTAGATTCTTGCCATTTTGAAAATACACTGATCTATCTTTCTTCAGTCCAAAGTGGATGGCCTCACACTTTCTCACATTGAACTCCATGTGCCGCAGTCTTGCCCACTCACTTTATCTATCAATGTCCCTTTGCAACTTTGCACTCCCATCAACACCACTTTCTGTGCCACCTAACTTAGTGTCATCAGCAAACATGGATACAAGGCTCTCTATTCCTTCATCCAAGTCACTGATAAATATAATGAAAAGCCGAGGTCCCTGTACAGATCTCTGGAGGACACGACAAGTCACATCCTGCCAATTGGAGTACATACCTATTATTCCTACTCTCTGTCTCCTACCTCCTAAACAATTTCCTACATGCTCATAATGCCTAATATAAACTAATATTTTACTTATGTTGGACAAGACAGTGTGTTCTGACTCAGAAGTATGATACTTTGCATATTTTATTGGAACCTTACCAATATTCCAGCAAAGAAAGGCACTATCTGTTTCTTGATGCCGAAAAAAGGTTGCTTTGGCAGAAAGACATCAATAGAGCAGTCTTAGATCTGGCTTCCATGTACCTTATGATCAGAGGTGATCATATCTGGCAATGCTCCAAATTCACGATAAACCTGAACAATCCGAACAGGAGAACTGAACTGACAGAATGCCACACAGCAACAGCCTGACTGATTACTGATTTGGAACATGAAACGTTGCACATGCCTAATTAGCAGTATGGAAGAATATGCAGTTTTGGATGTTGTGTATGCCACAGGAAAGGGAACCTCATGTTGAGAATTGCATAACATGTTGTTGAGATAGCTTTTGACTACACTGTTAAACTGGATTTAGATCACTAATCAAGGAACAAATGACAGATCACTTAAGCAAATAAAATTGTTTCAACCTTTCAATCTATTCTACTAAATCAGCTTGGACAATGTATGAACTAAATATCAATTGTTCATATTGGATTTCTGGGACAAACAACTTTCGTCTCCTGATACTATATGGTCAATAATTGCAGCTTTCTAAAGCACCTTAACTTTCTGATCTGTGCTGAACTCAATGGCACCAAACTATCGTACAGAATCATAGAATGGATCATGCCGGCTCTCAGCAAGAGCAACTCAATTAATCCCACACACCCGCCCATTCCCTGTAGCCCTGCAAATTTTCTCTCTTCTTGTGCTCATCCAATTTCATTTTGAAAGCCACGATTGAACTAGCCTCCAACACACTCTCAGGTAGTGCATTCCAGATCCTAATTAGTTCTTTTGCCAATCATAAATTAGTGTCCGACATATGAATATGAATATATGAATTAGGAGCAAGAGTAGGCCACTCAGCCACTCAAGCCTGCTCCGCCATTCAACACCATCATGGCTGATCTGATTGTAACCTCGACTCCACACTCGCGCCTACTCCTGCTATCCTTTTACCCCCTCGCTTATCAAGAATTATCTACCTCTGCCATAAAAATATTTGAAGACTCTGCTTCCACTGCCAACGACTCATAACGCTCAGAGAAAAAATGTCTCCATCTGTCTTAAATGGGCAGCCCCTTATTTTTAAGTAATGACCCCTAGTTCTAGATTCTCCCACAAGAGGAAACATTCTTTCCACATCCACCCTGTCAATACCCCTCAGGATCTTATCAAGTCGCCTCCTATTCTTCTGTACTTCAGTGGGTACAAGTCTAGCATGTCCAACCTTTCTTCATAAGAAAGCCGCCCATTCCAGATATTAGTTTAGTAAACCTTCGCTGAACTGCTTCCAACATATTTACATCTTCCTTAAATAAGATGACCAATACTATACACAGTACTCCTGAAGTAGTCTCAACAATGCCCTGTATAACTGAAGCGTAACTTCCCTACTTTTGTATTCAATTCCCCTCACAATAAACAATAACATTCTATTAGCTTTCCTAATTATTTGTTGTACCTGCATACTGACCTTTTGCCATTCATGCCCTGGGACACCCAGATCCTTCTGCATCTCAGAGCACTGCCATCTCTCACCATTTAGATAATATGCTCCTTTTTTATTCTTCCTGCCAAAATGGACAATTTCACATTTTCCCACATTATACTCTATTTGCCAGATCTTTGCCCACCCACCTGACCTATCTATATTCCTTTGTGGCCTCCTCATGTCCTCTTCACAACTTAGTTTTCTACCTATCTTTGTGTCATCGGCAAATTTAGCAACGATATCTTCGATCCTTTCATCCAAGTCAATTATATAAATTGTAAAAAGTTGAGGCCACAGCATTGACCCCTGCGGCACAACACTCATTACATCTTGCCAACCAGAAAATGATCCATTTATGCCTACTCCCTGTTTCCTGTTAGCTAGCCAATCTTCTATCCATGTTAACATGTTACCCCTTACACCATGAGCTTTTCTTTCCGCAATAACCTTTGCTGTAGCACCTTATCAAATGCCTTCTGGAAACCGAATTACAGTACATCCACCAATTCCCCTTTATCCACAGCACATGTTGCTTCTTCAAAGAACTCCAATAAATTGGTTAAACCTGATATCCCCTTTACAAAACCATGATGACTCTAACTGATTACCTTGAATTTTTCTGTGCCCTGCTGTAACGTCTTTAATAATAGGGAAAATGTTGGAAGCTAAGACAGATGTTAAGCTAACTGGCCTATAGTTTCCTGCTTTCTGTCTCCCTCCATTTTTGAATAAAGGAGTTACATTCCCTACATTCCAATCTAATGTAACCTTCCCCAAATCTACGGAATTTTGGACAACTGAAACCAACGCAACGACTAACTCACTAGCCACTTCCTTTAAGACCACAGGATGAAGTCCATCAGGACCTGGGGACTTGTCAGCTTGCAGGTCCAACAATTTGCTCAGTACCACTTCCCTGGTGATTGTAATTTTGAGTTTCTCCCTCCCTTCCATTTCCTGATTTACAGCTATTTCTGGGATGTTACTTATATTCTGTATAGTGAAGACTGATGCAAAATACCTGTTCATCTGCCCTCTCCTTACTTTCCCTTATTAATTCCCTAAACTCACTTTCTATAGGACCAACGCTCACTTTGTTACCTTTTCTTTTTGAAATATCTGTAGGAACTCTTACTATCTGTTCTGATACTTCTAACTTGCTTTCTCTCGTACTCTAATTTTTCTCTCCTTATTACTCTTCTAACCATTCTTTGCTGAAATTCTGTCCAATCTAGTGACCTGTCACCCATCTTTGCACAATTATATGCTTTTTCAGATACAGAGCCTTTAGTTTTGTCCTTTTACTATTTGTGTAATGTCTAGCCTTGACTGCTGATCTACTCTTAGATTTTCTATGTTTCTATTTGCACTCTCTGTCCCTTCCCGTCAGTCTGTTTGTCATCTCCCATATTTATACCTTTCTCTCTTGTCTCGTCTCTACTCTTTGATCTGCCAGATCTTCCCAAATTTAATCCCTTGCCCCCACTGTTCAGTTTAAAACCCTCTCCACTTCCCGAGTTATGCGGCTCGCTAAAACACCAGCCCCAGGACAATTCAGGTGTCGACCGTCCCAACTGTACAGCCCCCACTTTCTGCAGTACTGGTGCCAGTGCCCCACGAATCAGAACCCACTTCTACCACACCAGTCTTTGAGCCACGCATTCATTTCTCTAATCTTATTTACTCTGTGCCAATTTGCATGCGGCTCAGGTAATAATCCAGAGATTATTACCTTTGAGGTTCTGCTTCTTAATTTGGTGCATAGTTCTTCATATTGACTATGCAGAACCTCCTTCTTTGTCCTGCCTAAGTCATTGGTACCTACATCGATCATGAAGACTGGATCCTCCCCCTCCCACTGTAAGTTCCTCTCCAACCCTGAGAAGATGTCCCAAACCCTGTCACCGAGCAGGCTACATAGCCTTCTGGACTCTCGCTCTTTGCTGCGGAGAATGGTGTCGATTCCCCACTACCACTACATTCCTATTTACTCCCCACTCTGGATTATTGAAGGACTTCTGGATTCCATCTTCAGGAAAAAGTTTCTAACAGGGGATTGTCCTACTGAAATACTTCAACAAAAAAGTATGGTTCAAAAGGGTATAATGTAAAGGTTCCTGGTTTTCCAGTCTTATTTTAAAATAAAATAAGATCAATGAGGCTTTTCTATCAATTTCAAATATTCTGAAACTTCCCCTGCCCCCAACTTACACCCCAATTCCCAAAATGTAACTGTTCATTTAACACTCGCACTTAAAACTATGGAATAACTCTGTTATTTATCACTTTCTTTAAAAACAATTTTAAGGAGCTACAGCTAAATTGACCAAATAGGTCTATCTGCCCCTTTTCTGTGGTCTGATTGGTTGTTTAAAAACAACTGTTAAGATTGGTAGGAAGAATTCAATCTTTTTAGTGTAGACATATGACCCACATTTTGCTACAGCAGGGCATCTAAGAGCATCGACCATTAATTAGATTTACTCTTGGACATTTAGGTTTTTACATTTTTTGCATGGCAAGTTTCTGAAAGAGCAATCTGACAACGCTGCAGCACGGGAAATATGGCATCTGGGACCTGTGTGACAGGGCTAGCAACTGTGTATTTCCTTAACCAATCAGATTGAGAAATTAACAGCGCAAGGAAAAAAAGGAAGTGCAAAATTAGAGTGGGTGATTTCAAAGTCAAATCAGGTACAAAAGGAGAAATAGAGAGAGGGAAGGAAAACAGATTAAGAGATGGGGAGAAAGAGACAGAAAGAAAATGAGACAACACTTGTAATAATTTATTTTCAGTGTCAGAGAGGTTGATTGGCAATAACTAACATTTATCAATCACATTGTTATAAGGGTAGGCTGGAATGGACAAGACTTAACCTCTCTGAGGTGAGTTTATCTACCGTGCAAATAGAGCAAATTCAAGCCATACAATGCATTTCAATGGCATAGCAGTCAGCAAGATGCTACTTTCACAAAGCTAACATTAGAGTGGCGCAACTCAGAGAGCAACTTTTGGATATTTGAGTTTAATCATGCTCCTTGCCTGAAGTTGCTGTACCATTTGCACATTAATAACGGCAAGCACCAGTAGCCTCACCTTTATTTTGACAGCAAAATCTGGACCAGAGAGCTGCAGTGTTTTATCACCCATTACCCACTGCTGTGTTGACTACCTCTACTTTGGTGTTGTATTATGCAATGACAAGAATCATGAAAAATTAGCATAAGACATTAGTGGAGCGTGCAAGTACATATAGAACTAACGTGCATAATTGCATCCCACGAAGTGCAGTTCGCATAGCAGTTGGACGTTTTATACACAACTTGCTGTTGAAGTGCTCCTCCAAAACATCTCTCAATTAAACATTAATTGGCAGTGTTGGGAAAACACAACAATAGTTAGAGTTGGACAGTACCACAGTGGTGCAGGATGGCTACAAGACTGTGGTTAGGCAACATTCTGTTAAATCTATGACATAATTCTCCAAAGACTGCTCCACACAGACAATGAATGCCAAAAGCAGAGAAATGCTACTTTCCTCTCCCCACTTCGATATCTCTCACCTCTCGAGGAGTACCTAAAAAAAAAGGATGCTACATAGCCATTTTGATTCTTTCACATACTTATGGTCGTTGCCCCCAAAAAGCATTTACCTTGTTGAGACAGCATTTTGCAATAGTTTGCAACAGCTCATTAGTTTTCTCTGGTTCGTGACCCGCCACTATACGTGCAGGTTTCACAGTCAAAGGATCACCAGACACCATCATCACTACATCAATAGCCTTCTGCAGGAATGCAATTTTAGCATCTTTATCCTAACAAGAAAGCAGAGGAAGATAAATTAGCTGGGTAAGCTAAAATCAGAACTTTCAATTTATAATATCTGTACCTAGCAAACGAAAAGAAGTTTGCATTTATATAGCACCTTTTACAGCCTGTGTCGTGAATCTTACCCTGGCAAATGTGGCAACAATTTTTATATAGCAAGTGAGATAAATAAGCCGTCTTTTTTTCGGTGGTGTTAGCCGAGGGATAAATGTTAGCCAGGACACAAGGAGAACTCCCTTCTCCTCTTCAAATAGTGCCATGGGATTTTATTTCATCCTCCTAAACAAGCAAATAGGGCCTCAATTCAACATCTTATGCAAAAAGTGGTTCCTCTAACAAGGCAGAGCTCCTTCAATACTGCACGGAAATGTCAGCTGAGATTATGTGTTCAAATCCTGGTGCGGGGCTTGAAGGCATAACCTTCTGCTTGAGGCATATCTGTATCACCATGCCAAGCTGACATTCATACCCTTAAGTATATTTTTTTTTAATTGAAAAAGTTAAGTGAAGGGAGATTTAAGCAGAAAGAAAAGATGAAGGGAGATCAACATTACACAATTTAAAGAGCAAATTAAGAAAGGAAAATAGTGCAGTAAGTTTTGATTTCAAGACCGATAACGCAGGAAGGTGGAAAAATACATCAGTTGATGTATCTTTCAACGAACAAGGGAGGAAAGATCAGAGAAGCAATGACCACAGACAGAAGTACTGAAATTACGGGTTACATTTTACTCTTGAACATGGTATTGGCCACTGCTATGACAAAGTAGAAATGTGAGACACTCCTGCTGCTGGAGAAGGTTCCAGCTCATTCAGTTCCCACAGGCAGATGGGAATGCAAGTTACTTTGGGAAATGACAAAAACAGCAACAGAAATTTCGTTTACATCTTTTGAGTCAAATGAACAAAATCAAAATTGTTGTACAAATCATAATTTAAGGAATTAACTTTTCCAGCATGTTCAAGTCCATATGTCCATCTACTATAATTTTGAAGTAATGGCTAACTCACCACAAAAATTTTAAAAACGTAAATGCAAGACAGCTGACCCTTTAAGCAATCAGATGTTAAAGGGTGATGTAATCAATCTGCTTATTCAGTTCGCTCCTAAGTACATCTTGTTTGAAATCACTGCATTGTTTCTAGGTAACCTGCCACTCAGTCTGGAACTCTCTTCTTGGCATTGTATCAAAACAAAAATATACTGAAATACTTTAAAAATATAGAAAGAAACATTTGTGAGCTCAGGGAAGAAGTGGGTTTTCCTCAAGCTACTCTGGCAACCTATAAAGGGAAAAAAGGATTAAATGCCTATTTGAACCGAAAACAACAATTTTGGGGACTGGTTAACGCAGCATCTTCTCCTCTGGAACTTGGATTCAAAACCAAGTCAGACTAATGCAATAGTGGTCCATCTGCCAGTTTTAAGAGGTCTAAGTGAAATAACTCTGAGCATTTCAAAAGTCTTAATCCAGTTCCTTATGTGCATGGATTCTCAGCAGAAAACTGCCCCTAATTCAATGCAAATTGATAGTTTAATTCAAGGAGTATAAGTACAGCTGATGTGGAAAATGAAATTTGGGTGTTCTTCATGCTGCAGAAGGCAGAGAAAGCTTTATTCTGCACCTGGTTATGCTATCCCCAACTTGGAAACAATTGAATCTGACAGTAGGTACCCATTGTGGACAAATATTCCATTCCCCAGCACTGCCATCCTTCACATTAATTACCCCAAATCCAAAATCCCTCCCAGCCCCAAATTATACAGTATTGAAATACAACTGTGCCACAATCATATTTACACAAGATAATCTAGACACAAGGCAATATTGTTTACTAACAACATTTGCACTGCAAATAATTAGGTTAAAAAATTGAAACAAGATACATGGCTTAAAACAAATTGTGACAGGAGCTTTTTATCTTTAAAAAACCCCCCAAAGAAACAATATCCTCAACAGGGATGTTAAAAATAAAAGATTTATTGCATGCCCCTCCTTTAATTTTTTCTAATGACAGCATAATTGACCATTAAGCACAAACCATCAAATAAATCAGCAAAGTATCACAGGTTTAAATTACAGTACAGAGCACAAGCATTGCAATGAAAGTGGTTTATAACATAAAACAAAAGCAGCCATTACTTACAAATTTATCATGCATGTAGGTCATTAAGGCACTAAATGCTATGCTTCAAGATTTAGGATATAGACTAAAAGCAGTTTATACTCCCTTGACTTTTTGGTGGATAAACAGTTTTGTTAATTGAACCTTTTACAATATAAACATGTAACTTTTACCTGACGTTAGGATTTTATTACGATACTAGTATATCGCCTGTTGCATTGCTCATGGTGAGTCAGAGAAATCTCTATTTTATAATACAGGTATGTCAGGATTTCAGGATTTTTGATCATTTGGCCAGAGGGATCGATGTATAATTTATATTAAAGCATAGATCTTAAGTTAAATGTTTTTCCAAAAATGGCTCAGGTTTATAAGCAAGTAACCTGCTGGATTCTATGTGACGAAGAATATGTTAACAGGTTCTTCCACAAGTTAATGAGCAGACATTGAAACTATTATCCTTAACAATCTGAGACAACAGCTGGTTCAATATCCTGGCCCAGAAATTCTTGCAGCTGCGCATCACACAGATTGGATTTTTCACCTCACCCTTCAGATCGTATTATTTTTGCGCTACAAATTGCTGCAAATGCAAGCTGATAACATGCCAATGTCAATGAGGCATCTGGGATCTCCTGAACATCAGGTACAATGGACTAGCTCTTTAACCAATTAAAGATACAGGGCGGCACAGTGGCGCAGTGGTTAGCACCGCAGCCACACAGCTCCAGGGACCCGGGTTCGATTCTGGGTACTGCCTGTGCGGAGTTTGCAAGTTCTGTGACTGTGTGGGTTTTTGCCGGGTGCTCCGGCTTCCTCCCACAGCCAAAGACTTGCAGGTTGATAGGTAAATTGGACATTGTAAATTGCCCCTAGTGTAGATAGGTGGTAGGGAATATGGGATTACTGCAGGGTTAGTATAAACGGGTGGTTGTTGGTCAGCACAGACTCGGTGGGCCGAAGGGCCTGTTTCAGTGCTGTATCTCTAAATAAAATAAAATAAATAAAAAGAAACTGAGTGAACAGCAGCAAAGGAAATAGTGTGAATTCGAGTTAAATTAGGTAGAGAGGTTTAAGAGCAGATTAGAGAGAAGTAAAAAGAAACACAAAATAAAAAAGAGAAAAATTAAAATTAGAAACATTCTGAGCAATTAATTACCTGCTGGCGTGACACTCGACAGCTTTATTTTTCTCTTTCTGGGCCTCCAAGATTGAATGGCGGTCAGGACCATAAATCATGTCATGAACAGTGTCTTTACACCATGAATTGCCAATCCAAAATGACGACAGTGAGATTAGTTCGTATTTATGGCACAAATGCAGCAATTTCTTGACATTCTTGGGAAGGTTGATAGCGAGCCCCTGTTTTTATGAGGCAATTGTTGGACCCCTGCAAATTGTCCAGCAATTTGTGGCTATTCGAAACTCATGCCTTATCCTTACCTTGCCACAAATTGTTTTTTTTCTTGAACACACCAATAATGGCAGGCTGCAAACTCGGCATTGTTTCTCCAGCAATTTCTGGGCCCATGTTTCAACTACTTCCAGAAGCCATTCACACTTGAGATGTCAGATGGATAGGAATACCTGCATTCACATCAACTGTTAGTTGACGGAGGCCTCCATTGGCAGCACTACTGACCAACTCCTGAATAGGCTGACTGTGAGTACAAGCAGCCCTCAACTTTCTGTGCTCATTGTCAACAAAAGAGAGAAACACATCATCTTGTCCAGTTGGTAATGTCTGCTGAGAAAAGCAGTCAGGCCATGACCAGTCTCCCTGTTGAAGACAGCCAAGTCCCAGACCAAACCATGGTCTGATTCAGTGATTGAGCTAACCAACAGCATGTGCTGTTTAGCTTTCTAACTGGAACAGGGTAAGTGCAGTTTATTATATTTCTTATTTACAAGGTGGGATCCACAGCAAAATACTGTGGATGCTGGAAATCTGAAACAAAAACAGAAAATGCTGGAAATACTCAGCAGGTCAGGCAGCATCTGTGAAGATGGAAATTAATTGGAGTAGGGTGAGTTCTGGGGCTCTGAATTGTCACTTACTGAAAGCAGATTTACAATTTGTATTTGGTCTTGTCTTACTAAAGTTTCATGAAGTCAACCTTTTGGAAGAAATATGAGAGAGAACACATGCAGCAGATTATAATATCAAGTCTATGATAGCAAGAGGCTTTATTGTTAGACCTCTTGGGCCATACTATCTAGATATTGGGCAGTGAAGACAAACTCCTAATCATGAGGAATGCTTACAGGGCTAACAACTAACCAGACAGAATAACTGGGATAGGTCTGAAATTTGTAGCAGGGCATTTACACCACATAGGGGATAACATTAGGAAGAGTGATTTACACTGCTGATAAAAGTGAAATTCCATTTTATTGAATATTTTGGGAATTATTTTCCATTGCTTTGGGGATTAAATTCCACAACTTTATATCCATTATTCTGTATAAACCTTAAATGAGTAGTCTTTATAAGTATTTTGCATCCCTGTCCATATTTAAAAACAAAAGATACATGGCAAGATGCAAATATTGGAGGAAAAGTATCCACTGTGGAGCATTATTGGAGAGGAATAATAGAGCTTAGCAAAATTCATAGGCAGTCCTGTGCTTTGGTTACAATGGTGGGGTGGGGGGTGCAGGGTGCTGGTTATAGGCTTTGGTAGCACTAAAGGCCTCTTCAAATTGTTGAAGTTAGCAATTTATCTTTCTTGACTCCATATCCCTTTCAATTGACCCAGTATTGCATTTTAGGAAGAGTGTTCCAGATTTTCACTACCCTTTATGTGAAAAAGTGTTTTCACTCCTAAATGGCCCAGCTCTACTTTTAAGATTATGCACCACCCACCCCACGATTAATTAGTTTCTCTGTATTGAAACTGTCTATTGAAACCTTATCATTTTAAGGACCTTGTTTAAACCACCCATCTACCTTTTCAACTCAAGAGAACAGAAACCAAGTTAATGCTGCCTGTTCTCATAAGTTAACCCTCCAAACCCCAGCACCATTCTGGTGAATTTGCACTGCACCCCTTCGAAGGTCAATATATCCTTTTCAATGTGTGGTGCCCAAACTGAATCTGGATGGGGTCTTATCAAGGGCTCTATACAACTGAAGCTGGATTTGCGATAAATGCCAACATTCCATTAGCTTTTTGATTGCCTTAAGTATCTGTCAACTAGCTTTAAATGATTTGTTTACATGGATTCCCAACTATTTTTGCTCCTTTACAGTTCCTAGCGTCACCATTTAAAAAATATTCAGATTTACCTTTCTTAGGTCCAAAGTGGATGACCTCACACTTGCCCACATGAAATACCATCTATCTTAGTTTTGCCCACTCATTTAACTTGTCTATGCCCTCTTGTAACTTCCTGCTCCCATGTGAACTACTTATACCCCCTCCTAATTTAGTGTCATCTGCAAACATCCTTCATGCAAGTCATTAATAAATACGGTGAAAAGTTGAGGCCCCAGAACAGGTCCCTGCGGAAGACCGCTTACCACATTCTGTCAATCTGAGTACATGCCCTTTCTCCACACTCTCTGTCTCCTACCTCCCAACCAATTTCCAAACCAAGATAAAGGGCTCCCTCCCAATTCTGTGCACTCTCATTTTTCCAACCACAGGTGAGAGGATCAGCTCGACAATGTTGTAGCCATATCTCTTGCCCGCATGCCTCCCCACTGGTAATGCGAGATTGGTGAATTAACCCTCATGTCAATTATACTGCACTAGAGATTTTTTTTTATGATTTAATCTAAGCAGCCTCCTATATAAACTCTGTTCAACGTATGCAATTAATTTCCACTTACCTTGACATTATCAGATTTCATCTCAAACTCTGTAAACAGTCCTTTCAAAAACCCAGTGGTCCTTATAACCTATAAATAGAAAAGAGGAGTAATTCGAACACATATTCATTCAACTATTACTCATATCAATAGTTTGTCCTCCTCAGAGACCAGGCTCTTTCCCTTTCAAAACTGCTGTCCTCACTCCCTCTTCAATAAACCCACCTTCAACCCTTTCATTCTCACTAAACATCCCCAATCAAAAATTGCTCAAGGTCCATAAATGTGTTGTCACCTCCCAGTACCATGCCCCTCTTTCCCACTACTCCATGTTCAAATCCTTCCTGTCCGGTTTCCATCCTTCTAACAGCTAAAAAACAGACCTAACCAAAATCACGAATGAAATCCTGTGTGAACACACTTTATCTCTCCTTGACCTCTTGCCAGTGTTCAACACAGCGATTATGACATTCTTCTCTAACACTTCTCCTTTAGTGCTCAGCTTAATGAAACTGCCCTTACTTCGATCATCATTCCATTCTTACTTATCCAAAGATAGTCAGAGCATTTTCATTTGTGGCTTCATCTACACACAAATACCTATACCTCAAGTGTCACCCAAAGATCTATCCTTGTTCCCTCTCTTTCCTCCTCATCTACACACTTTCCTCAGCGACATCATCAACAGACGTAGAATCACAGCTTCTACCCGTATGCTAATGATTATTGTAGCCCAGCTACACCTCTCCACCATTTCATGACTCTGCGACTGCCTCCATGCTGGCAAACTGATCATCTGCCCTCCAGTCTGGCACAAGCCTTAAAATCCTCCAGCTCAACGCTGAAACCATAACTATCATCTTTGACTTATTATAAATTCCACTCCCTCCACCTCTTGTCATTTCTTTTTTTTAAATCCCCTCAAAAACCTTTCACTTCAACAACAACTTATAGAGTCATACAGCACAGAAACAGGTCCTTCAGTCTACTGTGTATGTGCTGGCCATCAAGCACCTGCCTATTCTAATCCCATTTCCAGCACTTGGCCCGCAGTCTTGTATGCTATGGCATTTCAAGTGCTCATCGAAATACTTAAATGTTGTGATGGTTCCTGCCTCTACCACCTCTTCAGACAGTGCATTCCAGATTCCAACCACCCTCGGAGTGAAAAATGTTTTCCTCAAATCCGCTCTATACCTCCTGCCCCTTACCTTAAATCTACGCCCCCGGAAATTGATCCCTCTGCGAAGGGAAAAAGTTTCTTCCTATCTAATCTATCAATGCCCCTCATAATTTTGTATACAACTTATATTTATATAGCACCTTTAACACAATAAATTGCCCCAAGGCGCATCAAAGCAGCATTATAAAACAAAATGACACCAAGCCACACAAGGACACATTAGGTCCGGTGACCAAAAGCTTGGTTAAAAAAAAGCAGATTTTTAAGGAGAGAGGGACAACACTTGAAGAGAGAGAACAGTTAACAAAATGGGATAACAAGAGAATGTTGGGTGGCCAGCAGTACAGTGGGAATAGGTCGAGGTGGATCTCATGGACAAACTGAACCCAGAGAGAGCACGAGGGGAAATAGGAAAGGAGCTGGAGAAAGATGCAAGTTTAGGGCAAGGGCAGCGGGGGCATTAGAGGAAGTTTGGCCAGGTAGGCTAGTGGAAGGGAGGACACGGCAGGGACAATTGATCAGATGGTCTTGATCTTAGCGACAAAGAAGTCCATGCCATCATCACCCCTCGCCTCAAAAAACCAACCCTTGACCCCATCGCCCTTGCAAACTACTGCCCTGTCTCCAATCCCCCTTTCCTCTTCAAAGCCCTTGAACGTGTTGTCGCCTCCCAAATCTGCTCCCATCTTTCCCAGAACTCCATGCTTGAATCCCTCCAATCAGGTTTCTGCCCCTGTCACAGTACCAAAACAGCTCGTACCAAAGTCACAAATGACATCCAATGTGACTGCGACAAAGGTAAACTTTCCCTTCTCATCCTTCTCGACCTGTCTGCATGCAGCCTCTGACACAATTGACCATACCATCCTCCTCCAATGCCTCTACACAGTCATCTACCTGGGTTGGGCTGCTCTCACCTGGTTCCATTCTTATCTATCTAATTGGAACCAGAGAATCATGTGCAATGGCATCTCTTCCGGATCTCATAGTGTTACCTCTGGTATCCCCAAAGGATCTATTCTTTGCCCTTTCCTATTTCTCATCTACATGATGCCTCTCAGTGACATAATCTGAAAGCACAGCATGAGTTTCACATGTATGCTGACGGCACTCAGCTCCATCTCACCACTACCTCTCTCGACTCCTCCACAGTTGCTAAACTATCAAATGGGCAAATGCATGGCAGATGCAGTATAACGTGGATAAATGTGAGGTTATCCACTTTGGTTGCAAAAACAGAAAGGCAGATTATCTGAATGATGATAGATTGGGAAAGGGGAGGTGCAACGAGACCTGGGTGTCCTTGTACACCAGTCGCTGAAAGCATTCAGGTGCAACAAGCAGTTAGGGAGGTGAATGGTATGTTGACCTTCATTGCAAGAGGATTTGAGTACAGGAGCAAGGATGTCTTCCTGCAGTTACACAGGGCCGTGGTGAAACCACATCTGGAGTACTGTGTACAGTTTTGGTCTCCTTATCTGAGGATGTTCTTGCCATGGAGGGAGCGCAAAGATGATTAATAGGTTGATTCCTGGGATGGCATGATTGACGTATGAGGAGTGATTGGGTCGACTAGGCCTATATTCACTAGAGTTTAGAAGAATGAGAGAGGATCTCATAGAAGCCTATAAAATTCTAACAGGATTAGACAGGCTAGGTGCAGGGAGGATGTTCCCAATGGCTGGGCAGTCCAGAACCAGGGATCACAATCTCAGGATACGGGGTATGCCATCTAGAACAGAGATGAGGAGAAATTTCTTCACTCAGAGGGTGGTGAACCTGTGGAATTCTCTACCGCAGAAGGCAGTGGAGGCCAAGTCATTAAATATATTCAAGAAGGAGATAGATATATTTCTTAATGCCAAAGGGATCAAGGGATATGGGGAGAAAGTGGGAACAGGGTACTGAATTAGATGATCAGCCATGATCTTTTTTGAATGGCGGAGCAGGCCCAAATGGCCGAATGGCCTACGCCTGCTCCTATTTTTTAATGTTCTATGTTTCTATCAGACTGCTTATCCGACATCCAGTACTGGATGAGCAGAAATTTCCTCCAATTAAATACTGGGAAGACTGAAGCCGTTGTTTTCAGTCCCCACTCCAAACTCTGTTCCCTAGCTACTGACTCCATCACTCTCCCTGGCAACAGTTTGAGATTAAGCCAAACTGTTCGCAACCTTGGTGTCACATTTGACCTAGAGATGAGCTTCAGACCTCATATTCACACCATCACTAGGACCGCCTATTTCCACCTCCGTTAACATCGCCCGACTTCGCCCATCTCAGCTCATCTGCTGCTGAAACCCTAATTCGTGCCTTCGTTACCTCTGGACTTGACTATGTCAATGCACACCTGGCTGATCTCCCACATTCTACCCTCTGTAAACTTGAGGTCATCCAAAACTCTGTTGTCCATGCCTCAACTTGCACCAAATCCCATTCACCTATCACTTCTGGGCTCACTGATGTCAAGAAAACACAATATGCCAAATGAGAAATGTTAATTAATCGGTTGGAAAGTCTAACAAGAAGCACAGCCAGGACAATGCTTTGGCTAACTGAGTAGATTATCCATATCACCCTCGTTAGCAGGACATTCAAAGTCATCTTGAGGCATTCACGAATGGAGATGTCCCTCTACGGGGTAAACACGGACAATACCATTTGGGTTTTAGACTTTGGACTTCATTAAAAACAAAGGAGATTGAGAGAACCATGTGACCATCTCCACAGGCTGTGAAAACTGGGAGTTTTGTTACACACAAGAGACAAGCAGTAACTGAGTGTGCAGCAGCAGAGAAGGCTGTGTACCTCCCTTACTCGCTCTCTCTTTCTCTCTTCCTCTCTCCAGAAAACATCAAGTTTGAAAACCATCTGCGACTGTGGACCTTCCCAGCCTAAGACCAGGGGAAAGAGAGCCACCGACAATTCTGCCTCCAAGAAAACCCTGAGCAAAGTGGGCCAGCCACAAAGTGCACCTTGAGCAGCTAAGATTTCAAGAAAACAATTCCATCCGGAAGACCACCAAATCACCCAACCTCAGACGGTGTATTTAACTTTTATTTATTCTGGACTTTAATTCAAGCAAAAAACCTACTTTTCACTTTGTAACCTATTTGTGTGTGTGTGCGATCCTCTTGTGAATGTGTGCGTGAATATTTAGCGTATTTTTTCTTATTTTAGATCGGGTTTAGCTTGTTGAGTATAATAAACTTACCTCTTTCTTGTTTAAACTCAAGAAAACCTGTGCTTTCACGATCACATTAAAGGGAAAAGGTAAAACACTCGCTGAGGTGGTAAGCACAACCACTGTTTAAAAAGGGAATAAACACTGAAGGGAATAAACCCTGCTGCGATCAAATAAGAGGAAGGGCAAGAGGGGCAAACTGTGACCCCCCCCCCCCCCACCCCCCACTCCCCACCTTGGCCGTAACACTGACCTACATTGGCTCCAGGTCAAGCAACACCTTGATTTTAAAATTCTCATCCTGGTTTTCAAATCCCTCCATGGCCTCGTCCCTCCCTATCTCTATAATCTGCTCCAGCCCCACAAGCCCCCAAGATTTCTCTAATTCTGGACTCAAGTATCCCTGATTTTAATCGCTCCACCACTGACGGCCGTGCCTTCAGTTGGCTAGTCCCTAAGCTCTAGAATTCCCTCCCTACTTCGCTTTCCTTCTTTGAGGCACTCCTTAAACATACCACTTTGACTAAGCTTTTGGTCATGTGACCCAATATCTCGTTATGTGGCTCAGTGTCATACTTTGTTTTATAATGCTCCTGTGAAGTGCCTTGAGATGTTTTATTATGTTAAAGGCACTATATAAATATAAGTTATTGTTGTTGATGATGAGCTCCTCGCACTAATGTTGGAGGTGAGGGTAAAGGGGACAGTGGAGAGGAGTTTAAGAAGACAGCTTGCAGTAGAGTAAAGAAGCCGGGGGTTATCTCTGCATTCCAGGATGATTCTGGAAATCTGAGCAGTTTCAGCAGATGAGGGCAGGACCTGATAGTGTCTTGGACCAAACTTTTGGTTACTCCTCTGGCTCCACTTATTTTGTACACACTTATCTGTGTAATCTTTTAGGATTATTTTGTATTAAAAGAGCTACATAAAAGCAAGTCATTGTTCTTTTGTGAACTGTGAAGTCTTCATCCAGACTGTAATAATTCCATAAAAAAGCAACATATTCACTTGTAAGAATTCTAAGCAGGGCTAAGCGATCCCACAACCAACATTTCAGATCTAAGCTCTGCAGTCCTGCCACATCCAGTCGTGAATGGTGGTGGACAATTAAACAACTGACAGGAGGAGGTGGCTCCACAAACATCCCCATCCTCAATGATGAGGGAGCCCAGCACATCAGTGCAAAAGATAAGGCTGAAGCATTTGCATCCATCTTCAGCCAGAAGTGCAAAGTGAATGATCCATCTCGGCCTCCTCCTGCGGTCCCCAGCATCACAGATGCCAGTTTTCAAACAATCCTATTCACTCCATGTCATAGTCACAGAGAGATACAGCACTGAAACAGGCCCTTCGGCCCACCGAGTCTGTGCCGACCATCAACCACCCATTTATACTAATCCTACATTTATCCCATATTCCCTACCACATCCCCTCCTACATTAATCCCATATTCCCTACCATTCTCCTACCTACACTGGGGGAAATTTACAATGGCCAATTTACCTATCAAGCTGCAAGTCTTTGGCGGTGGAAGGAAACCGGAGTACCCGGCGGAAACCCACGAGGTCACAGGGAGAACTTGCAAACTCCACACAGGCAGTACCCAGAACTGAACCCAAGTCGCTGGAGCTGTGAGGCTGTGGTGTTAACCACTGCGTCACTGTGCCGCGTGATTGAGAAACGGCTGAAGGTACTGGATACTACAAAGGCTATGGGCCCTGACAACATTCTGGCAATAGTACTGACTTGTGCTCCAGAAAGAGCCGTGCCCCTAGCCAAGCTTTTCAAGTACAGCTACAACACTGGCATCTACCTGGCAATGTGGAAAAATTGCCCAAATATGCCCTGTGCACAAAAAGCAGGACAAATCCAACCCAGCCAATTACCACCCCATCAGTCTACACCCGATCATCAGCAAAGTGATGGAAGGGGTCGTCAACAGCACTATCAAGCGGCACTTGCTTAGCAATAACCTGCTCAGTAACGCTCAGTTTGGGTTCCGCCAGGGCCACTCAGCTCCTGACCTCATTACAGTCTTGGTCCAAAACATGGACAAAAGAGCTGAACTCCAAAGGTGAAGTGACAGTGACTGCCCTTGACATTAAGGCAGCATTTGACCAAGTATGGCATCAAGGAAACTAGGAAAACTAGAGTCAATGGGAATCGGGGGAAAACTCTCCGCTGGTTGGGGTCATACCTAGCAGAAAGGAAGATGGTTGTGATTATTGGAGGTCAATCATCTCAATCCCAGTATATCACTCAGGAATTCCTCAGGGTAGTGCCCTAGGCCCAACCATCTTCAGCTGCTTCATCAATGACCTTCCCTCCAGAAGGTCAGAGTGGGGATGTTTGCTGATGACTGCACAATGTTCACCACCATTCGCGACTCCTCAGATGCTGAAGCAGCCCATGTACAGATGCAGCAAGACCTGAACAACATCCAGGCTTGGGCTGATAAGTGGCAAGTAACATTCGCGCCACACAAGTGCCGGGCAATGACCATCTCAAACAAGAGAGAATCTAACCATCTTCCCTTGACGTTCAATGGCATTACCATCGCTGAATCCCCCACCATCAACATCTTGGGGGGTCACCATCGACCAGAAACTGAACTGGACCAGCCACATTTTTTAAAAATTCATTCATGGGACATGGGCGTCGCTGGCTAGGCCAGCATTTATTGCGCATCCCTAATTGCCCTGGAGAAGGTGGGGGTGAGCTGCCTTCTTGAACCGCTGCAGTCCGTGTGGGTACACCCACAGTGCTGTTAGGAAGGGAGTTCCAGGATTTTGACCCAGTGACAGTGAAGGAACGGTGATATAGTTCCAAGTCAGGATGGTGTGTGACTTGGAGGGGAACTTGCAGGTGGTGGTGTGCCCTTGCATTTGCTGCCCTTGTCCTTCTAGTTGGTAGAGGTCGTGGGTTTGGAAGGTGCTGTCTAAGGAGCCTTGGTGCATTGCTGCAGTGCATCTTGTAGATGGTACACATTGCTCCAATATGCGTCGGTGGTGGAGGGAGTGAATGTTTGTAGATGGGGTGCCAATCAAGCGGGCTGCTTTGTCCTGGACGGTGTCAAGCTTCTTGAGTGTTGTTGCAGCTGCACCCATCCAGGCAAGTGGAGAGTATTCCATCACACTCCTGACTTGTGCCTTGTAGATGGTGGATAGGCTTTGGGGAGGCTGGAGGGGAGTTACTCGCTGCAGGATTCCTAGCCTCTGACCTGCTCTTGTAGCCACGGTATTTATATGGCTACTCCAGTTCAGTTTCTGGTCAATGGTAGCCCCTTGGATATTGATAGTGGGGGATTCAGCGATGATAATGCCATTGAATGTCAAGGGGAGATGGTTAGATTCACTCTTGTTGGAGATGGTCATTGCCTGGCACTTGTGTGGCGCAACTGTTACATGCCACTTATCAGCCCAAGCCTGGATATTGTCCAAGTCTTGCTGCATTTCTACACGGACTGCTTCAGTATCTGAGGAGTCACGAATGGGGCTGAACATTGCACAATCATCAGCGAACATCCCCACTTCTGACCTTATGATTGAAAGGAAGGTGAAGGAGCTGAAGATGGTTGGGCCTAGGACACTACCTTGAGGAACTCCTGCAGTGATGTCCTGGAGCTCAGATAATTGACCTCCAACAACCACAATCATCTTCCTTTGCGCTAGGTATGACTCCAACCAGTGGAGGGTTTCCCCTCCGATTCCCATTGACTTCAGTTTTGCTAGGGCTCCTTGATGCCATACTCGGTCAAATACTGCCTTGATGTCAAGGGCAGTCACTCTCACCTCACCTCTTGAGTTCAGCTCTTTTGTCCATGTTTGAACCAAGACTGTAATGAGGTCAGGAGCTGAGTGGCCCTGTCGGAGCCCAAACTGTGCGTCACTGAGCAGGTTATTGCTAAGCAAGTGCCACTTGATGGCACTGCTGATGACACCTTCCATCACTTTATTGTGATGATTGAGAGTAGGCTGATGGGGCGGTAATTGTCCGGGTTGGAGCTGTCCTGCTTTTTGTGTACAGGACATACCTGGGCAATTTTCCACATTGCAGGGTAGATGCCAGTGTTGTAGCTGTACTGGAACAGCTTGGCTAGGGGCACGGCAAGTTCTGGAGCACAGGTCTTCAGTACTATTGCCGGTATATTGTCAGGGCCCATAGCCTTTGCAGTATCCAGTGCCTTCAGTCGTTTCCTGATATCATGCGGAGTTGATTGAATTGGCTGAAGTCCGGCATCTGTGATGCTGAGGACTTCAGGAGGAGGCCAAGATGGATCATCAACTCGGCACTTCTGGCTGAAGATTGTTGCAAATGCTTCAGCCTTATCTTTCGCACTGATGTGCTGGGCTCCCCCATCATTGAGGATGGGGATATTTGTGGAACCACCTCCTCCAATTAGTTGTTTAATTGTCCGCATAAATGCTGTGGCTACAAGAGCAGGGCAGAGGCTGGGAATTCTGTGATGAGTAACTCATCTCCTGACTCCCCAATGCCTGTCCACCATCTACAAGGCACAAGTCAGGAGTGTGATGGAATACTCTCCACTTGCCTGGATGGTGTAGCTCCAACAAGAAGCTCAACACCATCCAGGACAAAGCAGCCCGCTTGATTGGCACTCCATCCACCACCTTCAATATTCACTCCCTCTACCACCGACACATAGTGGCAGCAGTGTGTACCATCTACAAGATGCACTGCAGCAACTCACCAAGGCTTCTGCGACAGCACCTTCCAAACCTGCGACCTCTACCACCTTGAAGGAAAAGGGTAGCAGATGCATGGGAAAACCGCCACCTGCAAATTCCCCTCCAAGTCACACACCATCTTGACTTGAAACTGTATCACCATTCTTTCACTGTCACTGGGTCAAAATCCTGGAACTCCCTTCCTAACAGTACTGTTGGAGTACCAACACCCCAAGGACTGCAGTGGTTCAAGAAGGCAGCTCACCACCACCTTCTCCACGGCAATTAGGGATGGGCAATAAATGCTGGCATAGCAAACACCCACATCCACTGAACGAATAAAAGAAATACCAAAAAGTTGTGATATGCCATCTTATACAAAGACATTTAAGGAAATGATAAAGTAATGCAAGCTGAAGGAGCAATGTCAAAGACTTGCAGGTTGATAGGTTAATTGGCCATTATAAATTGCCCCTAGTATAGGTAGGTGGTAGGGAAATATATAGGGACAGGTGGGGATGTGATAGGAATACGGGATTAGTGTAGGATTAGTATAAATGGGTGGTTGATGGTCGGCACAGACTCGGTGGGCCGAAGGGCCTGTTTAAGTGCTGTATCTCTAAACTAAACTAAAATGTTGACAGATTTCCCAATGGTCTTGATAGACAATATTTTTTAAATCACTAAAGAAAACTGTTCATATAACCAAGTGAATATTGAACACATGGGTGTGCAAATAGCAATGTAAACATAATGACAAAATAAGTAATTCAGAGAAAGGGTGCATGGAACACAGCAGATGGACAAATACCTACAAGAGAAAAAAAAGTAAACATTACAAAAATGGAGACAGAAATTGTGTTTCAAGTAAGCCCAAGTCTTGAATGTTGCTCCTATATCCGTATTAAGATTGTTCTATAACCTCCCTCACACTCCTCGACAAGGTATAATACTGAAACAAAACTCTGATATGCAACACTTCGCACCTTCAGCCCACATGACAATTTCTTTGGTCTCTTATCTGTTGTGGCCATCGCTCTTCTGGCCTTTCTTGCTCTACACACTTCACCTCATGTCTTAAGCTCCCAGCTCATTTGAGCCCTGGGAAAGAATGACATCTGATACAAAAACCTGGTTTTCTCTAATATTTACACTTATGATAAAATGTTCAAGTTAAAAAGTTCTGTTTCCAGGGTTTAAAATTGAACCTACAGGTGAATTAATATGTTTATTTGCTTCATTTCAAATCCTCCTTTCAGCATTACTGAAAGCTTTTGCACAGTTGATAACAATTGCCTGGTAACACCAATGCAAACAAATGAGTTCAAATGTAATTGATATCATCCATTTACAGAGATGGATCAGACAGGCGACACAAACAACTACTTGATGTAATGCATCTTTAAACAGTTGGATTTAAATATAGCATTCAAAATACCCTCCACAGATTCAGTACAGATCAAATCAAAGCACAAAACTGATAGCTATTATTACAATCCAACTTTCAACCATATCTTATTTGCTAATTTCTTCCCCTCCCCTCGTGAAAATTATGGTCCAGATTTTAGGTCAATAACAACGGTGAGGCTAATAGCGCTCAGTGTTATTATGCAGTAAATCGGACAGCAACGTCTGTGACTGCACAAGTGCATTTAAATGCGAAAATCCAGAAATCGCTGTCAGAGACATCCCACTCCATAACAGTAACTTGCCGACAGACTGGACATTGAAAGACGGCTGCATTTGCTGAAAACACAACCACTAGGTGGCATTGTACTAGCAATCCACTTAAACGCACTGTCTGCGACATTCAGGCTGCTGCCAGGATTAAAGATGGTGCTGCTCAATTTATCACAGAAAAACAACTTCCACCCATGGCAGCACACAACGGACATGTTTGATACACGGAGAACATTGCACCGTTTAAAGTCTCATCAGAAAGACAGCACCTCTGACAGTGCTGCACACCCTGCGTAACTCTGAGTTTTCAGTGCCATCCCGCTCTCCGGCCGCTCACTCCCCGCTTCCCCCCCATAAAAAGATAAATTGTTAAATAAGGTCATTGATCCAAATAAAAGCAAAATATTGCAGATGCTGGAAATCTGAAATAAAAACAGAAAGTGCTGGAAATACTCAGCAGATCATGCAGCATTTGTGGAGAGAAAAGCAGAGTTAACATTTCAGGTTTGAGACCTTTCATCAGAACTGGCAAAGGTTAGAAATGAAATAGGTTTTAAGCAAGTGAAGGGGGTGGGGAGGAAATAGAAGAGAGCAAAAGGGAAAGTGTGTGATAGGGCAGAGGGCAGGAGAGATTAAATGACAAAGATGTCATGGGACAAAGGCAAAGGGAGTGTTAATGGTTGTGGTGAGAGACAAAGCATCAGTCCAAAGAGCATTAATGGCAGAATAATGAACAGCTCTTTCCAAAAGCATAAACATGAAAAACCAAGTTTAAAGCAGACACATGGTTAAAAAATAATAAAATATAATAAAAGAAAGGCCAGTCATGTTCTGAAATTGTTGAACTCAATGTTGAGTCCGCAAGGCTGTAGAATGCCTAATCGGAAGATGAGGTGCAGTTCCTCGAGCTTGTGTTGATGTTCACTGGAACACTGTAGCAGGCCAAGGACAGAAATGTTGGCATAAGAACAGGGTGGTGAATTGAAATGACAAGCGACTGGAAGCTCGGGTCATGCTATCGGACTGAGTGGAGGGTTTCTGCAAAGCGGTCACCCAATCTGCATTTGGTCTCCCGAATTAAAGGCAACCGCATTGTGATCAGCGAATACAGTATACTAAATTGAAGGAAGTACAAGTAAATCGCTGCTTCACCTGAAAGAAGTGTTTGGGGCCCTTGGATGGGAGGAGAGAGGAGGTAAAAAGACAGGTATAACACCTTTTGCGATTGCATGGGTAGGTGCCATGGGAAGGGGACAAGGCATTGGGGGTAATGGAGGACTAGGGTGTCACAGAGGAAACAATCCCTTTGGAATTCCGACAGGGGAGGGGAGGGGAAGATGTGTTTGGTGGTGGCATCACGCTGGAGTTGGTGGAAATGGCGGAGGATGATCCTTTGGATGTGGAGGCTGGTGGGGTGAAAGTGAGGAAAAGGGAAACCCTATCGTGGTTCTGGGAGGCAGGGGAAGGGGTGAGGGCAAAAGTGCGGGAAATGGGTTGGACATGATTGAGGGCTCTGTCAACCACAGTGGGGAGGAAATCTTCGGTTGAGGAAAAAGGAAGACATATCAGAAGCGCTGTTGTGGAAGGTTGCATCATCAGAACAGATGCGTCGGAGATGGAGAAACTGGGAGAATGGAATGGAGTCTTTACAGGAAGCAGGGTGTGAGGAAGTGTAATCAAGGTAGCTGTGGAAGTCGATGTGCTTATAATGAATATTAGTAGACAGCCTATCCCCAGAGATGGAGACAGAGAAGTCGAGGAAGGGAAGGGAAGTGTCAGAGGCAGACCATGTAAAGGTGAGAGAAGGGTGGAAATTGGAAGCAAAGTTGATGAAATTTTCCAGTTTGCGGCAAGAGCAGGAAACGACACCGATACAGTCATCAATGTACCGGAAAAAGAGTTGGGGAAGGGGGACTGAGTAGGACTGGAACAAGGAATGTTTGACATATCCCACAAAAAGACAGGCATAACTAGGAACCATGCAGGTACCCAAAGCAACACCTTTTATTTAAAGGAAATGAGTGGCGTTGAAGGAGAAGTTGTTCAATGTGAGAACAAGTTCAGCCAGGCAGAGGAGGGTGGTGGTGGATGGGGACTGGTTGGGTCTCTGTTCAAGAAAGAAGCGCAGAGCCCTCAGACTGTCCTGGTGGGGGATGGAGGTGTAAAGAGATTGGACACCCATAGTGAAGAGTAGGCAGTTAGGGCCAGGAAACTGGAAATTGTCTAAATGACGTAGGATGTCAGAAGAGTCACGCATGTAGGTGGGAAGAAACTGGACCATGGGAGAAAAGATAGAGTCAAGATAGGAAGAAATAAGTTCAGTGGGGCAGGAACAGGTTGAAACGATGAGTCTCCCAGGTCAGTCCTGTTTGTGAATTTTGGTAAGCAGGCTGTGTGGGGTTGCGGGACTATGAAGTTGGAAGCTGTAGAGGGCAGATGTCTAGAGATGAGGTCAGTGACTGTCCTGGAGACAGTGGCTTGATGTCGGTGGTGGGGTCATGGTCCAGGAGGTGGTAGGAAGAAATGTCTGAGAACTGGCGCTCAGCCTCTGTAAGGTACACCAGACAACAACAGAACCACCCTTGTCAGCGAGTTTGATCACAATGTCAGGGTTAGACCTGAGAGAACGGAGTGCAGCATGTTCGGAGGGAGACAGGTTAGAGTGAGCAAGGGGAGTGGAGAAATTGAGACGGCCAATGGCACGCCGACAGTTCTCAATGAAAAGATCAAGAGTGGCTAACAGGGCAGAGGGAGGGGTCCAGGTGGAGGGAGAATACTGGAGGCAGGTGAACGGGTCTGCTGAACAGGGGGAAGACTCCTGATCAACGCAGTGAGCCTGCAGGCGTAGGGAACGGACGAAGGGCTCAACATCATGCCGAGCGCGAAAGTCTTTGAGGTAGGGGTATAAGGGGATAAAACAGAGTCCATTGAGTACAGATCAAGCAGCAGAATGGAAATGTCAGAGGGTATTGTGAATACACAGCAAGCGGTCAGATTAGGAGAAGGGATGGGGTCAGAGGGAAATGAAGTCCATGCTAACAAGAAACAGAGTTGGGATAAATGAGGCATTTTCAGGTTGGAAAACTGCAACAGGGGTCAGTGCTGGAGCCTCAACTATTCACGATCTATACTAACGACTTGGATGAAGGGACCGAGTGTATTGTCACCACATTTGCTGACGATACAAAGATAGGTAGGAAAGCAAGTTGTGAGCAGGACACAAAGAGTCTGTAAAGGGATATAAATAAGTGAGTGGGAAAAAAATTGGCAGATGGAGTATAATGTGGGAAAATGTGAGGTTGTCCAGTTTGTTGAGAAGAATGAAAAGCAGATTATTATTCAAATGGAGAGAGACTGGAGAATGCTGCGATACAGAGGTGTCCTCTTGCATGAATCACAAAAGGTTAGTGTACAGGAAGTGGGATGCAGTAGAAAAGTAGGGAAGTCTTGCTACAACTGTACAGGGCATTGAGGAGACTGCACCTAATGTGCTATGTACAGTATTGGTCTCTTTACTTAAGGAAGGATATACTTACATTGGAAGCAGTTCAGATAAGGTTCACTCAGCTGATTCCTGGGATAAAAGGGTTGTCTTATAAGGAAAGGTTGAACAGATTGGGCTGATACTCATTTGAGTTTAGAAGAATGAGAAGTGATCTTATTGAAATGTATAAGATTCTGCATGGGCTTGACAGGATAGATGCCAAGAGGACATTTCTCCTCATGGGGAAATCGAGAGCTAGTGACGCAGTTTCAAAATAAGGAGTCTCCCTTTTAAGATAGAAATAAGGAGGAAATGCTTCACTCAGAGGGTCACTAATCTTTGGAATCACTCGCTGGAGAGCAGTGGAGGCTGGGTCATTGAATATATTTAAGACTGTTTACTGGTTAGTCAGAATTTTGATCAACAAGGGAGTCAAGGGTTATGGGTGGCCAGCAGAAAAGTGGAATTAGGGACACAATCAGATCAGCCATGATCTTATTGAATGGCAGAGCAAGCTTGAGGTGCCGAATGGTCTTCTCCCGAGTTCACCATAACTTCCTTGCTTTTGTACTCTATGCCTCTATTTTTAAAGCCCAGGATCCCGTATGCCTTAGTAACTGCTTTCTCAACCTGCCCCACTACTTTCAACGATTTGTGCACATACCTCTGCGCCCCCCCGCCCCCCCCCAGGAGTTCCGGACTCAGACTAAGGGGTCAGCCATTTAAGACTGGAGATAAGGAGAAATTTCTTCACTCAAAATGTTGCGATCTTTGCAATTCTCTACCCAAGAATGTGAATGCACATCATTGAGTACATACAAGATAAAGATCGACAGATTTTTGGATACTAAGAGAATAAGGAATATGGGGATAGTGTGGGAAGGTGGAGTTGATATAGATCAACCATGATTGTATTGAATGGTAGTGTAGACTTGAAGGACCGAATGGCCTACTGCTGCTCCTAGTTCTTGTTATTCAGTAGCAAGTCTCGAAGGTGAATGTCAGCAGGCTATTTGACCTTGGGTACATTATAACCAAGCCCAACCCTGTCCTTGCTAGACAGGTGCATACTTGCTGGACAGTAATGAGGATCTGGAATGACAACTCTTCGTTCCCTAACCCAGAGGCAGATTTATCTGTTGTCCCAGCTGATATCAACTTACTGAACCAAGGATTAAAAATTTGGAATATTACAACAATGTCAGTAAGAAATAAACCATTGGTCCATCTACCCATCCAACATCCCACAAGATTACTTTGATATACTTTAAAATTTAATGCTCCTGAATTTTATGTGTTGACAGGAACTTGTCTTGTCTCTTTTAGAACCCTGTATTGCTCTCATGCTTTACTACTCTTTGATGCAAATCTGTTCTACAGGTTTTTATACTGCAAATAAATTTGCCCAAATTTCTGCTTTTTCCTTTGTGACCATAATTTGAAAATATAACCCGTTCTTGAATTTTATGCCAGATAGAAAACTTATCTGAATCCACATTCTCTAAATCCCTCAGTTTTAAATTCTTCTATTATATGACCCATTTCTTTTCAAAAGAAAAGTACCAGGGTAGCCAATATCTCTCAAGAGCTATGTTGTGCATTAAACACTGGTTCACAATTCTAGATGTTAGTGTCTGACCTGGTGCAGCTGCTTAGCAGCAACAAACAGTATCAAAACTGCCCACTCCTCACACAAATATGGACAAGGTAGAAGAGAGATTTCACAGAAAGCTTCCATTAGGTGCCCATTGAACAAAGCACTGACAACTGTAAAAACATACCACCATCACAAACCATGTTGCAAACAAATGGTATTTTCCATTCAAAAATTTTAATGTTTTTCATACTTCAGCATGTAGAAACATAGTGACCCACCATTTGTTGTATTTGGATGTGCAACGTCTTCATATTGCTACGAGCATGGTTAAATGCAGACACATCTCTAGCTCGGGTTGTGGAGCGATTATCTCCCTACTTTATACTCTCGAACTCTATAGGGGAGATGATGAAAGAACATACGCGCTCTTATTTTGTTCAAGGATAGATGAATTATCGATGAACTAAACAGGACAAGGTTTGCTTAATTCATGTTCAATTGTGCATAAACTGAGCGATTACACAGCAATAATAATCTGCACATTTTTGATCAAAGGCTGCAGTGAATGTGAAAAACTGATTGCATATAAAAGCTATTCAGATAAGCTTTAAAAACCTACACTGACAATTAGTAGTAGGCTGCAAAAACTAACACCATGTCCATATTCAAAAGATGTGATAGCCAGGTGTGATAGACCCATTACTGTAACTTCAATTCAGTGTGAAGTAATGGAATCAATTATTCAAAGTAAATTTGATTATCCATATTCCTGCAAAGGGGAAAATTTTGCCTCATGAAGGGCTATTAACAAAGTTCAAAGCTATGAGTATCCACGGTAAATCTTGAGAATGGATAATACAAGATTGGCTGAAGAGTAGAAAACATGAGGTATTTGTTAGAGGAGTTATACTGGGGATGGGAAGGGACAGTGTTGGGACCACTACTCTTTCTAACTTATATTAATGATTCGTACTCAGAAGCTCAATCAAACCAGTCAAACTTGAAGATGATCCCAAACTGGGGAGGTGCGGTCAATGGAATTGAAGGTGGCAGCTCAGAAATTACAAAGCACGTTTGACAAAATACAGTGGCTAAAAAGACAAGTGTAAAGCAGTGCACATAAGAAGAAGAAAAGATAGGTGACACAGATTCTCTGATTGATGCTGAACTTGCTAAGTTCAGAGAGACTTAGGACTCTTCATAAACTCAACACGCTCAACTAATGCAGAGTAGTAATCAATAAAGTTAAAAGAATACGGAAATATGTCAGAGGAGGTTGTGATCAAATTGTACAATGCTCTGGTCAGACTACACCTCAAGTACTGTGTTCAGTGCTGGTTGCAGAGAACCAATGAAAAGATTCAAGAACTGGAGGCAGTTCATAGAAGAATCCGAGGCTGTTCTCTAGTGTAAAAGATTTGAGCTGATTGAAACTTCACAAGAAACTTGGGCTTTCAGCCAGGAAAAAGAGGCATGATCTTAAAGGTATATAAATTAGTGTGGAAAAGCTAGATCTAGAATGTTACTATAAACTAGGATGAAGATGCAAGTTAGTTAAAAAATAAATTTAGGTCTGATAGATCAGGAAGTTCTCTACAGGGTGATCAACACATGCAATCAACTTGCAGATGAAGTAGTAGAAAAAAAAGCCCTGGAATCATTAAATAAGCATCTTGATACTACAACGTAAAGATGGATGAACTAAAATAGGTCACACGGCCTTACTCATCCATAATTATCTGGTGATTGCTCATTGCAAAACACAATATAACTTCTACAATATTTTAACTATTAGAAGTAATCTATCCACTTCCTTTGCATCACCATCGGTGACTGTGCTTCAAACGTCGAGGTCCCAAGCTCTGAAATTCTATCTCTCCACTTCTCTCATCTTTTAATACTGTCAGCCTCCCTTCTTGGTTTGCACCTTGGTGGTCAAATCTGTGTTAAACATCACCTGGTGGGGCTCAGGAGCCCCACTCTGGCATGGCAGTCTCTGCCGCACTTGCTGCAGATGAAGGCAGTAGGCAGGATTCGCGGGCTTCCGTTTTCTCTTGGCCCTCTTCTCAGCCAACTGAGCTTTCCATGCCTCCTTACCTCTTCTGATACCCCTCCAAACAGTCAGCCTCCAGAGGTTCCAGCCAACATCAACTTTTTCCCAGTTGTCTGTGTCAATGTCCGCTATCTTCATATCTAGCTTGCAGATGCCCTTGTAGTGAAGGCACGGACGCCCAACAGGTTGTGACCCAGTTGCCAGTTCACTGTACCGCAGGTCTTTGGGTATACAGCTGTCATCCATCCGATCAATGCGGCCGAGCCATCGCAGATGTCATTGACTTCTTAATGAGTGTATGCTGACAGAATTAGGATACTCCAAACCAGTGAGCTGGTGACCTTGTCCTGCCAAGAAATGCCGAGGATACATCGGAGATGGTGAAAGTGGAATCTGTTCAACCTCTTCTCCTGCCTAGCATGTGTTGCTTTAATACCCTCCTTAAAACTTAACTCTTTTACCAAACGTTTAGTGACCCCTCTTAGCATCTCTTTCTTTAGCTCAGTGTCAATTTTGTCTGATTATGCTCCTGTAAGCACCTTGGGGTGTTTGTCTACATTAAAGGCACTATATAAATTGAGATTGTTGTTGTATTAGGAGCATATTCATAAAATAATGTAATATCAGAATCAGACAGGTAGGATCTTGTTCCACTGGATTAAAAATTGGACCATCTGCAGTGGTTCCATTCTTACCTATCCAATCGTAGCCAGAGAACCACTTGCAATGGATTCTCTTCCTGCTGCCGCACCATTATATCTGGAGTCCTCCAAGGATCTATCCTTGGCCTCTCCAGTTTATCATTATCATGCTGTCCCTCAGCGACATCATCAGTGAACAGAATGACAGAGTCCACATGTACAGTGACAATATCCAGCTCGACTGCACCATTTCCTCTCACAACCCCTCCACTGTCGGCAATTTTTCACACCGCTTGCCTGACAACAGTACTGGATGAGCAGAAAATTCCTCCAGTGAAAGATTGGGAAGACTGAAACAAACGTCTTCTCTCCTCAGCACAAACTCCATTCCCAAGCCACCAATTTCATCCCTCTACTTGGCAAATGTCTAAAGCTGAACCATGACCTTGCCCTTTCCCCAATTCTGTAGCTCCAATTGTGCATCCCCGATTTTAATCACTCCACCATTGGTAGCCATGCCTTCAGCTCTAAGCTAGGCTCTAAGGTCTGGAATACCCCACTAAGTCAGCTATATAAAAACAATATGTTATTAGTCAAAGTATAATTAAAGCTTGTTGTTTGCTACCACTTGGGGCTGAGTCATGTGAAGGTTAGAGCTGCAGAACTAATCAAACTTTGTTGCAACCATAACCACAGGAAATCCACTAAAACTGGCATCCCTGAATGGGCCTGTGTTTTTAAAAATAAGTATTAAGTGACTGACTGATTCTGGCTTGAGACTTTCAAGGAATATTTAGTTGTGACTGAGTTATAAATGATAACTAACCCTTAAGTAAACAAAAATCAGAAGGGATTATTTGGTTGTGATCGATTTGTAGACAGTAGCCAACCTCACAAGTAAAAGAAACGAGAATGGCGTGTGCAGAGTATTTATGTTCTACAAAGCAAAAAGATGTGGAAAAATCGGTAGGGTTGTGCATCTCCTGTGTTTTTTGCCTGCTGAATCAAGAACAGCTTGAGGAGTTAGCTAAAATACTAACCAAAGAGAAGTGTTTAAAAAAGAAAAATTGTAAATCTGTGGTTGTGTTCTGGTAAGGACAGCAAGTAATAAATATAAAGAAATAATTAGAAGCAGCAAGCAATCGCTGCAAGAGAGTGGACAATTCAATTAGAGCAAAATACCCAAAGAGATAGCAATTGCATCAAAACCTTAAAACACTCCAATAGATCAAAAAGCCAAAGAGAGCATGATCTCAGTCACATCAGTAGATTATATTCAAGCTGAAGGTGAAAGGAAATCCAGAAAATAGGAGCATGTAAGGCAAAGCAAAAAGAACAGAAGAATTTAAACAAGATGTTGGAACAAAGGGTAGAGGAATTAAGCAGTGCCTTAAGTGGTGTCCTCAAACAAAAACAGGAGAACTGACATAGTGGTGGAGACACAGAGATCATTGATGCTATCAGAAGAAAATACAGGAGCTGGAGGAGAGTTTAAAGCAAAAAAAAGGTAACCAGTAACCTCACTTAGCAAAAAGATAGCAAGAGCAGTAATTCTTCATGGGAAGAGGTAAACTCTAGAGAACTAGCGGAGGCTGTTAGCAAGCATGATAGAGAGAGGGAGGAGGACCAGGATCCAGAACCATGACCTCAATGACATATACCAAACTTCCCAAATGGTGATGAAATCGTAGGAGGAGCAAAAAAAGGATATAATAGGCATTGACGTGGGGATCTCCAATATCTGTGGGGCGGCACAGTGGCGCAGTGGTTAGCACTGCAGCCTCACAGCTCCAGGGACCCGGGTTCGATTCTGGGCACTGCCTGTGTGGAGTTTGCAAGTTCTCCCTGTGTCTGCGTGGGTTTTCTCCGGGTGCTCCGGTTTCCTCCCACAAGCCAAAAGACTTGCAGGTTGGTAGGTAAATTGGCCATTATAAATTGTCACTAGTATAGGTAGGTGGTAGGGACAGATGGGGATGTTTGGTTGGAATATGGGATTAGTGCCGGATTAGTATAAATGGGTGGTTGATGGTCGGCACAGACTCGGTGGGCCGAAGGGCCTGTTTCAGTGCTGTATCTCTAATCTAATCTAATCTAATCACCTGAGCGGGAAAGTGTGCGACAATGTGCGGAACTTTGCTGACCTACAAATGTTTAACGGAGCTCTAGGTAGTTTAACCCTCTGTAGTCTTGTCTTTGATGTTGCAAGCATATGAACCATTTTACTCAATGCCTTTTCAATTAACATATCCTGTTTTAAGTTTTGTTATTGTTTTCTCTAGATATGCATAAATAAGTATGTGTATTATTTTGAGATACCATGAGTCATGTTTTGGTTTTGAACTGATTTTCAAACTGTGACTTTTCCAGACATTGATAATGAATAGCACTTACAAAATTAAAGATGAAATCAAGGAGCTGCCTGTGTGCAGTATAGGGGAACTCACAGATGATTATCAACAAATGAAATAAGGCCAAAAGGAATGATTGGAGCAATACATATGTTGTGTGCTTATGTAAAAGTAATGTTAATCAAATGTAAACTCCAAGATGCTGTAAGGTGAGGTCAGAAAGATAATTAATGGGTAAAGTGAAAATTGACCAAGAGTGGTTCCACTGAAGTTCAAAAGGAGGGAATGTTAGGTCATTGACTATTACTAGACTATCTTCCCATCAGGCTTGCCTTGTGTACAGCAAGTTAAAAATGTACTAGCTGAGTTTACAAATAACAGGCCTTGTTTTGTAACAAACTGTAAAGAACAAGACACTTACAGATAGAGCCTACACATTTTAAAGGACAATAACAAGCCTGTAAGAGAGATTAGGATGCTGCATAAACAGCTCAGCATGGCAACAGCTTGGTGGGACAATAAAGCAATACTGTTATGAGTACATACATCCCAAAGGTGTGAATCAGTGAAGTCAGAGCTCTCGCAGCTTGCTTTAATGGTTGCCCACAAAGGTGAAAGTCTGATCATCTTGGACTTTGTGGAAAAAACAGGTAGGATTAATTGCTTGTTATTTAATGTAATACTTTAGAATAGTAGTGTCAGCACAATACCTTTATTAGTGAATTTAAGTTCGTTGTTTAAAATCACCAGATCATGCACAGGTTATTACTGCAGGACGAACAACCCTTTGTTGTGACCGTAACTATGGGAAATCCACTAACAGGCATTCTTCCTACTATTTTGACAACAACCTCTTTGATATCTTTCTATCACGGATATTTGGATGCACAGATATTAATGCCATGTAAGTAACCTCTCCATTTGGCACACTGAATAAAAACTACTTGAATGCTACAGTTGAAAAGTTGGTTTCACACGTTTGTGATGAATACCATTTTACATGTTTGGAGTGATTAAATTCCAGTTTCTTAAATTGCCACAGATAAATCCTAATCCATGGTCCCAATTATGTAAGAAAATAAAACAATTTTTCTATCACTATAAACACCCTGGAAAATGGTGGGCAGCTTTTTTTGTTGAAGCCCCTTTGGAAATTCACCCACATCACTTTTCTGTCAGCAATCTAGATGATTCTGCGTAGTGATTTATTTGCATATTGGTTGATCGTAATTCTCATTTGTTTCATGAAGCTATGTGGTGCTTGGCATTTTCCTATTTTAAGAATCACATGCAAGTTATTTTCTTAAAGTAGGTTGCTGAATAAAATGCATGGGCAACTTTGAATCAATATGTGGGAGCATAAAAAACATTTTTTGCATCATAGAATATATGCGATTCTCTTTCAATTTCTGGTAATAATTTAAATTTCATGCCGTTGAGCAGAAGGGGAAAAAAAAAGAGTAAAAATGGAACAGTCAAGATCTATATTAAAAGCATTTGTAACAAGAGACTTTTGAGACAACCCCTTTGTTGTGTTCATTTCCATGTACCATAGTGACAGCAGAAACAAATACAACATCCACGCAACACAAACAATTTAAAACTTCAGTTGTTCATTAGTTCACACCACTACCTGAAATGGGCATTGTTCCACTTGAAGTACATGAACAAATATGTACAACCTGGTAACAAGTTAACGAGGCAACTACATTAAGTAATTTTGATTTTCTGTTCTATAATGGGCATCAACAATGTTGTGCCTTCTTAATGAGTTCATATCAACCTGTCCATAGCTAGAGCAGATCATCACGAACTCACTGCCGTCAATTTCTCAAAACTAGGAACTCCATATGAGGAGCTCCATCTTCTGGAATTTAGGAAAAAAGAAAATGTCCTTCAGTTTAATCTGACCCCTAACATGACTGTTACGACCACGTGGTCTGACATGGGTGATTCCCACTATTCAACTCCCCACAGCAAGTGTATTTGTATTAGAGTTTAGCCCCTTGGTTTTATTTCTCAAATAAACAGACAGCAATAAGTTTCTTGTAGGTTTTAAAAACAGAAAGTCAATGGTTTATTGATCAATACGGCTTATCCCGCAATTGTCGCAACTGCATCCACTCGCACGTGCACGCACACGCACATACAAGAGACAGATAGAGAAGGGAAAGAGGAAAGTGGTTTTCAGTGGGGGGGAGGGGGGGTGGGGAGAAGTTTATAATAAACCTGTTGAATTCTTTTGAGAATCAGATTCTAGATGGACATAAGCCTGAGATCATTGTAGATTTCTCTCTTGGAGGTTCTGCTGAAGATGGTGGGTTACTTCTAGCTCTCACTGCTGTATACTGTGGATGTCGGATTGTTTCAGCAGGGCACATGCTGCCTGGCCTGGTGAGCTCAAGCTGTTACAAGGTAGGTGGGTGGGTGGGTCTGTCTCTCTCTCTCATCAAAAAGTCAATCTCCTTTTCTTCAGTGGCCATTTTGGACCATTGTTCACTTTTAAAAATAAAAGGTTCTTTTTTAAAAAAAGACAAAGTTAGTTTTTCATAACTCTTCAGAGTTAGTCCATGGTCATTGTATCATTGCATTTCCAGGATGCAGGACATAACCAAATATATTAAAATATTATTTAAGCAAATACGATTTCAATACAGAAGCACAAGGCATTTCATCATGCAATTTCATTGTTTACAAAAATGTTTCCCTGTTCTACAATTTATTGATTTAGTTACCAATCTCTGATAACTATATTAGTATCAGTAAATCTTATTGCCCAAGACTATTAAATGGAATTGACAAATTACTAATGTTAATTTCCATAAAATAATTTATATTCCAACATTTTTCTAGAGAACATAATCATCAGTGCATTACTTTTCAATGCTTGGGCAACCACCTGACAAAGGGATTTTAAACTATAGAAAAGTTCAAAGTATAAGGTTTAAAAAAAAATTCCTGGGTGGCATTGTGTAAAAGATGTACAGTACCTATGTATATAGTAATACAGGCAAAGACAATAACAGCGCTCAAAATAAGGCTGAATTCAGTGGGGAGAGTTTGGACATTATAATGATGAGCTTTGATGGGCTGAATCGTCTTTTCTTATAAGCACCTGAGTGAATGTTACTTTTAAGCAAGCTGACTAGACCATATGATAAATAATGATCATGATAGGAGCCCAGCCTACTTTTACTCACTTTAGAGAGGAATGTTTTCAACAATTTTTTTAAAAAATATATCTAAAGAAATTAGTTAACCCACCAGGATAGCATTACAGCTATCAGATATTCTCAGTCTCAAAGAACACCATTTCTAATCATATTCTGGATCTTTAAAGCTTGTATTATGGGATATAGTTTCTCAGAAGTTACAGTCTAACAGCCCTCTTCCACATAACTTCAAAGCAGCATATTATATCAGGCATGCCGTATCCTGCATACAAGAGAGCATTTGATGAGAGGTGTCCATTTAAATGTATGGACATAAAATAGAAAAGTAAATCACCAATTTATATTTATACAGTGTCTCTAACATAGAAAACGTTCATGCCGTGACCAGTCATAAATGGACACCAGGCCAGAAGATGAGATATTAGGGGAGCTAACCAAATGATTAGTCAAAGAAATGGGCTTTAAGGAAGACTGTAAAGCAAGAGAGGCAAATAGGCTTAGGGATGGAATGCTGGGGTATGGGGCCTAGATGGCTATGGACAAGGCCATCAACAGTTGGCCGAGGGTGGGGGGGGATGTGGGCTGCATATATAGGAAGGGGCAAGACCATGAAGGAAATAAAAAAAATTAGGATTTGAATTTTAAATTATAGGCAAAGAGAGACACGACCTAATGTAAACTACAAAGACAGGAGTGATGTGTGAGTGGACTTAGTCCAGGACAGGATACTGGAAGCTTTGAATGAGCTGAAATTTACAAAATGTCGTGGATGGGAAGCCAGCCAGGAGAGCACTAGTTTAGTTGAGTCTGAATCTAAAAAGGCATGGGGTATAAGATTTTCAGCAGCAGATGGGTAGTGGCAAGAGCAGAGAACGGCAATGTTACACAGGAGAAAATAGGCAATCTTTGTATTGGACAGAATAGGGGATTGGAAGCTCAGCTCAGGATTCAAAAGGCCAGAGGTTGCCAGCAATCTGGTTCAACCTCACAGAGGCTAGGGAGGGTGAAGAAATAAAGGTTACAGAGTATATGGCAGGGTCAATGTTGATGGTTTTGGTCTTCCCAATGTTTAAATGAAGAAAATTGCAGCTTACATCAGACAAGCAATCCAACACCACAGAGGCAATGGAGGGAACGAGACAGGCGGTGGAGAGCTTGAATAGGTGTCATCAGCATACACCCAAGATAATCCCATATATTTTCAGATGATGTCGCTAGAGGAGGAAGAGGTAGCCAAGAATAGATCCTTTGGAGACTCCACAGATACAAGGGTGGGCAAAAAAGCCATTGGTGGTGACGTTCCAACTATGATTAAAAAGCCAAGAGTAGAGAACCAAACAAGGGCCGTTCTACCGAGCTGCCTTTAGAAGTGACTACAGTGATCAGGCTGTAAAGTACTTTGCGATGTCCTGAGGTTGAGGCAGGCACTATAAATCTCATTTTCATGGATACCAGTATACAAAGGAAATCCTACGCATCATTCCAAACATTAACTGTTTACCCAAGATACTATGGCAGTCTACCTAAGCGATAAGATCTCATTTCAGTTCATAGGAGGCACAGGCTAGCCTATAAGAGCTTTTGTGTTAGGCACTAGATAACGTATCTGGAAAAGCCCAAACTGTAACACCATAAGTAAAAAAAAACTGAAATTGGCAAAGACATTAGTTACAGTCCACCGAGTGCCATGGATATTTACGAAATGAAAACGTTTCCCTTACTCCAATTGTGACGAGGAGAGTATTAAAAACTAGAGATTCTAATTTCTTGACTAACAAAAATGGAATGCAAGATTCAACATGAAATACGGATATGTCCATCACCAGACAATCACAACGCCAAATCCACTAATGTTTACTGACAATTAATACCTGGATCACATCAATCATACACATTTAAATCAAAGCCCTCTATGAGTCTTAAGTACCAAAAGATTCAAAAGGAAGATATATTAATTTGTGCAATACCTGAATGAAGTCCCATTTCAGAGGTGATTCATCTAGCTTTGGTTTTTAGACTTCCCTTTGGAAGAGACTTTAGAATCTTTGAATCCAGACAGGATCGCAAAAGACTCAGGGGGAAATCATATTAACATGGATGGAGCTAGGTTTCGCTGTTGTCAGCGACTGCCAATTTTCACACACCAAGGGCTGGATTTTGTGCTGAAGGCGGGGCTCCCGGCGCCGGGCCGAAAGGCAGGGGGAATCCCGACTGCCTTTTCATGCCCCCCCCAGTGATCCTCTGGTCTTTTGGAGTCAACGTTTTACGAGGCTGTATCCCCGTCCCTTTAAAGACAAAGGGTTCCGCATCCTGCCTCCAAGAACTGCCAACCAATCAAAGGGCTGGCAGCTCAGCAATATCGGCAGCGCCACCAGGAGTGGTCACCACCGTCGCTAATGCAGAAGCCTCGGACCCAGGACCACTGGTGGAACCCTGGACCAGAGGAAGGTGAGGCGGGATCTCCGGGGTGTCTGGAAAGCCCCAGCAAGGGGGGGGGAGTGGTGGTCGTTCTGTCCAGTGGGAGGGGGGTCCCAGGAGTAAAGCTGTTCCCAGTAGCAATCCAAGGGCCACAAATTGCCCACGAAGGGCCCTGCCCCCAACGTCCGCAGGGAGGGGGCCTCGTTTTACAAGACATCCTCTCCGTGTGGTGGAGGCCCTCCTGCCGCTGGTAAGAGCCCAGCAGTGGCAGGAAGAGGCCCTTAATGGGCCACATAGGGCCTCAATTGGCATCTGGGTGGGAAGACCATCGTTGGCCTATCCCGTCCCCGGGAAGATCGCTGGGCGATGGGGAGGCGACGGACATTCTGCCCTGCCGCAGCCTCATCACCCATCACAATTCTCTGTGGTCACCACCACCACCGCCCCCATCTCCAACCCTGCCTCGGAGGGGCCCATAAAATCCTGGCCCAAGCTCCCACAAACTGCAATGACATGAATAAGGAGTTATAGAATGATCTGTTGTAGATTGAGGGATAAATGTTGGCCAAAACACTTGGAGAACTTCATGTTTCTTGGAAAAGAGCCATGGGATCTTTTACATCCAGCTGAAAAGGTGGACATTACCTCAGTTTAATGTTCCATCTGAAAAGCAATATTACCAATAATGAAGAACTCCATCACTGCTGCATTGAAATGTCAGTCTAGGTTATGTGCTCAGGTCCTTGGGGCTAATTTTAACTTTTATCACCAGATGAAAAAGGCTGTTTTACACCTCACCTTATTTTCTCAGTTAGAAGCAAGAATGCTCCCAGAACAAAGATCTCACATGTAGTAGTACACGCAGAATGTATGGAAGTCTTGTGGTATTATTGTTCCTTTCTTTATCAATGTTGTTTGTAGAATCACAGTGGGCAGTTTTAGTCAGTGTATACTATACAGTAGATGCACCTGGTACTAACAATTGAGAATCATTGCAAATTTGTTGAACCATAATCAATACCATTGGTTTCTATTGTTTCAGATAATTAGTTTGAATTATAGATTGTGACTCACAAAATACCAGTAAGAACCATTTGGTAGCCCTAGTGGCAATCTTGATCTATGACCCAGAAATCACAAAACTTAACAGGGAGAGTGCTGCTTGCGTTTATCTCTATAAAAGCTTATTTAATGGCTAGTTTCTCACAGCACGCACAGAATTAAAGTTAATCAGTTGCTGCTAGCTACATGGAACATATGACAGTCTCGCTGATATTCATATCTTAGATAAGCAGAGGGATGACTTGGTATATTGCTGTCTTTAGATTTAGATGGGAACCTGTCTAATTGGACACTGAATGTATTAGTTACAGATCAATTAATTAAGCTCTGTGTTAAATAACAAACTGTGACTGACCGGCCATGTTATTAGAGTTACATTTTTTAAAACTATTGTTTGTTGTGGTGTGCCTTCAAAGGATTTGACTTAAACATTTTTTTAAAGTCTGACTTACTCCCAGTCAGCCTCAGCTCATCTGGCATACAAAGCTCATCAGAGGCTCTGGACAACATTTTGCTTCATAAGTGAGGGACCATGTTTTAAGGATCAATTTTATGTTAAGAGTTAACACAGGAAAAGTCTTTGTTGCTTTGATATTTGGACTATGTTAAAGGACTTAAATAAACGTAAGGTGTTGTTAAATGTCAAATAAATGTGTTTGCTGGTTTGTAACCTGAGTCACTGTCTAATGGTGTAAATCCTCCCACCTTCCAAAGTCATATATTCTACATGACTGAACACTGTATCAAGGATGTCTGTTCAATCACAGAGTCTTGCTATAATTACCTAGACATTGGGCAGATAAAGACACATCTCAGTTCATAAGGAACACGTGGGTCACTTACTGCAATGACAAAGAGTCCAAAGAAATACCTAACATTAAAAAACCAAAGTAAATGTACACCCCTGATTGTGGTGGTGAAGAATTTTAGGTCTTGAAACGGATACAAACATTAAATACTTCCTACAAGTTACATTTTTGGGAAATAGGTGTGGAAGAATGGGTATTTGGTGCACACAGTACTTATATAGGCAAAGTTCTAGCTCCAATCATAACTTCCAGCATATATAAAAATGAAAAACTGACAGCTTATACTTATATAGTACATTTAAAGTAATAAAACATCCCAACGTGCTTCACAGGAACCCAAAATGCAAAATTTGAAACCGAGCCACATAAGGAGATATAAGGGCAAATGGCCAAAAACATGGACAAAGAGGTAGGTTTTAAAGAGCATCGTAAAGGAGGAAAGTGAGGTAGGGTAATTCAGAGGTGGAGGGAGGGAATTCTAGAGCTTAGGGGCCAGGCAGCTGAACGAACAGCCACCAATGGTGCAGCGATTAAAATCAGGGATGCTCAAGAGGCCAGAATTCAAGGATTCCAGATAACTCAGAGGGTTGCGGGGCTGGAGGAGATTACGGATGGGGAGGAGCAAGGCCATGGAGGGATTTGAAAACAAGGATGTGAATTTTTAAATCAAGACGTTCCTTGACTGGGAGTTAATACAGGTCAGTGAGCACAGATGTGATCGGGGAAGGGAACTTGGTGCGAGTTAGGGCAGGGGCAGTAGCGTTTGGGATGACGTCAGTTTATTGAAAGTAGAATTGAGAGTATAGTTGACTGCATTTAGTATAGCTAAGTGTACTGAGCCTGGCATTTTGTACTGTGCAACCAGGTGCTTTGAGAAGGAGGGACCCTTTGCCATCCTTTAGTCTCCCAAGCAAACTGGAGTCAAGGATTAAACATACACACACAGGGGATGGGTCCTTCTGAAATTCAACCCACAGCTTGACGATAATAATCTTCCCTAATGTGTTGTCTAGAGGGGTTGATATGGTCTAGAGGGGTTGATATGATCTAACACCAAAAGTAAGATATGAAGCGGACTCCGATATGTGTTGCAAAGCCCGATGGCGTCGCGATGAGTCCCTAGCAACCAGACAGCCAACTCTCGCCGCCCTTGCCGTTGGGCCAGGTTTACGTGCGCCAACTCCACGGTTCCCTGCTCACCTCGGTGAAGATGTCGTGTAAGTAGCGGAAAGGCGGCTTGCTGAGCAGCTTCTCGGTCAGCGGCGGCTTCTTGATCACTCTCCCGAGCGAGTCCTGGGTCCGCTTCACGAACGGACCGCTCATGGCTTGCGGGCTTTCTTTACCTCATGTGGGTGGCTGAGGGTTGGGAAGCGGAGGAATGAGCTGATCGCCGAGGCCTTGAAACCAATATCGGCGCTAGCTGCGCTAACCGCCACTCCGCGCGCCTGCGTCACCACATGCGCCGCCAACGGCGTGACGCGCCTCCCTAGCAACCGCAGCAACAGCTCGGTTACCTGACCAGCCCATTTGTGCCTCCTGAACTCCCCCATGGCATCATTACCTTTACCTATTCACCACCGAGTTCCATATTCTCGCCGGTTTGTGTACCATTACATCCACCTTATTTAGAGAAAAATCTTGCATTTATATAGCGCTTTTCATGACCACCGGAAGTCTCCAAGTGCTTGAAAGGCAATGTACTTTTTGAAGTGTGGTCACTGTTGGTTAGGCCACAGCTGGAGTATTGTACAGGTCTGGTCACCCAATTACAGAAAGGACAAAATTGCTCTGGAGAGAGTATAGAGGAGATTTACAAGAATGTTACTAGGGCTTGAAAGCTGTAGCTATGAGGAAAGATTGGATAAGCTAGGGTTGATTTCCCTGGAACTGGGAGGCTGAGGGGAGACTTAATTGAGGTGTACAAAATTACGCAGGGCCTAGATAGAGTGGACAGGAAGGATCTGTTTCCCCTGGCGGGGAGGTCAGTTACCAGGGGACACAGATTTAAGGTGACTGGTAGAAGGGTGGTGGGTGTCTGGAATTCGCTGCCAGGAACGGTGGTGGAGGCATAAACCCTCAATTATTTTAAAAGATACCTGGACATGTACCTGAAGTGCTATAACCTGCAAGGCTATGGACCAGGTGCTGGAAGGTGGGATTAGATTGGGCGGCTAGTTTTTTCAGCTAGCACGGACATCATGGGCTGAATGGCCTCCTTCTGTGCCGTAATTGTTACATGGTTCTACTCCTCCCTTTCAAATCAGCCATCATGACTCACTCTCCAATATATCCACCTTTAACCTTTCCATGCTTGCAAACTACCACCCTAGACTGAATTTTTCCAGACCTATGGCGACAAGCTAGGAGGCAGGAGGGCCGATAATATGGCGGGGGAAGGTGTTGGAAGGGATGCCTGAAATCTTCCCACTGCCATGGCATATTACAAGCAGTGTAGATCGCCAGAACCCTGGTGGCCACCCAACGGGTTCTTCGTGGGGGGCCTCCTCAATGGCTGCTCCTTGGCTGACAGTGGGGCCCTCCCCTCCCCTCCCCTGTTGGCAATTACCTCCTCCTCAGCTAAGGCACCACCACTGTAATATAACCCACATTGTAACCTCCCCCCACCCTCCGCAACCCATCACTGGAGCTTGCCTGCCTGGCCTCAGTTCTTTTAAATTAACTACCTGGTCTTTGAGGGTGCCTTGCCATTGAGGCACCCTCTCCTTCAGCTTTCAGCCTCAACAGTGGCCACTTCAATTGGATGGTGGCCTATTAATTGGCAGCTGCCTGCAAAATGCCACCTCAAGGTCCAGCCACCCACCAGCATGGCGTCTGCTCCACTTTTGGCCCTCGCAGCGGGACTGCTGTCATGGTGGCAAAATCCAGCCCCCCATCTCCAACCTTTTTTTCTCCAAAGTGTTGTTGTCTCCCAAATCTATGCCCATCTTCTCTGTAACTCCCTGTTTGAACATCTCCAATCAGATTTTTACCCCTGCCGCAGCAATGAAACAGCCCTAATCAAAGTCACAAATGACATCCTCTGGAACTATAGCAGACTATTTTTCCTCATCCTTCTTCACCACTCTGCAGATTTTGACTCAAGTCAACCACACCATCCTCCTACAATGCCTCTCTGACATTATCCAGCTGGGTAGGACTGCCCTCACCTGGTTCCACTCTTACCTACACAATTCTTCTTTCTTTCTTTTGGGCCTCCTTATCTCGAGAGACAATGGATACGCGCCTGGAGGTGGTCAGTGGTTTGTGAAGCAGCGCCTGGAGTGGCTATAAAGGCCAATTCTGGAGTGACAGGCTCTTCCACAGGTGCTGCAGAGAAATTTGTTTGTTGGGGCTGTTGCACAGTTGGCTCTCCCCTTGCGCCTCTGTCTTTTTTCCTGCCAACTACTAAGTCTCTTCGACTCGCCACAATTTAGCCCTGTCTTTATGGCTGCCCGCCAGCTCTGGCGAATGCTGGCAACTGACTCCCACGACTTGTGATCAATGTCACACGATTTCATGTCGCGTTTGCAGACGTCTTTATAACGGAGACATGGACGGCCGGTGGGTCTGATACCAGTGGCGAGCTCGCTGTACAATGTGTCTTTGGGGATCCTGCCATCTTCCATGCGGCTCACATGGCCAAGCCATCTCAAGCGCCGCTGACTCAGTAGTGTGTATAAGCTGGGGATGTTGGCCGCTTCAAGGACTTCTGTGTTGGAGATATAGTCCTGCCACCTGATGCCAAGTATTCTCCGAAGGCAGCGAAGATGGAATGAATTGAGACGTCGCTCTTGGCTGGCATACGTTGTCCAGGCCTCGCTGCCGTAGAGCAAGGTACTGAGGACACAGGCCTGATACACTCGGACTTTTGTGTTCCGTGTCAGTGCGCCATTTTCCCACACTCTCTTGGCCAGTCTGAACATAGCAGTGGAAGCCTTACCCATGCGCTTGTTGATTTCTGCATCTAGAGACAGGTTACTGGTGATAGTTGAGCCTAGGTAGGTGAACTCTTGAACCACTTCCAGAGCGTGGTCGCCAATATTGATGGATGGAGCATTTCTGACATCCTGCCCCATGATGTTCGTTTTCTTGAGGCTGATGGTTAGGCCAAATTCATTGCAGGCAGACGCAAACCTGTCGATGAGACTCTGCAGGCATTCTTCAGTGTGAGATGTTAAAGCAGCATCGTCAGCAAAGAGGAGTTCTCTGATGAGGACTTTCCGTACTTTGGACTTCGCTCTTAGACGGGCAAGGTTGAACAACCTGCCCCCTGATCTTGTGTGGAGGAAAATTCCTTCTTCAGAGGATTTGAACGCATGTGAAAGCAGCAGGGAGAAGAAAATCCCAAAAAGTGTGGGTGCGAGAACACAGCCCTGTTTCACACCACTCAGGATAGGAAAGGGCTCTGATGAGGAGCCACCATGTTGAATTGTGCCTTTCATATTGTCATGGAATGAGGTGATGATACTTAGTAGCTTTGGTGGACATCCGATCTTTTCTAGTAGTCTGAAGAGACCACGTCTGCTGACGAGGTCAAAGGCTTTGGTGAGATCAATGAAAGCAATGTAGAGGGGCATCTGTTGTTCACGGCATTTCTCCTGTATCTGACGAAGGGAGAACAGCATGTCAATAGTCGATCTCTCTGCACGAAAGCCACACTGTGCCACAGAATTTCCTGCAATGGCTTCTCTTCCAGTTCTCACATTATTACTTCTGTAGTTCCCAAAGGACCTTTCCATAGCCCCCTCTTATTTCTCGAAAGAGAGAGAAACCAGAAAATTATAGAGCTGTTAGTCTAATACTATTATGGGGAAGATATTGAAATCTATAATTAAGGGCAGAGTGACTGAGCATTTAGAGAAATTTGAGCTGATCAGAGAGAGCAAACATGGATTTGTGAAGTAAAAACAGAAAATGCTAGAAAGACTCAGCAGGTCTGGCACTGTCTGTGCAGAAAGAAACAGTTAACATTTCAGATCTATGACCTTTCATCAGAACACACAGTATTCTTTTAACAGTTTATTATACCACCAATAACTTTCTAACATCAGTATCCTGCTCCCTGCAAGTTAAATTAATACTTACAAACACTGTCCCTTAATTTCCGAACTGCACTAACCCGGTTAGTAACTCATTTGTCCGGATGATCAATCCCGCCTGCGGTTGCCTTGTAGGTCCCTGCTCTTGTCCCGTAGGTCCCTGCTCTTGTCCCTGAACAACGTTTCTTAATGTACAAAAATCACACCGGTGACAATGACTGATGCACATCTCACCCGCTTTCGATTGTAACTTCATAAATCTTGCAAGAGTTTTACATAGTCCTAAACATATGAAGGTGTTTCAATGGTGAAGTTCTGGCTTATCAGCATCAATAGACTGATAAAGAGTATCGCCCTAATGAAACAGATTTTGGGATGAGCGTTTCCAAGGAATGCGAGTGTCCATCCAGGCATATTGGAAGTCAAAGCTCGTTAGCTTGTAAGTGCTATTTACAATCTGGCTACAGGGGTTCAGTGGTTGAGATAAGTCACTTAAACCTGGATATACGCATACCATTGTGTTGTCTGATTGTACAGCTATCTCTTGACTAGTATATTCATGAAGATGCTTGATTGTGTGATGTTTCATTTCAATTCCCTGCTTGTTTTAAAAGTTCAGTTAAAGGTCTTCTTGATTCCTGAGATAAGAAACTTGGCCCATTTCTGGCGATTGTCAATTTACAAACTGCCTTTGCAGTACAGCTGCATGTCTGTTTTAAGTTAAAGACATTCTTGCTGCAGGTCTGGCTACAGTCACAAAGAGTGCCTACTTCCACTTTCATAACATTGTCTGTTTCTGCCAAATCCCTCATCCATTCTTTTGTTACCTCCGGACTTGACCATTCCAATGCACTCCTGCCCAGCCTAGCATCAGTCACCTTCCATAAACTTGAGTTTGTGTAAACCCTACTGGCCAAACCCTAACCCACACCAAGTGCCACTCGCCCATCACTTTTGTGCTCACTGACTTACATTGACTCCCAGTTCCCCAATGCCTTGATTTTAAAATTTTCATCCTTGTGTTCAAATCTCTCCCAGGTCTCACCAATCCCTATCTCTCCCCTCTCTCTGTATTGTCCTCGCTCTCTGTGTCCCTCCTCTCTCTGTCCCCTTCTCTCTCTCTATGCCGTCTCTCTCACTCTTTGCCCCCTCTCTCTTTCTCTCTGTTCCCTCCTCTCTCTCTCTGCCCCCTTACAAACATACAAATTAGGAGCAGAAGCAGACCATTCAGCCCCACAAGCCTTCTCCGCCATTCAATAAGATCATGGCAGATCTGTTTGTGTCTTGAATTTCACACTCTCATCTACCCCCGATAACCTTTGATTCCCTTGCCTAACAAGAATCTATCTACCTCTGCCTTAAAAAATAATCAATGACCCCGCCTCCACCACCTTCTGAGGCAGAGAGTTCCAAAGTCGCACAACCCTCTGACAGAAAAAATTTCTCTTCACCTCTGTCCTAAAAGGGCGACCCCTAATTTTAAAACAGTGTCCCTAGTTCTGGACTTTCCCACAAGAGGAAACATTATTTCCACATTCACCTTCTCAAGACCTTTCAGGATCTTATATACTTCAAGCAAGTCTCCCTCGCTCTTCTAAACTCCATCGAATACAAGCCCAGTCTGTCCAACCTTTCCTCATAAGACAACCCACTCATTCCAGGTATCAATCTAGTAAACATCCTATGAACCGCCTCCAACGCTTTTACATCCTTCCTTAAATAAGGAGACCAAAACTGCACACAGTATTCGAGATGTGGTCTCACCAATACCCTGTATAACTGAAGGATGACATCCTTACTTTTATTTTCAAATCCTCTCATAATAAAGGATAGCATTCCATTAACCTTATGACTTGCTGTACCTGCATACTAAATTTTTGGGACTCATGCACTTGATCACCTAGATCCCTCTGCACCTCGGAATTCTGCAGTCGTTCTCCGTTTAAGTAATACTCTGCTTTTTTATTCTTCCTACCAACATGAACAACTTCACATTTTCCCACATTATACTCCATGTGCCAGATTTTTGCCCACTCACTCAACCTGTCTATATCGATCTGCAACCTCCTTATGTTCTCTTCACAATATACTTTCCAACCTATCTTTGTGTCATCTGCAAATTTAGCTACCAAGTCATCGCTCCCCTCATCTAAGTCATAGATATAAATTGTAAAAGGTTGAGGCCCAGCACAGACCCCTGCGGGACTCCACTCATCACATCCTGCCAATCAGTAAAGGGCCCATTTATGTATATTCTCTGTTTTCTGCCAGCCAGCCAATCTTCTATCCATGCTAATATGTTACCCACTACACCATTAGCTCCTACTTTGTGCAATAACCTTTCATGTGGCACCATGACAAATACTTACTGGAAATCCAAGTACAGTACGTCAACGGGCTCCCCTTTATCCACAGGGTATGTTATTCCTTCAAAGAACTCCAATTAATTGGTTAAATATAATTTCCCTTTCACAAAACCATGCTGACTATTCCCGATAACCTTGAGTTTTGCTAAGTGCCCAGCTTTAGCCTCCTTATGGGCCAAGAATATCAGCAGAAAAATAGTTTAAAAATATGAACACTTTCTGCTCCCAGATTTTTTTTATGATTGACAGCGAGACTAGCCATTCATAGACATTAGCGTGACTCAGTGCTTGTAAGTTGTGCCCCCACCACTCCTGTGTACCAGTGGTTAATGATGAAAACCTCTAGCTCACTTGATTGTAGGTAGTCTTGCTGTTCATCGGAGCCCAGTGTTCTTCTTAAACCTTGTTCACGTCGGAGACTTTTCTCTCTTTGAGGTTCACGTGTTTTCACAAGACTCAGTTCCAGTGGGAAAGAGATGGAGGCAGGCAGGACTGGAGACGGGAGCACACATCTTTCTCAGTTCAGATCCTCTGTTGCAAGTTCAAATTCAAAACCTCCAGCAGTCAGTCAGTCATGTGAACAAAACTGGTCTGACCACTTCCTCTGTGTAGTGAGGAAGCAACGACTGGGTCCCCATTGTTCCAACACTGTCAGTTACTATGCAAATGTCTTCCATTCAGGGGCTTGCAATTTTAAGTTTTAATGTTCATATGGCAAAATCATGTGTGCTTCAGTCTTGGCAGGTGCATGGTATGCCTGACAGTTGGCCACAACAAAGTCTTGTGGTAAGAGGATGAAAATCTTCTTTGAACACAGAAGACACTTTACCATAGTGGATGATGTGCTGGTTTATGATAAGAGATTGGTGATTCCAGAGTCACTCCGGGTGGATATCTTGGAGAAAATACACCATTTATATGGGCATACCTAAATGTAGAGCACAGGCTCAGGCATCCATGCGGTGACCAAGAATATCAAAGAATATAGAAGAAATGATTTCAAATTGTCACAAGTGTGCAATTCTCAAATAGAACTTCTTATCTCGACCCAATTCCCAATCAGACCATGGTAACGTTTGGCAATAGATCTAGTCCTCTTTGATGGAAAATCCTATCCAATTATAGTAGATTACTTTTCAAGATGGATCGAGGTTAAACATGTGTACACAACAAGAACTGAAGCAGTGTTACAAGAAATCTTTGCAACACATGGTATACCTGATTAGATAGTGTCCGATAACGGACCACAATCTGCAAATGGTTACTTCAAAAACTTTGCGGAAATCATATAACTAGTTCCCCTAGGTATCCACAATCTAATGTAGATGCTGAGTGAGCAGTCAGAATTATTAAAGCACTGCTAAAGAAAAATCAAGAATTCCAATCAGCACTTCTGAACGACAGAACTACTCCATTGTTATGCGGATTAGCACCATCCGAAATGTTAATGGGAAGAAAACGTAGGAAGCAACTTCCCATTTTACTTAAGAAATTACTTCCACGGATACAAATCCAGGATTATCAGAGAGTTCAAGACAGAGAAAAGTCTTACCAGAAGAAACAAGTCCCAAATTATAAGAGGAAATACCATACCAGGAACCTACTGAAGTTGTCAGAAGGGCAAAAGGTATGGTACAAGATTAAAATAGAGGAGTAATTCTCCAGGGAGAATGAATCAACAGTGATCTTATTTACTGAGAACTTCAGAAGGTACTATACAAAGAAACAGAAGGAATCTCATTTCTTTACCATACATTTGGACGAATCAGATGTTGAACCTGAAATTCAGAAAGCTCAGGATACTTCAAACCTTAATGAAGGCCATCCATGTCAAGAGACAAGAATTCAGAGAAAGACTACCAATCTTCCACACCTGATGACAACAAAATCAGGGAGGGTTGTGAAGCCTCCTGACAGATTGAATCAATGAAGTCAGAGACTTGGGGGAGATGGGGTTGTATGTAAATAAAAAGTGAATGTATGTAAAGACTTGAGGGGAGATGTAGTATAATGATCTGAAAGGGTTAATCTTGAGAGTGTGTAAAAAATACCTCATACAATAATGATGTAAGAGATCACATGAGAAAGACATGAAGCTGGATGCAGCATGGCTTTGGAGGAGTCACTCAGACTAGTGTGAAGACGTACATAGTTATACTATGATAAATATTAATGTTCTAACTGCTCTAGACTACCAAATCTCTCTAAGCTAGACTAACAAAGGTGGCAGTGTATCAAACAATCATACAACAATGGCCCCACACTCTGGAATTCCCTCCCTAAACTTCTGTCTTTCTACTTCTCTCTTCCTTTAAGATGCTCCTTAAAAGCTACCTCTTTGACTTAGCTATTGGTCATCCGTCCTGATATCTCTTCCTGTGGCTGTGTCAAATTTTTATTGATAATGTTTTTGTCAAGTGCTTTGAGATGTTTTGCTGCATTAATGGTGCTATATAAATGCACACTGGACCTCCCTCAAAGCTGTGCTACTCCGCACTTTCATTTCATCCTTCATCTTATCCGACGCATTAACAAAGAACTTTTTTTCTTCCTTTCAGGTGTCAAGGAGCGCAAGATCCAGCAGCTGATGAGGACTAATGCCCCTCCAGATCCCTCTTCCCCTTCACTTCCCTCTGACCCCACCCCTTCTGATCTGACCCCTTGCCGTATATTCATTATACCCTCTGACCTCCCCCTCTCTGACGCTGAATGTTCTGTACTCATAAAGGACTCCTTACGCCCCCGCCTCAATGAATTTCGCACTCGCCATGATGTTGAGCTCTTCTTCGGTTGCCTCCGCCTCTGGACTCAGTTCTTTGACCAGGAGTCCTCCCCCCCCGATCAGCAGACCCATTCACCCCCCTCCAGCATTCTCCCTCTACCTGGACCCCTCCCTCAGGCCTCCTGCCCGCTCTTGATCTTTTCATTGAAAACTGTCGGAGAGACATTGGTCATCTCAATTTCTCTGCCCCTCTCACTCACTCTAACCTGTCCCCCTCAGAACTTGCCGCACTCGTATTCTCAGGTCTAACCCCGGCATTGTCATCAAACCTGCAGGCAAGGGTGGTGCTGTTGTTGTATGACGTACCAACCTCTACCTTGTAGAGGCTCAGCGCCAACTCTCCGACACTTCTTCCTACTTCCCCCGGACCATAACCCCACCACCAAACATCAAGCGACTGTCCACAGGACTGTCAATGATCTCATCTCCTCTGGAGATCTTCCTTTTACAGCTTCCAACCTCATAGTCCCACAACTACCTCCTTCCCAAACTCCACAAACAGGACTGTCCTGGAAGACCCATTGTTTCAGCCTGTTCCCGCCCCACTGATCTTATTTCTTCCTATCTTGACTTTATCTTTTCTCCGCTGGTCCAGTCTCTTCCCACCTACATCCGTGACTCTTCTGACGCCCTACGTCATTTTGACAATTTCCAGTTTCCTGGCCCCAACCGCCTCCTCTTCACTATGGACGTCCAATCTCTCTACACCTCCATCCCCCACCAGGACGGTTTGAGGGCTCTCCGCTTCTTCCTTGAACAGACGCCCAACCAGTTCCCATCCACCGCCACCCTCCTCCACCTGGCTGAAGTTGTTCTCACATTGAACAACTTCTCCTTCAACTCCACTCATTTCCTGCAAGTAAAAGGTGTTGCTATGGGTACCCGCATGGGCCCTAGTTATGCCTGTCTTTTTGTGGGATATGTCGAACATTCCTTGTTCCAGTCCTACCCAGTCCCCCCTCCCCCAACTCTTTTTCCAGTACATTGCTGACTGGAATGATGCTGTTTCCTGCTCCCACCCTGAACTGGAAAACTTTATCAACTTTGCTTCTAATTTCCACCCTTCTCTCACCGTTACATGGTCCATCTCCGACACTTCCCTCCCCTTCCTTGACTTCTCTGTCTCCATCTCTGGGGATAGGCTGTCTACTAATATTCATTATAAGCCCACCGACTCCCCCAGCTACCTCGACTACACTTCTTTACACCCTGCCTCCTGCAAGGACTCCATTCCATTCTCCCAGTTTCTCCATCTCCGACGCATCTGCTCTGATGATGCTACCTTCCATGACAGCGCTTCTGATATGTCTTCCTTTTTCCTCAACCAAGGATTTCCCCCCACTGTGGTTGACAGGGCTCTCAACCGTGTCCGAGCCATTTCCCGCACCTCTACCCTCACCCGTTCCCCTCCCTCCCAGAACCGCGACAGGGTTCCCCTTGTCCTCACTTTCCACCCTATCAGCCTCCATATCCAAAGGGTCATCCTCCACCATTTCCGCCACCTCCAGCGTGATGCCACTACCAAAGACATCTTCCCCTCCCTTCCCGTCAGCATTCCGAAGGGATTGTACCCTCCGCGACACCCTAGTCCACTCCTCCATTACCCCCACCACCTCGTCCCCTTCCCACGGCACCTTCCCCTGCAATCGCAGGAGGTGTAATACCTGCCCATTTACCCTCTCTCTCCTCACTAGCCAAGGCCCCAAACACTCCTTTCAGGTGAAGCAACGATTTACTTGTACTTCTTTCAATGTAATATACTGTATTCGCTGCTTACAATGTGGTCTCCTCTACACTGGGGAGACCAAATACAGACTGGGTGACCGCTTTGCGGAACATCTCCGCTCAGTCCGAAAGCACGACCCCCAGCTTCTGGTTGCTGGCCATTTCAACACACCCCCCTGCTCTCATGCTCACATCTCTGTCCTGGGATTGCTGCAGTGTTCCAGTGAACATCAATTCAAGCTCAAGAAACAGCATCTCATTTACTGATTAGGCATGCTACAGCCTGCCAGACTGAACATTGAGTTCGATAATTTCAGAGCATGACGGGCCCCCCATTTTACTTTTATTTTTCCTTATTTTTTTCTTTTTTGTGTTTATTTTATTTTAGTTTGTTCAATATGTTTCTACTGTGCCTACCCAGTTTTTTTCATGTTTGTGCTTGTGGCTGTTCAGTTTTCAGTCCATTAACACCCTATCTGTACTAATGCTTTGTCTTTCAGCAGACCATTACCATATTGTTTGCCTTTGCTCCATGACCTTCTGGTCATCTATTTTGTGTTGTCCTATCAACACCTCTTTTGTTATCTCTTGCCCCACCCCTGCTTTACTTGCTTAAAATCTTTTACATTTCTTATATCTGCTAGTTTTGAAGAAGGGTCACTGACCTGAAACGTTAACTCTGCTTCTCTCTCCATAGATGCTGCCAGACCTGCTGAGTATTTCCAGCGTTTCTTGTTTTTATTATTCTATATAAATGCATGTTGTTGTTATGAGAAAGCGGGAAGCAGAAGCTAGGGAGACTGGGGTCAGGAAGGAGTTGTGAGAGGAGTGATTTACTGCAAAAATCACCTGTGGTCAGAAATTAAGAGATGTAAATTACCAATAATATTCTGGTAATAATATAAAATGGGTGTGACAACAAGCATGCAGCCAATGGAAAGAACCAGCAGGATAAGGGTGACATGAGAAATGATAAAATGTGACCATTTAGCATGGGATCAATTGAAGGAATGATGGGATGAGCAAAAAGCATAAGACCAGCATGAAGCAATCGTTTGGCCAGATAAACCAGAGAAAAGAAGCTCATAAATCCACAACAGGCATCAAAAAGATATCAGTTCACTGAACTCTGTGTACCAGATAAAGTACACTATTGAGAGCCACTGGAAACAAAGACTGTACATTATCAACAGTATTTCAGTTTTTGCATCAATGGAATTTTTGGTTCTGCCTTACGGTGTATTTTTCCCCTAAATTAATCATTTTCAAGGACCTTTATCTTTGTGGAAGTGTCATTCTTTCAGGTTGTTATTTAAAAATTCATTTATGTGTACATATAAATATCACACAGAGGTTGTTTCGATTTATGCTGTTTTTTCACTTTATAGGCTGTGTTGAAAAAGAATGTGACAACTGTACCAATACGTAAACCTGTGTACTTTTTTTTTTACAAAAACAAAATACTGCTGGTACTGGAAATCTGAAATAAAAATAGTAAGTGCTGGAAATACTCAGGTCTGGCAGCATTTGTGGAGAGAGAAACGGAGTTAAAGTTCCAGATCAATAATCTTTCACCAGAACTGGAAAAAGTTATAGATGTAAGATGTTTTAAGCATGTATAGAGGCAGGGAAAGAGTGGGGAGGGGAGGGGGGAAGGGAAAGTCTGTGATAGGGTGGAAGGCATGGGAGATTAAATGACAAAAGTGATGGTGCAAGGCAAAAGGAGATGGTAATGGGACAAATAAAGAAACAAAATATGGGTTGAGAGTAGGTGTGAACAGGAAAGCAGAATCGTCACCATCAGCTGTCGTCTTTATACTGTTCTTGGAACTTACTGAGTTCCACCTTTTCGCAGTTGTAAATATTGGTGAGGTAGTGGGGATTGGAAGAAAGAAAGAAAAACATAAACTGCTGGAACTACTCAGCAGGTCTGGCAGCATCTGTGGAGAGAGAAGCAGAGTTAAAGTTTCAGGTCAGTGACCTTTCATCAGAACTGGCAAATGTTAGAACTGTTATAGGTACCAGACGTGCTGAGTATCTCCAGCATTTTCTGTTTTTATCAGATTTCCAGCATCTGCAATATTTTGCTTTTATTATATTGGAATAAGAAAGGTCGCATGTGGGATTAGTTGAATTTTAGGATTCTACAGTGAGTGGGGAGCAGCCAGCATGGGCGGCACAGTGGTTAGCACCGCAGCCTCACAGCTCCAGCGACCCGAGTTCGGTTCTGGGTACTGCCTGTGTGGAGTTTGCAAGTTCTCCCTGTGACCGCGTGGGTTTCCGCCGGGTGCTCCGGTTTCCTCCCACCGCCAAAGACTTGCAGGTTGATAGGTAAATTGCCCATTGTAAACTGCCCCTAGTGTAGATAGGTGGTAGGGAATATGGGATTAATTTAGGATTAGTATAAAAGGGTGGTTGATGGTCGGCCTGTTTCAGTGCTGTATCTCTCTCTGACTCTATCTGTCTTTGCAACAAGTTAGAAGCAGCTAACAGCGCCCAAGAAGAGCAGGTCAGATCAGAAGCAGCCAGAAACACTGAGAAGCAAATTGTTCAGAAGTGGCTGAAACTGCCTAAAGTGAACAAATACACACAGTTGCAGAGAAAGTGAACCACAAGAACACAGGAAAAGATTGAAGCAAAGATACCTTCAGGGATGGAGAAAGAAAACATAGATGCACACAAGGGGGGAAAAAGAAATCAGACACACACAGACATATAGAATTGTCAGCGGCTGTCTCTCGATTTGAGGATGACGTCAACTCAAGATCGTGAGTTTCTGATGTGGTGACTGAACAGGCCGATTCTCGACCCCCAGATCTTTGGGCACATGAGGCAGGACATCTTAAGAGGTAGTGGGATCCAGAGTACAGGATTTGTTTCCTTTTCTTTCTTTCTTTGCCGCCACTCTGCCTCATCATTAAGGCGTTTGGACTCAAAGCATGATGCAGCTTGATGGACAAGTTGTCACCAAAATCAAGGTGAAACCAAAGATGTTTTATCAATACATTAAGAGTAAGAGGATAACTAAGGAGAGAGTAGGGCCCATAAAAGAGCAAAAAGGTAACTTATGTGTAGGGGCGGAAGATGTTGGTATTGTTCTTAATGAATACTTTGCCTCTGTCTTCACAAAAGAGGGGGACGAAGCAGATATTGTCATATAGGAAGATGGGTGTGAAGTATTGGATGTGATAAACGTAGGGAGAGAGGCAGTATTGGTGGGATTAGCATCCTTGAATGTAGATAAATCACCAGGGCCAGATGAAATGCACCCCAGGCTATTAAAAGAAGCAAGACAGGAAATAGCAGAAGGTCTGACATTCATTTTCCAGTCCTCAATAGATACAGATGTGGTGCCAGAGGATTGGAGAATTGCTAACATTGTACCTCTGTTTAAAAAGGGAGTGAGGGATAGATCAAATAATTTCAGGGCAGTCAATCTAACCTCAGTAGTGAGCAAATTATTGGAATCTATTTCGAGACATGATAAACTGTCACTTAAAAAGGCACAAGTTATTCAAGGATAGTCAGCATGGATTTGTTAAGGGAAGATCTTGTCTGACCAACTTGATTGAATTTTTTGAAGTAACAAGAAAGATAGATGAGGGTATTGCAGTTGATGTGGTCTGATGGAAGATGTCATCAACGGTGCCATCAAGCGGCACTTGCTTAGCAATAACCTGCTCAGTGCCGCTCAGTTTGGGTTCCGCCAGGGGGACTCAGCTCCTGACCTCATTACAGCCTTGGTTCAAACATGGACAAAAGAGCTGAATTCAAGAGGTGAGGTGAGAGTGACTGCCCTTGACATCAAGGCAGCATTTGACCGAGTATGGCATCAAGGAGCCCCAGCAAAACTGAGGTCAATGGGAATCAGGGGGGGAACTCTCCGCTGGCTGGAGTCATACCTAGCTCAAAGGAAGATGGTTGTGGTTGTTGGAGGTCAATCATCTGAGCTCCAGGACATCACTGCAGGAGTTCCTCAGGGTAGTGTCCTAGGCCCAACCATCTTCAGCTGCTTCATCAATGATCTTCCTTCAATCATAAGGTCAGAAGTGGGGATGTTCGCTGATGATTGCACAAAGTTCAGCACCTTTCATGACTCCTCAGATACTGAAGCAGTCCGTGTAGAAATGCAGCAAAACCTGGACAATATTCAGGCTTGGGCTGATAAGTGGCAAGTAACATTTGCGTCACACAAGTGCCAGGCAATGACCATCTCCAACAAGAGAGAATCTAACCATCTCCCCTTGACATTCAACGGCATCACCATCACTGAATCCCCCACTATCAACATCCACGGGCTACCATTGACCAGAAAATGAACTGGAGTAGCCATATAAATACCATGGCTACAAGAGCAGGTCAGAGGCTAGGAATCCTGAGGCGAGTAACTCACCTCCTGACTCCCCAAAGCCTGTCCACCATCTACAAGACACAAGTCAGGAGTGTGATGGAATACTCTCCACTTGCCTGCATGGGTGCAGCTCCAACAACACTCAAGAAGCTCGACACCATCCAGGACACAGCAGCCCGCTTGATTGGCACCCCATCTACAAACATTCACTCCCTCCACCACCGACGCACAGTGGCAGCAGTGTGTACCATCTACAAGATGCACTGCAGCAATGCACCAAGGCTCCATAGACAGCACCTTCCAAACCCACAACCTCTACCAACTAGAAGGACAAGGGCAGCAAATACATGGGAACACCACCACCTGCAAGTTCCCCTCCAAGTCACACACCATCCTGACTTGGAACTATATCGCCGTTCCTTCACTGTCACTGGGTCAAAATCCTGGAACTCCCTTCCTAACAGCACTGTGGGTATACCTACCCCAAATGGACTGCAGCGGTTCAAGAAGGCAGCTCACCACCACCTTCTCAAGGGCAATTAGGGATGGGTAATAAATGCTAGCCTGGCTAGTGACGCCTACATCCCGTGAATGAATTTAAAAAAAGGAAGATATTGATGGTCTTGTCAGATGGCCAGAAAAGTGGCAAATGGAATTCAACCCGGAGTAGTGTGAGGTGATGCATTTAGGGAGGTCAAACAAGGAAAAGGAATACACGATTAATGGGAAAATACTGAGAAGTATAGAGGAAGTCAGGGACCTTGGAGTGAATGTCCACAGATCCCTGAAGGTAGCAGGATAGGTTGATAAGGTGGTTAAGAAGGCATATGGAATCCTTTCCTTTATTAGTCGAGGTATAGAACATAAGAGCAAGGAGGTTTTGCTGGAACTGTATAAATCACTGGTTAGGCCACAACTTGAGTTCTATGTGCAGTTCTGGTCACCTCATTACAGAAAGGATGTAATTGCACTAGAGAAGGTACAGAAGAGATTTATGAGAATGTTGCCAGGACTGGAAAAATGCAACTATGAGGCAAGATTGAATAGGCTGGAATTGTTCTTCTTGGAACAGAGAAGACTGAGGGGAGATCTGATTGACACGTACAAAAAATGCAGCTATGAAGAAAGATTGGATAGGCTGGGGTTGTTCTCCTTGGAACAGAGACAGCTGAGGGGAAATCTAACTGAAATGTACAAAATTTTGAGGGGCCTGGATAGAGTGGAGGTGAAGGGCCTATTTATCTTAGCAGATAGGTCAGTGACTAGGGGCATAGATTTAAAGTGATTGGTAGAAACATTAGAGGGGAGTTGAGGAAAAATGTTTGCAACCAGAGGGTGGTGGGGGTCTGGAACTCACTGCCTGAAAGGGCGGTTGAGGCAGAAATCTTCAACTCATTCAAAAGGAGTCTGGATATGCACCTCAAGTGGCGTAATCTGCAGGGCTTCGGACCAAATACTGGAAGGTGGGATTAGAATGGGTGGATCGTTTTTTGGCGACACAGACACGTGGCCTCTTTCTGTGGCTTAACGTTCTATGATTCTATTCTGTGATTCTATTTTAAACGATTGATAGCAAGCTCCTCCTCATCATCAATGTAAATGCTGCCACACTTCAAAGAGAGCTTCAGAGTGTCTTTGAAGCGTTTTCTTTGTCCTCCCCTGGAACGTTGGCCTTTTGAAAGCTGAGAAAACAGGACCTGGATTTTGGAAACGTTCCTGCAGACTGGAAAGTAGCAAATGTAACCCTGCTATTTAAGAAGGGAGAGGGAGAATGGAGAACTACAGACCAGTTAGACTGACATCAGTAGTAGGGAAAATGTTAGAATCTATTATAAAGGATGTGATAACTGGACACTTAGAAAATAATGGTAAAATTGGGCAGAGTTAATATGGCTTTATGAAAGGGAAATAATGTTTGACAAACCTATTGGAGATTTTTGAGGATATTACTTGTAGCATAGATAAAGGAGAACCAGTGGATGTGGTGTATTTGGATTTTCAGAAGGTTTTGATAAGATCCCACACAGGAGGATAGTAAATGAAATTAGAGCACATGGGTTTGGGCATGGATATACTAGCATGGATTGGGAATTGCTTAAGTGACAGAAAGTAGAGTAGGAATAAACAGGTCAGTCTCAGGATGGCAGGCTGTTACTAGTGGGGTGCCGCAAGGATCAGTGCTAGCGCCACAGCTGTTCACAATCTATATAAATGATTTGCATGTGGGAACCAATTAAAATATTTCCAAATTTGCTGATGCACAAAACTAGATGGAAATGTAAGTTGTGAGGACAATGCAAGGAGGCTACAAGCAGACTTGGACAGGCTAAGTGATTGGGCAAGAACATAGCAGATGGAATATAATGTGAATAAGTGTAAAGTTATCTAGTTTGGTAGAAAAAACAGGAAGACAGAATATTTCTTAAATGGTGAGAGGTTGGGAAGTGTTGGTGTCCAAATGGGCCTGGGTGTCCTTGTTCATGAGTCACTAAAAGCTAGCATGCAGGTGCAACAATCAAGAAGGAAGGGAAATGGTATGTTGGCCTTCATCACAAGGGGATTTGAGCACAGAAGTAAAGATGTCTTTCTGCAATTGAATAGAGCCTTGGTGAGACCGCACCTGGAGTATTGTGCACAGTTTTAGTCTCCTGATCTAAGGAAGGATATACCTGCCGTGGAGGGAGTACAGGGGAGGTTCACCAGATTAATCCCTGGGATGGCGGGATTGTCTTATGAGGAGAGATTGAGGAAACTGGGCCTGTATTCTCTAGAGTTTCGAAGAATGAGAGGTGACCTCATTGAAACTTACAAAATTTTTATAGGGCGTGACAGGGTGGATGTAGATAGGATGTTTCCCCTGGCAGTGAGTCTAAAACCAGGGGACATAATCTCAGAATAAGGGGTAGGCCATTTAGGACTGAGATGAGGAGGGTGGTGAATCTTTGGAATTCTCTGCCCCAGAGGGCTGTGGAAGCTCAATGATTGAGAATGTTCAAGATAGCAATCAATAGATTTCCGGAGACTAATGACATCAAGGGATATGGAGACAGTGTGGCAAAGTGGTGTTGAGGTAGATGATCAGCCATGATCTAACTGAATGACAGAGCAGGCTCGACGGAATGAATGGCCTACTCCTGTTCCTATGAGAGACAGTTTTCGGCCATCAGGACTCAGTGTCCCGTCCATCGAAGTTGGCAGGAATTTTGCCTGGATGCTTGTTGAGCTGGCTTCAAGGAGGTCACAAGTGGCTGTTCGATGATCCTCGCATTGAATCTGGAGACGGCGGAGGCATTGATGATGGAATTTCTCTGGTGCTCTTATGTGTTGCTGATACACAGTCCAGGTCTCACTGCAGTACAGGACTGTGGTGACAACAACTGCTCTGTACACTGGGGCTTTTGTTGACATGCGGAGGTCTTTGTTGTCAAACACTCACTGTCATAGTTTGTAAAAGGTTGAGCTGGAGCAGCGGATCCGATGTAGGATCCCCTCATCAATGCTGGCCTTTTGAGAGAGATGGCTGCCAAGGTATGGGAACTGTTCAACATATTCCAAAGTCTCTCCTACAACATATATGGGAGGTGGAATATTTGGCTGACCAGGTGTGAGTTGATAACCAAGAGAGAACTGTAGATGTAAAGGGATGGAGAGAAACACAGACACATATAACTACAACTTACATTTATATAGGCTAGGGTTGTCCATCACTTTTATCAGAACTTCCTGCCTACTATTAGCTACACACTTAACGCACTTACCAGCACCATTATAACTCCTAAAAGTGTACTCCTGACTGGGCTTACAGCCACTGCTGTAATTGCATAAGTGGTGAGGAGTTGGGGGTAGAAATAGGTCTTTTCACTTCCACAGCTAGATTAGCGGGAAAGGAATTCACAGACACGAAGCTCTACTTTTCTCCCAAGTTGCTAGCAGTAATGCCCAAAAGATTCATTTTCTATTCCTGAAGACTGCCAGAGAATCTGGGATGGTTGGTAACCCTAACTCCACAATACAGGGAAGGATGTTAAGATCCAGCACAGATTGACGAGGATGCTGCCTGATGTGAGGAAATACAAATATGAAGGAAGACAAAAAAATTGGGGCTACTTTTGTTAGAACTGAGGAGATCACAAGTGATATGAATGATGTTTAAAATTATGACGGGATGAGAGAGAAACATTGATTGAGGGGTCTAGAATGAGGGTGGGATATTTGTCCAAACATGGACAAAAGAGCTGAATTCCAGAAGTGAAGTGAAGTGAGAATGACTGTCCTTAACATCAAGGTACCATTTGATCGAGTGTGGCATCAAGGAACCCTAGTAAAATTGAAGTCAGTTGGAATCAGGGGAAAACTCTCCACTGGCTGGAGTCATACCGAGGACAAAGGAAGATGGTTGTGGTTGTTGAAGGCCAATCATCTCAGACCCAGGACACTGCTGCAGGAATTCCTCAGGGTAGTGTCCTCAGCCCAACCATCTTCAGCTGCTTCATCAATGACCTTCTCTCTTTCATAAGGTCAGAAGTGGGGATGTTCGCTGATGAAGGCTCAGAGTTCAGTTTTTTTTGCATTTTCTTTTGAACACTTTCATGTATTTGCAGATGAGAAAAATGGCCGTTACATTGGACTGGGCAGTTGGGAGCAGAATTGAGTGACAAAACCTCCAGGAATACATCTAAACAGAGATGGCAACTCTACTGAAGACGTGTCAACTCTCACGAATTATCTATAAGTCACACATATTTCATATCCATCTCACAATCTCACGACAACATGCTCTAAACTCACAGAAATCTTTTACACCCTAGCATCTGTTCCTATTTGCAGGGCAAATAGGTACGAATAATCCAGAAGTATTCCCTGAGTAGCTGATGTAGGGGTCATCAAGGCAACATGGTGTGATTGACAAGTGACAGCCAAATTGTGACACAGAATGGCCTGGCAACAGGTATGGCAGATTGACTGAGCGTTTGGATGAATATGAGCTGATCAGAGAGAACCAGCATGGATTTGTAAAGGGTAATTCATGTCTAACGAACCTAGCTGAATTTATTTTGAGGAGGTAACTAACAGAGTTGTGTACAGAATGTCTGTGGATGTTATTTATAAGGACTTTCAGAAGGCATTCGATAAGGTTCCACATAAACAAAAATAGGAGTGCGTGGAATTGGAGACATCATATTGCTTGAATAGGGAATTGGTTAGGAGGTAGGAGACAGAGAGTAGGAATAATCGATTTGTACTCAAATTGGCAGGACATGATGAGTGGTGTCCCCCCGGGACCTGTACTGGGGCCATGGCTTTTCATAATAATTATTAATTACTTGGATAAAGGAATGGAGAGCAGTATGTGCAAGTTTGCTGATGACAATAAAATAGATGGCACAGTAAACAGTGTAGTTGGGAGCAGCAAGTTGCAAAGGGATATTGCTAGATCAAGTGAGGTAAAACTGTAGCAGACGGAATTTAATGTGGGAAAGTCTCAAGTCATTACTTTGGATCTAAGGCGATAGGTCGGAATATTTTCTAAATGGCGAGAAGCAAGGAATAGTCGGGGAAGCAAAGAGATTAAGGGGTCCAAGTACAGAAATTACTGAACGCTACTGGTTAGCTACAAAAAATAATTATAAGGGCTAATGGAATATTGGTCTTTATCTCAAGAAGGCTGGAATATAAAGGATGGAAGTTATGCTGCAGAGCTCCAGTATGTACAGAGCTCTAGTTAGACCCCACCTGGGATACTCCAGTTTTGGGCACTGCACCTCAGGTTCACTAGAATGATATTGAGACTAAAAGGATTAAATTATGAGGATAGGTTGCATAGACTAGCCTTGTATTCTCTTGAGTACAGAAGATTAAGCAGTGATCTAATTGAGGTGTTTAAGCTGATAGAGAGAAACTAATTTTTTGGTGGGGGAGTCCAGAACAAGGGGGCATAACCTGAAAATTAGAACTAGGACATTCAGTGGGGATGTCAGAAAGCACTTCTTCACACAAAGGCAAGTGAAATGCTGGAACTCTCCCAAAAAGCTGGCGGTCAAGTGAAAATTTCAAAACTGAGATTGATAGACTTTTGTTAGGCAAAGGTATTAAGGGTTACATAACCAAGGTAGGTAGATGGACTTAAGATACTGATCAACGAAGATCTAATTGAATGGAAGCACAGGCTCGAGGAGACTGAATGACCTCTCCTATTTCAATGGAGGAGGAGTGGAGGTGCCTCCTAGTGTCTACATGTGTCACTTTACTTCCCCGTAGATGTAAACTACTCAGATTTAGGCATCAGGAGCACATCTGAAATTTTACTGATGACACGAAAGTAGAAGGTTTGACAACCAGTAACAATACTGTAAGTGAGATCAGGAAGGTTAGTGAATGGCAGATGGGTTGCAGATGCAGTTTAATGTGAAGAAGTCTGAGGTACATCAACTCCTGATCTGGCAACTTCCTGATTCCAAAATTTTCATTGTTGTGTTAAATCCCTCCATGGCCTCGCCCCCACCCTATCTCTGTAATCTCCTATAGCCCGACAAAGTTCTTGATAAACTTCCAACCACATATCTGTGTCATCACTAAATCCACCTATTTCCACCAGAGTAACATCACTTGACTCTGTCCCAACTTCATTCATCTGATAAAACCCTCATTCATGCCATCGTTATCTCTTGACTTAGCTATTCTAACGCACTCTTGGATAGCCTCCCACATTCAGCCTCTGAGAGTTGTAAATGTTACACCCTTGTTCAAAAAAAGAGTATAAGGACAAGCCCTTGCCCTATAGGCTAGTCAGTTTAACCTTGGTGGTGGGAAAACGTTTAGTAATGATAATTCGGGACAAAATTAAGTCAATTGGACAAATGTGGATTAATTAAGGAAAGCCAGCACAGACTTGTTAAGGGAAAATCATGTTTAACTAACTTGCTTGCGTCTCTTGAGGAGGTAACAGAGAGGGTTGATGAGGGTTGTGCGGTTGATGTGGTGTACATAGATTTCCAAAAGGCATTTGATAAAGTGCCACATAGCAGGCTTGTCAACAAAGTTAGAGCCCATGGAATAAACAGGACAGTAGCAGTGTGGATACGAAATTGCCTGAGTGACAGGAAACAGAGGGGAGTTGTGAACAGTTGTTTTTTGGACTGAAGGAAGGTATAAAGTGGGGTTTTCTAGGGGGCGGTGTTGGGACCCCTGCTTTTCTTGATCTATATGGATGATCGAGACGAGGGTGTACAGGGCACAATTTCAAAATTTGCAGTGACATAAAACTTAGAAATATTGTGAACGGTGAGGAGGATAGTGATAAACTTCAAGAGGACATGGACAGACTGGTGGGATGAGCGGACAAGTGGCAAATGAAATTTAATGCAGAAAAGTGTGAAGTGATTCATTTTGGCAGGAAGAATGATGACAGGCAATATAAATTAAAGGGTACAATTCTAGAGGGGGTGCAGAAGCAGAGGGACCTGCATGTTTATGTGCACAAATCATTGAAGGTTGCAGGGCAGGTTGAGAAAGCAGTTAATACAGCACAGGGATCCTGGGCTTTATAAATAGGGGCAGAGGGTACAAAACAAGGAAGTTATGATAAACCTATATGTAACACTGGTTTAGCCTCAACTGGAGTATTGTATCCAGTTCTGGGCACCACACTTTAGGAAGGATGTGAAGATTGCTTTCGAAAGGGTGCAGAAAAGATTCATGAGAATGTTTCCAGGGATGAGGAACTTCAGTTATGTGGATAGATTGGAGAAGATGGGTCTGTTCTCCTTGGAGAAGAGATTTGATAGAGGTGTTTAAAATCATGAGGGGTCTGGACAGAGTAGATGGAGAGAAGCTGTTCCCATTGGCCGAAGGATCCAAAATCAGAGGACACCAATTTAAAGTGATTGGCAAAAATAAAACTGTGACGCAAGGAAAACCTTTTATACGCAGCGAATGGTTAGGATCTGAAATGCACTGTCTGAGAGTGTGGTGGAGGCAGATTCAATCGAGGTCTTCAAAACAGAACTGGATAATTATCTGAAGAGAAAAGATTTGCAGGGCTATGGAGAAAAGGCCAGTGAGTGGTACTAGGTGAGTTACTCTTGCAGAGAATCAGCACGGACACATTCTATGATTCCATAAACTTGAGGTCATCCGAAACTCTGCTGCTTAACACACCAAATCCAGTTCACCCATTGCCTATGCTTGCTGACTTACACTGGCTCCTGGTTAAGCAACACTTAGATTTTAAAATTCTTATTCCTCTTTCCAATCCCTCAATCGCTTTGCACTCCCTATCTCTAATCTCCTCCAGCCCATAATCCTCCCAGATATCTGCATTCCGCTAATCCTGGTCTCTTGAGCATACCTGATCACTCCACCACTGGTGGCTATGCCTTCAGCTACCTGGGCCCTAATTTCTGGAATGTCCTCCCTAAACCTCTCTGCCTCACTTTCCTCCTTTAAGATAGTCCTTAAAACCTACTTCTTTGACCAAGCTTTTGGCCATTTGTCCTAATATCCCCATCTGTGGCTCAGTGTCAGGTTTTGTTATATAATACCCATGTGAAGTGCCTTGGGCTGTTTTATCTATTAAATGCACTATACAAATGCAAGTTATTATTCATTTACTTCCTGTGTAATTCAATTACTGGTGTAAATTTGTGCTTTAAATCAGTTAAAAGATTTGAGTTAGTTTCTCTGGCATCATTATATCACCAGCCATTTTAAATTGATTTGGAATCAGAGAAGGTTGAGGGAAGATTTGATATGTGTTAAAAATCATGAGAGGTCTAGACACAGTAGATAGGGAGAAACTGTTCGCATTGGTAGATGGGTCGAGAATGACAGGACACCAATTTAAGATGATTGGTGAAAGAACCATAACAGCTACTGGTTAGTCTCTGGAATGCACTGGGTGAGTGTGGTGGAGGCAGATTCAATCGTGGCTTTCAAAAGGGAATTGAATAAGCACCTGAACAGAGAGAATATGCAGGGCTACGGGGAAAAGGTGTGGAAGTGGGACTAGCTGAGTTGCTCTTGCAGAGAACCGGCATGGCCTCGATGGGCTGAATGGCCTCCTTCTGTACCATACCTATTCTATGATTCCATAAAAAGCCATTGGTCCAACACCAAGAAGTCAAATTCAGAAGCACAGCAGGCTTAAGGCTTCATTACAAAACCATTGGGCCCCACAAATCAAATGACGCCACATTCATAACTCCAGGGTTTTCAATATCTGAAAGGAAGCTGATTATTTATTTCTTGCCGGGATTCCTTGTTGATTCCTGTTCCGGGTAGCGTTCGGGAGATTATCTCCTCACTAACATCAATACTTAAAAAAAAGGTTTGCATCTTGGCTGTCGCTGGTCTGAAAGATAAACACCGAGTCTGGTCCTGTTTCCGTGTTGTAATTCCATTTTCATCGATTTGTTGTTATTGTTGTTGTTTCCAGACAAAAAGCATTGGAAAAATTTCACCGATCCTCCAGAAATTCAAACCACCGGACCACAATGCCCGCCCTTCCCCTTGCTCCAATTGGGCAAGTGCGTGTGACTGACAGCCGCCTAGTCCAATCTGTTGAGCCGGAAGGTGGGCTCAAATGGGCCGTCTCGAGGGTGCGGGAACGAACGCTTCATCTCGCTCCTATTGGACGGGCTTGTGATTGACGGTAGAGTGGACCAATTGGATGAGCCTGTGGGGGGGGGGGCAGCGTGCGGCGCAGATTCGAATGGGCTGGGGTGCGGCGCGCGGTGAGAGTGAAGGCGATGAGGAGACAGCAGCCGTTGTTTGGTGGTGCCGATTATTCCACTGCTACCTCTCGGCAAAGCAACACCTTCAGCCAGCAGGAGGTGGAGAGTGCTTTCCAAGAATTGTAAGTTTTTAAATCTATATTTTGTAAAGCGTGTCTTTTGTTTGTTGCTGTGTGCTGTTTAATTTACAATATTTCGTTATGCCGCGAACGCAAACTGCCCAGAGCACAGTTGAGATTGGTTATGTGGTTAGCCAATTGCCAACTAATGAACTTGAGTTCGGATTATCAGCCTTAACATGTTTTACTGAAATGTACCGCCGTCAGTAATCAGGGAACGTGTGATGAGCGATGATCCTGGAAGACCGGAAATATCATGCCCAGGAATGGCGTAAAATCACGGAACATAAAGGCGAACACATTAGGCTGAAGGCTTTACTTTCAATTCATTTCGTGTGGCAACTGAGATTCAGGAACCTGGAAAAATCTGGATGTAACTGGTAGAGAAAGCCAAGTCGTGCACTATTTCTGCATTCACATAGCATCCTGCAACAGTAGAGCAGAAGCCGCTTACTGTGGAGTGTGTCCTTAGAGTCATATAGTTATACAGCACAGAAACAGGCCCTTAGGCCCATCGTGTGTGCCGGCCATCAAGCACCTATCTATTCTAATCCCATTTTCCAGCACTTGGCCCGTAGCCTTGTATGCTATGGCATTTCAAGTGCACAACTAAATACTACTAAAATGTGAGGGTTTCTGCCTCTACCACCCCTTCAGGTAGCGTGTTCCAGATTCCAACCACCCTTTGGGTGAAAAGGTTTTTCCTCAGATCCCCTCTAAACCTCCTACCTTAAATCTATGCCTCCTGGTTATTGATCCCTCTGCTAAGGGAAAAAGTTTCTTCCTATCTATCCTGTCAATGCCCCTCATAATTTTGTATACCTCAATCAGGTCCCCCCTCAGCCTTCCCTGCTTTAAGGAAAACAACCCTAGACTATCCAGTCTCTCTATATAGATGAAATGCTCCAGCCCAGGCAACATTCTGGTGAATCTCCTCTGCACCTGCCAGTGCAATCACATCCTTCCTATAGTGTGGTGACCAGAAGTGTATACAGTGCTCCAGCTGTGGCCTAACTAGTGTTTTATACAGCTCCATCATAACCTCCCTGCTCTTGTATTCTGTGCCTCAGCTAATAAAGGCAAGTATCCCATATGCCTTCCTAACCACCTTGCCTATCTGTGCTGCTGCCTTCAGTGATCTCTGGACAAGTACATCAAGGTCCCTCTGTACTTCCTAGGGTCCTACCACCCATTGTATATTCCCTTGCCTTGTTAGTCTCCCAAAATGCATCACCTCACACTTCTCAGGATTAAATTCCATTTGCCACAGCTCTGCCCATCTTACTAGCCCATCTATATTGCCCTATAATCTAAGGCTTTCTTCCTCACTATTTACGACACCACTAATTTTCGTTTCATCTGCAGGTTTACTGATCATACCTCCTATATTCATGTCTAAATCATTAATGTACACTACAAACAGCAAGGGTCCCAGCACCAATCCCTAAGGTACGCCACTGTTCACAGGCTTCCACTCGCAAAAACAACCCTCGACCATCACCCTTTGCCTCCTGCCACTAAGCCAATTTTGGATCCAAATTGTCCTGGATCCCATGGCTCTTACCTTCTTAACTAATCTCCCATATGGAACCTTATCAAAAGCCTTACTGAAGTCCATGTAGACTACATCAACTGCCTTACCCTCATGTACACACCTAGTTACCTCCTCTCAAAATTCATTCAATTTTGTTACACAATCTCACCCTGACAAAGTCATGCTGACTATCCCTGACTAATCCCTGCTGCTCCAAGTGGAGATTAATCCTGTCCCTCAGAATTTTTTCCAATAGTTTCCCTACCACTGATGTTACTCACTGGCCTGTAATTACCTGGTTTATCCCTGCTACCCTTCTTGAATAATGGTACCACATTCGCTGTCCTCCAGTCCTCTGGTACCTCTCCTGTAGCCAGAGAGGATTTGAAAATTTGTCAGCACCCCTGCTATCTCCTCCCTTGCCTCACGTAACAGCCTGCGATACATCTTATCTGGGCCTGGGGGTTTATCCACGTTTAAGCCTGCTAAAACCGCTAATACTTCCTCCCTTTCAATGCTAATATGTTCAAATATATCTCAATCCCCCCTCCCTGATCTCTACCCTACATTGTCCTCCTTCATAGTGAACACAGATGAAAAATAATCATTTAAAACCTCACCTATGCCCCCTGGCTCCACAGACAGACTGCCACTCTGGTCCCTAATGGGCCGTACTCTTTGCCTGGTTATCCCCTTGCCCTTTAATATACTTATAAATCGCCTTCTGTTTCTTTTCAAATTAATTAATTAAAGTTTGGTGCAAAAACAAGACTTTGATATCAAAACAAAATACTACGGATGCTGGCAATCTGAAATTAAAAACAGTGCTGGAAATACTGTTCTCCGCAGACAAATATTTTGGGAAGGTTGTAGTCATTGGTTGCAGGGCCGGTGGCGACTAGTCAGGCCTATCCGTGACCGGCAGATTCTACCACAACGGGTGCGTGAAGGTGTAGTTACTGCTGGGGGCAATTGGATCTATCCTCCTTTTGTCTTTCATGCTGGTTCTTTGCTCAGTCTCAAAGATGTCTGTACCATCTCCAGGCATCACGATCTATGGCCTGCACTTCCTGCTGGCGATGGTTGATGTGGCACGCAGAGTGACTTCTTCAGGGAGTCCTTGAAACATTTGCATGGAGCCCTTTTTTTCTTTTACCCATAGTCAGCTCTCCATACAATACTATCTTGGGCAGTGACTGTCGTCCATCCAGGCAACGTCACCCGCCCAACGCAGTTGGTTTTGCAGGAAGTTGGCTGTTTCTAGGACTTCAGTGTTTGAGATGCAGTCCTGCCAGCAGATCTTGATGCTGACGTGGAAGCGCTCTCGAAGGTGTACATGACAGCAGTATAGAACCCATGACTCGGCGCCATACAGAAGGGTGATGAGGACTATGGCTTTGTACACTGAGTTTGATCTGTGCTGAGGTTGCTCCACACATGTTTGTAGAGTCTGTCAATGTACTGTTTGCTTTTGAGAGCCTATTGTCCAACTTCCTTGTCTATGGTGGCATCAAATGAGATGACGCTCCCCATTCAGCTCAGTTCCCTCGATGACCATGCTTGGTGGCCTATATTTTTCTTGGGGTGCAGGCTGATGCAGGACTTCAGTTTTCTTTAAACTGATTTTTAGTCTGAAGATTTGTGCCGTCTCGGAAAAATGTGCTTTTATACATTGCAGGTCTGACTCTGTGTCAGGAGAGCATAGTCATCGACGAAAAGAAGTTCGCAGATGAGTTTTTCTTGTGACTTTGTGTCAGTCTGAAGACACATGAGGTTGAAAAGGCCTCCCTCAGTCCGGAAGCATACATAAACCCCTTCCTTAAGGTCTTCCATTGCCTGTTGCAGCATCGTGCTGAAAAAGACGGCGAATATGGTCGGGACCAGCACACATCCCTACTTCACACCATTCGAGATACTGAAGGGACACGAGAGGTCGCTGTTTTGCTTGACTTGTCTGTACTGATTTTCATGAAACTGCTTCACCATGGCCAGAAACCTGGGTCGGCATCCAAGTTTTTCAAGGATTTTCCAAAGTCCATCTCTGTTCACAGTTTCGAATGCCTAGGTGAGGTCTACGAAAATGGAGTACAGGCCTTTGTTTTTCTCGCAATGCCTTTCTTGTAATTGTCTGAGTGTAAATACAATGGCTGTGGTGCCTCTGTTTGCTCTGAAACCACACTGGCTCTCTGGGAGGTTTTCTTCCACAATGGTAGGCACAAGCCTGTTCAGATGTATTCTAGCCAGGATCTCCCAGCAATAGAAAGGAGACTGATCCCATGGTAGTTAGAACAATCTGATTTTTCTCCTTTTGTTTTTGTACAAGGTGGTGATAATGGCATCATGAAGATCCTGTGGAATCCTGCCCTGTTCCCAGCAGGCTGTGAAAAACGCATGGAGCTTGGTGTATAGGGCAGGGCCACTACGCTTCAAGGCTCCGGGTGGAATTCCATCGGCCCCGGGGCTTTGTTCTTCATCATCTGGTGTATGGCAGTCACAGTTTCCTCCAGAGATGGGCTCTCATCCGGTTCTTCTTTGACAGGCTGTTGTTGGATGCGATTGATGGCAGTATCATGCACTGTGCACTTGGCGCTGAAGAGAGTTTCAAAGTGCTCTGACTAGTGATCCAGGTCTGACTCCTTGTCGGTGTGTAGGATCTTGCCATCGGCGCTCCTCGGGGTTATTATTCATTTATTTAGAGATACAGCACTAAAACAGGCCCTTCGGCCCACCGAGTCTGTGCCGACCAACAACCACCCATTTATACTAACCCTACAGTAATCCCATATTCCCTACCACCTACCTATACTAGGGGCAATTTACAACAGCCAATTTACCTATCACCTGCAAGTCTTTGGTTGTGAGAGGAAACCGGAGCACCTGGCAAAAACCCACGCGGTCACAGGGTGAACTTGCAAACTCTGCACAGGCAATACCCAGAATCGAACCCGGGTCCCTGGAGCTGTGAGGCTGCGGTGCTAATCACTACGCCATTGTGCCGCATTGGGTTTGTTATGCTGGTCCATAGACAGATTTTAGTTCTTCATAGAAACTTGTCGCCAGCATCAGTGTACAGTTAAGTTTTTGTCTGTAAGTGCAATCCACCAGTCATTTTGGATGTTCCTCAGTTTACATTGAAGGGTGCTGCATGCTTGTTGACGATAGTTTGTCTTTTTCCCTTGGCTGGCCAGGTGAGCCTGAAGAACTGAATTTTTTTTATTTTTAGCAGAACTTGAAATTCCTTGTCATTTTAATCAAACTAGTCCCTATTCTTCTTGGTGCTGGGTCCGATGACCTCTTTAGAAGTAACTAGTACTGCAGCTTTGATGTGTTCTCAGAGTTCTTCTGGAGTGGAATCAACAGTGAGATCAGGATGTTCCAGTCTCGTCTGTAAGGTTGCTTGATATCTATCTCTGCAAGATGAGGTTTGCAGGTTGCTGACTCGAAATTTCTTTGGGTTGTGTCTAGGCCTGTTCTTCGGCTTGGGCTTGAAGTGGAAGTTCAGCTTTGAATGAAGGAGCCAGTGGTTTGTATGACAGTGAGCACTGGGCATGACTCTCGTATGTTGGAAATACTCAGCAGGAGAGAAATAGTTAACGTTCGAGTGGATATGACCCTTCAGAACCGAAGGAAGGTTATGGATTTTATTCCATGGGAAGGGGAAGGAAGAATAAAAGGGAAGGTCTATGATGGGGTAGAGGAGGGCGAGATTAAATGACAAAGATGTCATGGAATAAAAGGCAAAGGGAGTGTCAATAGTTGTAGTGAATGACAAATCATTTGTCCAGAGAGCTGTTCATTATTCTGCCATTAACACTGTACCTTCGGTTCTGAAGAAGTCATATCTGACTCAACGTTAACACTTTCTCCACTGATGCTGCCAGACCTGTTGAGGATTTCAAAACTTTTATATTTTGTCCTGATGAAAAAAAGGCCATTGAAGCAATCTCAGCTTCTGGCCTGGAGAAACTGGTTACAGTTGGACGACGTGCTGCACACCCCAATTTAACAGTTCATGTGCCATGCATCTATTCCACATTGTAGACATGTACTGTATATCTCAACCAGGCAGGTATTGTATTTAAAAATGTTGTACACACTACAAAAGTTGTTTGTGTTACTGAAATAAGGATGCTCTTTTATATCTAAGGTTCTCTTGTAAAATGTTTTAGAATAACATGGCTGTAATTGCTTCAAGCTGCTTTTGAAATAAAACTTACATGTTATCATTTGGAGCCTTGTTTTCCACACCCATGCTGACTTCCTCCGAGATGTCTTCCCTTCTCTGTTTGCCTCTGTAGTAAATGGCTCAACATCCTTTGCTGATTTCACCTCCGCCTCCAGTCCCCTAGCCCTCTGACTTCACTACTCACATCCCCTCTCAATTTCACCCCTCCTAAATTTCCATTGACATTCATGGTGTCTCTGCACCTAAGATCCTGATTTCTGACTACTCCATCTCTCTTACCACCCACATTCTCATACTCTACCACAGTCCCACTAATATCAAAAAAAACTTCCCCTCCTCTCCGGGCCTCTTAAAACCTTATTTATATATTCCCAACCTCTTTATCTGTTTAGTCCTTCACTTGTTTCAATATCTCTGCTAATGTTGACTTGGTTAAATGCTCCCTAGCCTTTACTTTTGCCCTTCTACTTACTGTTAGCCACTCCAATACAGTCTCCAGCTTCTCTAAGTTGAGCAGGTGCAAACTCTAACCACCTATTGAACAACTGCTGGCCTAACTGTTCATCAGCAGGTCTTGTTTGCCACAAGTCAAGCATTCTGGTGTTTTGCTGTTTGCACTGAAAGTCACCTGCCTCTTCAGTATCATCTTGAAGGACAAATTAACCCCAAGTGTGTGCTCTCATGACAAACTATCTGCTTTAACCCTTTTCTTCATCCCTTTCAACCTTATCACAGACATCAAGTGCAGGGAACTCATGGTTTTCTTAGTCTCTGAGATGGAGACCATTATGCAGCTTTTTATTCCTTTTTTCTTCCTCATTCCCAACTTTTATTCTAGCCTTTAACTCCTTTTTTGCAGTTTTTCTCCAGCTTCCTACCTTCAGTACATCTCATACACAAGCTCCACCTGCTACTGCAATTCTCTTCCTTGCCTCTGTACTAATTGACATCATCAATGGTGCCTGTTCTTGAGCACAGTTTCCCCCCACCCCCTTCAAGCTCCTGTCACTCAACTCAAAAAAACCCACTCTTCGTTCATTCTATCCAACTATTCCATCTGTTTCCACCTAAACCATTTCTCACCTCCCTTTCTTATCCAAGGACCTTGACCATCTCATTACTTCCAACTGTTCTATTTGAAGATTAGGAAAACAAGGAGACGTGTGTCAATTCCAGTAAGCAAATTACAGCAATAACCTTCTGTTCAATCCCTGGACAATGCTACATTATTACATGTTAAACATACAAGGTCACACTTTTTCCTTTAGGGAAAGATGAATTGCTTACTGGAGTGGTCCTTAAGCACAAGAGGAATATTTGGATTCTGATGCTCATCATCCATTCATTCAGTCACTGCCTTATGTCAGCTGTAGTCATATCTAGGTTCTTGTGTACAATGTGCTTTTCTTGATCTTTCCTAACAACTTAGAGTTGAGTGTACAGGGCATAATTTGAAAATTTGTGGGTGACACAAAACTTGAAAATAGAGAATTATGAGGTGGATTGTGATAAACTTCAAGAGGACATAGGCTGGTGGAATAGATGGACAAGAGGCGGATGAAATTTAATGCGGAGAAGTGTGAAGTGTTTCATTTCAGTAGGAAGAATGATGAACAATAAAACAATTAAAGGGTACAATTCTAAAGGGGGTGCAGGAGCAGAGGGACCTGCGTGTTTATGTGCACAAATCATTGACGGTTGCAGGAGAGATTAAAACAGCAGTTAATAAAGCATAGGGGATCCTGGGCTTTATAAATTGGGGCATCAAGTAAAAGAATAAGGAAGTTATGGTGAAACTTTATAAAACACTGGTTCGGCCTCAACTGGAGTGTTGCATCCAGTTCTGAGCACCATGCTTTTGAAGGATGTGAAGGCGTTAGAGAGGGTGCAGAAAAGATTCATGAGAATGGTTCCAGGGATGAGGAACTTCAGTTATGTGGATAGATTGGAGAAGCTGGGGCTGTTCCCCTTGGAGAAGAGAAGGTTGACAGGAGATTAGATACAGGTGTTCAAAATCATGTGGGGTCTGGACAGAGTAGATAGGGAAAAGATGTTCTCATTGGCAAAGGGTCGAGAACCAGAGGACGATGGTTTAAGGTGATTGGCAAAAGAAGCAAAGGCGATATGAAAAACTACTTCATACAGCAAGTGGTTAGGATCTGGCATGCGCTGCTTGAGAGTGTGGTGGAGGCAGATTCAATCATGGCTTTCAAAAAGGATGGATAATTATCTGGAGAAAAAAACAGCAGGATTGTGGGGGGGAAAAGCAGGAGTGGGACTAGCTGAGTTGCTTTTGCAGACATGACAGGCCAAATGGCTGCCTTCTGTGCTGTCACGATTCTATGATTTTGGAAATCCTTCTGATTCATAAACCTAAAGACTATGTGTGAATGTAGACTTGCTTTTGAAGAAATTCCTTTGCAAATGAAGTTTGACTGTATTCCCCTGCTACAAAATCTGGTGTTGCTCTCATTGTATTATGTACCAGTGTAATTATTGACTTTATTAATGCTCTCCACTCTTTCACTTCGAATTGGTGCCTGTTTGTAATATGAACCCAAGCCAGCATGAAACATTTATTTATAAATGGAAACTAGGCAATAATGGAGTTAGAAGCTTTTTTTTAAAGTTTACTATCCTGAGAAATTTGTGCCTCATTTACTGTTTCATATTCTTATAGGTATAATTCTTTGCTCGGCAACCAAGAAAAAGTTGATAAAACAGCACCGAAGGAGAATCATTATGCTCACACCACGATACATCATAATTTGTACAACCACCTAGTATTGGAGAATTGCCCCCAAAATGTGTCTCAAGATGTCCTTAAAATGGATTATTCTATCCCATCTGAGCACGTAACGCTGAGGAATAGCAACAGTGGTACAGCCATTGCTAGAATCTGTAGCAGCACAGCTGAAATTTCAAGGCTTCCTACCAAAAGACCCAATCTAAAATGCAATGCATTTCCGAGGAAAGCAAAAGAAAGCTTGAAGTCAAACACTGAGACTCCTGTCTTTGCTGTAAAGCAACCAATTCTCCAAACAGTGGGTTCAAACCCCAGGCATAGTGATAGGAATGAAGAAAGTTTTGAATTGTCCTGTGGTGGTGATGATGATGATGCTGTCTCAGTGACCTCTGGAGAGGATTACAGAGAAACGGTCACCTGTGAGGCCTGTTCGGAGATGTTTTGGAAAGTAGTAAATAAAAGGGAAACTAAGAAAAAGAGACATGCGTCAACCAAGAAACAACCTTATGGTAGGATGGTGCATTTTCACAATTTTTCCTTAATGCTGACTGTCTATAATATACCATGTATGCATATGTCCCAGTAAGCCAGCATTTGTACCATCCCAATACTGCTATGATAGATAATATTTCATTTTGTCCTTCATTTCTTTAATGGTAGTGAGAGCCTGTCGTCAGTTTGAATGCTTGACACTTTTTTTCCCCCCCAATTCTGTGTTGCTGGATTGTCTCTATATCTAAAAGCACTTGCACACTGCTGCTATTGACTGTCTCCTTGCAGCGCCTCAAATGGAAAGGGAGCAGCCTCTCATGTCCTGGTGATACTGTGGGCTCAGATTTTCCTGGGACCTGTGAGTTGCAATCCAATTATTTAACTCCTGGTAAATATGTTGAGTAGACTCCATGTGTCTGCATCAGAAGAACTGCATACAGTATTTTTTTTATTCATTCATGGGATGTGGGCGTCGCTGGCCAGGCCAGCATTTATTGCCCATTCCTAATTGCCCTTGAGAAGTATTGTAGCAGTTATGTAACTGGCTAGTAATCCACAGGGTTGGACTATTAATTCAGAGAGTGAGTGTTCAAGTTCCACAAATTCAGTTTAAATAAATCTTGTAATAAAAAAGCTGGTATTAGTTGGAGTCACCATGAAGCTCACTTTATAATTTTGTCATTTAAAACCGATCTGGGTCACTAATCTCCTTTTTAAGGAAGGAAATCTTTCGCTCTTACGCATGGTCTCATCCATGTGTGACCCAAACCAACATAGAAAATAGGAGCAGGAGTAGGCCATTCGGCCCTTTGAGCGTGCTCTGCCATTCATTATGACCATGGCTGATCATCCAACTCAGTAACATGTTCCCACTTTCCCCCATATCCTTTGATCCCCTTTACCCCAAGAGCTATATCGAACTCCTCCTTGAAAACATACAATGTTTTAGCCTCAACTGCTTTCTGTGGTAGCGAATTCCACAGGCTCACCAATCTCTGGGTGAAGAAATTTCTCCTCATCTCAGTCTTGAAAGGTTTACCCCGTATCCTTTAGACTGTGACCCTTGGTTCTGGACTCCCCCACCATTGGGAACATCCTTCCTGCATCTACCCTGTCAAGTCCTGTTAGAATTTTATAGGTTTGTATGAGATTCCGCCCGCGCCCCTCCCCCCCCCCCCCCCACCCCCTCACTCTTCTGAACTCCAGCGAATATAATCCTAACCGACTCGATCTCTCCTCATACGTCAATACCATCATCCCAGGAATCAGTCTGGTAAACCTTTGCTGCACTCCCTCTATAGCAAGAACATCCTTCCTCCGATAAGGAGACCAAAACTGCACACAATATTCCAGGTGTGGCATCACCAAGGCCCTGCATAATTGCAGCAAGACATCCCTGCTTCTGTACTCTAATCCTCTCGCTATGACGGCCAACATACCATTTGCCTTTTTTATCGCCTGTTGGACCCGCATGTTTACCTTCAGCGACTTGTGTACGAAAACACCCAGGTCTCGTTGCATATTCCCCTCTATCAGTTTATAGCCGTTCAGATAATCTGCCTTCCTGTTTTTGCTACCAAAGTGGATAACCTCACATTTATCCACATTATACTGCATCTGCCATGCATTAGCCCACTCTCTCAACTTGTCCAAATCACCCTGAAGCGCCTCTGCATCCTCCTCACAACTCGCCCTTCCACCCACTTTTGTGTCATCTGCAAATTTGGAGATATTACATTTAGTTCCCTCATCTAAATCATTAATGTATATTGTGAATAGCTGGGGTCCTAGCACCAATCCCTGCGGTACCCCACTAGTCACTACCTGCCATTCGGAAAAAGACCCATTTATCCCTACTCTTTGTTTCCTGTCTGCCAACCAATTTTCTATCCATCGCAATACATTACCCCCAATCCCATGCACTTTAATTTTACACGCTAATCTCTTATGTGGGACTTTGTCGGAAGCCTTCTGAAAGTCCAAATAAACCACATCCACTGACTGACCCTCATCCTCAAAGAATTCTAGTAGATTTGTCAAGCATGATTTCCCTTTTGTAAATCCATGCTGACTCTGCCCGATTCTACCACTGTTCTCCAGGTGTTCTGCTATAAAATCTTTGATAACGGGCTCTAGAATTTTCCCCAGTGCCAACGTCAGGCTGACTGGTCTATAATTCCCTGTTTTTTCTCTCTACCTCCCTTTTTTAAATAGTGGGATTACATTAGCTACCCTCCAATCTGTAGGAACTGTTCCAGAGTCTATAGAATCTTGGAAGATGACCACCAATGCATCCACTATTTCTAAGGCCACTTCCTTATGTACTCTGGGATGTAAATTATTGGGCCCTGGGGATTTATCAGCCTTCAATCCCATCAATTTCCGCAACACCATTTCTCTACTGATACTGATTTCCTTCAGTTCCTCTCTCTCACTGAACCCTGTGTTCCCCAACATTTCTGGTATGATATTTGTGTCCTCCTTTGTGAAAACAGAACCAAAGTATGCATTTAGTTGGTCAGCCATTTCTTTGGTCCCCCTAATAAATTCCCCTGTTTCTGACTGTAAGGGACCTATACTTATCTTCAATCATGATTTACTTTTAACTGTCAGCATCTAGGAATGGCTAATAAATGCTGGTGCTGTCTTTGTCTCAGTTGGTAGCACACTCACCTCTGACTCGAGATCAGTTCAAGTCCTACTCTATAGGCTTGAATGCGCAACCTAGGTTGACACTTGAGTGCAGTGCTGAGGGAGTGTCATGCTGTCAGGCTTTCTGGTTTGGGTTGGGACTGTTTGAATGTCAGTTGGTGTAGGAGAGAAGCCACCCAACTCAGCCTTTTCCACCTGTTTTAAACAATCTTCTGAGAATCCAACGTGATTGATGAACCCACTAAATGTGGTAATTCTCCCGAAAAGCCTGAAAAACTACCCCTCGACATCTGAACAGAATTGCTACAGAAACATCCTAGTGACGGCCATCCATGTGTACCCAGAAACCAGACCAGAGGCCATTTGGAACATTCCATATCTTATCCTACGCCCTTCAAGAATTGACAACTTGGCCAAAGTATGTTTTTTTTAAAGTAGATCTCTGCAGAGCCATTTTTTTCTTCATTATTTTTTTCCATTAACTAGTGTGTGTTAGATTATTTTAGAAGGGTAGGATTTTATACTTTCATATTTCAAACTGTTGAGCTTTACATCTTTTATTGAATAAGTCTTGTTTTTCAATTTTATTAAAGAAACCTGGTTGTCGGATTTTTATTCTGAAACGAATATAAAATTGGCCATATCGGTAACTGGGTAAAACATTTAAATATATGTTGTGACCAGCGAGTATTGGAACTGGAGTAAGAGTGCATTCCTCCAACCTCGGTCATAATGCATAATTGGGGACTCTGTCTGGGATAACACAAAGCCGACGAAGTGCAATTGTAAGTGGGTAATAATAATTGAATAGGGAAAAAGAAAAATGACAGGTTTCTTGTGCATATGAGTAAAGTTTACACTACCGGAATGGCTACTTTTGATGCAAGTATGTTTGTGCAGCAGTCTGGAATAAATTATGATTCTTTAAAAGCGTTGTCTCCTGACAAGCTGTCAAGTGTGGCGGAGCACTTGAAGATTAGATCAGAAGCTAGGAGACCTGAAATTCAGAGACGAGTGGCCAGAGAGCTAAAGATCGAAATGAAAGAGCCAGAGGGGCGAGTAGAATGAAGAAAACAAGGTAATATTGGCACAGATTCAGTTGGACAGGAAGAAGTTAAAGCTAGAATTTCAGAGAGAAGGAAAAGAGCATTTGGAAGGGAGCAAGCAGAGTGGCAGGAGAGAGAAAGGGGATACCAGCTTAAAAGACTAGAAGTAAAAAAAAAAGATGGCCTTAACTCCAGGGAAAATTCTGATGAAGAATCTGACCCAGGGCCCAGTGAGCTGTTTAAATTTGTGGAAGCCCTCCTGAAATTTGAGAAAAGGAACATAGAGGCATTTTTCACTTCTCCAGTTAGATTTTCAAAACATAAGGTGGTTGAAAGAAAACTGGGCACTGCTCATGCAAAGCACTGATAGGCAGAGCTCATGAAGTTTATGCTATGCTTTCTGAGGATGCTTCTGCAGATTGAGATGGCAATAAAGGCTATTGGGTTTGTCCCTGAAGTTTACAGGCAGAAATTTTGGAACCTCCGGAAACACCCTGGGCAGACTTGTATTGAATTTGAGGGTAAAGCAAATTAACTGATCGTTGGATGCAGCACTAAAGGTAGAGGCCAGGTATGAGACCCTTGGGGAAATAATTTTTAAAATCCTGCAGAAGAACTAATTCCCTCCATTAGTAAGAACCCATGTAGAGAACCGGAAGGTTTCAACAGCCAGACAGGCAGCTCAGATGGCTTATGATTGAGCTTGTCTGCAAGTCCAAACCCTTTTTCCGTTACTTCCACAAACCCAAGAAGGATAGAAGGTGGGAGGGTGAAAGGAAGGCAAGTAACCAGGGATGAGAAGGGACAGCTGGGAACAAACCAGGATCTCCTTGGGTGCTGAGGGTGGGAGTGAGGTCTGGAGGCCTTGGTGTTTCCATTGCCACATGGTGGGACACCTTCGTGCGGATTGCTGGAAGTTACCCCTGGGACTTATCTGGGTACACCAGGCCAATGCAGAGAAAGAGGCCCTGACCGCGTGTATGGCAGATTAAGTTGTAGCTCTGACTGCAGCTGTAAGGCCAAGTACAAAAACTGCTGTGATTGCAGGGGAGGTGAACAAGATACCTGAGGGCTATAGGGAATTCTTTTTGAAAAGTAACTCCTTATTCTTAGTGAGGCAGGTTGTATTCAGTTATATTTAAGGATACAGGAGCAACCCAAACTCTCGCTGGGGAAAAGCATGCTTTCTCTGCCAGAAAGCGCATTGCCAACGTTTTCGCGAACGGTATTGGCGAATATATAACAATATTGAAAGTGCTGGTCCCTTTAATGAAACAGGTTTCATTTCACTAATAATCGAGAGCAGGTGATGCTCATTATAGCTTCGCATTTAAGGGCTGGGTTTTTGACCAGAGGGACCTCCCCCACTGGGCAAAGAGTTAATCCAGAAGGGAAGAGTGGGTACTGATATTTGGACTGAACTATTAATTGACAAAACAGTTATGGAACAGAGACTGTCATCGGCTTCCTCATTTTGGTGAATGGATATCTGCCTGTTGAACCATATATACCTGTACCTTTTGTATCGAGTTCACCTGGAGTGTGGCCTAGTGTCTGGAACAGTAGCTGTGGGATTTGTTCATAGTTTGCCTGTAGATGGAATTGACTTCCTGTGGGATCATTTGGCTGGAGCGAAGGTCAAAGCTTCTCCAGTAGTCGCCGAAAAACCAAGTGAAGTCCAGGAGACAGAGCAGTTGCAGGAAAAGGTTCCAGGAATTTTTCCTTCATGTGTCGTGACCCGAGCAATGGCCAAACAAATTCCATCGTCCGAGGTCAAATTGGCACCACAGACGGATATTTGTTTATCTGAAACTTTTTGGGGGGATTTGGATAATCCTAAGGACATGTTCAGTAAGTCTTTGATCGAGGCTCAGCAGAGTTAGGTAAGGTGGCACAATCGTCTCTAACAGAAGCTGAGGCAAAGGGAGTTCCAGAAGGCCACTATATTAAAATTGGCACTCTGATGAGAAAGTGGAGACCTCCTCACAGACCCGCAGATGAAGAATGGATGATAATTTACCAGATAGTGGTACCGCCCAGGTATCATCAGGAAATATTATGAATAGCCTATGAAATTCCTATGGCAGGACATGTAAGGTCTAGAAGGCCCAAGCACATACAAGTTGACATGTTTACTGGCCAGGTCTTTGCAAGGACGTGGTGCAGTTTTGTAAAATGTGCCATACATGCCAGACTCTGGAAATGCCGCAACCTGCAATAAAACTAGCACCTCTAATTCCCATGCTAGTTTATGGGGAACTGTTTAGGGTGTTGGTAGACTGTATAGGACCTTTACCAAAAAGAAAAGCGGGACACCAATTCATTACTAAAGGCCTGCTCAGGTCTGCAAAAAAAAAAAAAACCCGACCCGAGCCCGATAGAACCACGCCTGGCCCGACCATCGGTTAACTTGCCTTCCGTTTTTCACTTTGCTGATCTGCACAAGCTTAAAATAACTAACAAAACCACCTTTCTAGTCCAAAAATTAAATTAACAGCGGAGCCACTTACCTGTGATGGAGCGTGCCCGACCCGAAACCGACACGTCGTCAGGATTTACTCACTATCATGGATATGGTTACTCGGTTCCCAGAGGTCCTTCCCTTGAGAACAATTTCTGCTAAGCTGGTCGTAGAGAAGTTAACTCAGTTATTCACTTGATATGGATTACAGGTTGATACAGTTGGATCAGGGTTCCAATTTTTTGTCTAAAATTTTTCAGGCAGTTATGAGTAAGCTGGGTGTAACAGTTAAAGTCCCCAAAATACCACCCACAGACACAAGGGACTTTAGAACAGTACCATCAGACACTCAACAATGATCAGGGCATACTGTCATGAATATCCCATGATTGGGACAAAGGGCTGGAATTTCTTTTGTTTGCCACCAGGGATTCATCTAATGAGTCTACTGTTTTTAATCCTTTTGAGTTAGTTTATGGACATGAAGTAAGAGGTCCTCTGAAACTAATCAGAGAAAGGTTTTTTTAGAACAGAGGGACGAACCTTCCATGTTAGATTATGTATCCGCGTTCCAGGAGAAGCTCACCAGAGCCTGTAAAATGGCTCAGGAACACCTTAAAGCATCCCAAGCTGCCATGAAGAAATGGGCAGACAAGCATGCCAAGACCTGAACATTTCAACCAGGGGATGAGGGGTTCGTATTACTGCCTTTACAAAGTGAACCACTGAAAGCACAGTTCAGTGGTCAAAAGAATTGGAAAAGTAAATTATTTGACACCCCAGATCGCTGGGAAAGAATCAGCGGTGTCATCAATATGCTGAAACACTATCACCGGGAGGAGGGTAAGCAAGCGCAGGTATGTCAGGTAATAAGGACAGTGAAGGATAAAAGGGATAGTGAGGATGAGGCAGAAGAGGCCTAGACAATTCCCTAATTGAACCACCTCCTATCCAGTTAGCTAACACTGAATTATTAGTAAGATTGGATACTATGCTTTTATATTTCGATGCCGAATATTGAGGACACCTAACAAGGCTACTCACAGCATTTAAAGGGGTCTGCAGCGACAAATCAGGATATACAACCTTAGCCATACATGATGTGGATATAGGAGAATCCTCTCCTATAAAACAGCATCCTTCTAGTTTAGGTCCAGAGAAACAGGCCCAAGCAAAAGCAGAAATCCAATACATGTTGGAAAGCCACCTAATTGAACCCAGTCAAAGCAGCTGGAGTTACCAATCATGTTAGAGTCTAAGTCTGATGGTTCAACTAGATTTTGCATAGACTACAGAAAAATGACTGCAGTAACAAAGGCAGACTCCTACCCAATTCCTCGCTTAGAAGACTGAGTGGGCAGTGCCACGTATCTTACCAAAATAGATTTGTTAAAGGGATACTAACAGGTTCCTTTAACACCCCGAGCTAAAGAAATATCAGCCTTTGTCACACCAGACAGTTTTTTCCAATGGCGCGTGATGCCATTCGGGCCAAAAATTGCCCCAGCAACTTTCCAGAGACTAATGAACCAAATGGTAGCCAGTGTTCCTAACTGTGTAGTTTACCTTGATGTGACACTTTGAACAACTGGAAGCTGTGTTTAGAAAATTATAGTTGGGTGATTTGGTGATAAAGCTTGCCAAAAGTGAATTTGACGAAGTGTGGGTAACCTACTTAAGGCATATAGTAGGGCAAGGACAAGTGTTGCCAAGAACAGCAAAAGTACAAGCATTGGTGGTGTTCTCTGTCCCTAAGACTAAATGAGAAATCAGGAGATTTTTGGAGATGTGTGGTTTCTACCAAATGTCAGCATTAAGCTCCTCCACTGACTGATATCCTACAAAAGAAAGCCAAGGTAGTATGGTCAGGGGAGTGCTAAGCATCCTTTGAGAGGCTGAAAGTAATTTTGACCCATGAACCAGCAGTGTTGGCTGCCCCAAATGTCATTAGGCTCTTTAGGTAGCAAGTGATGCTCGTGACCTGCGGGTAGCTGCAGTCTTATTTCAAGATGACGAATCGGGCACAGAAAGGCCAGTGGGATACTTTTCCAAAAATCTAAATCAACACTGAAAGAGATGCTGTATAGTGGAAAAAGAAAACCTGGGCTTACTACTAGCTTTAAAACCTTTTGAAGTATATGTCTACCGCTACAGGGAGACGCTGGTATATAATGATCATAACCCCCGCCCCCCACCCCCCCAACCCAATTCAAAAACCAAAATGCCAGACTATTTCAATGAAGTTTTACTATTGGAGCCCTATCACTTAAAGATTATCCACATTGTGGGGGGCAAAGCAATGTAATTGCTGATGCTTTGTGTAGAATTTAACTTTGCTCTGAGTTATGAGTACAAAGATGGTACAGGGCATAACTCTAATTACAGATAGTGAATGAGAATACGTGTAAATGTTTTAATTTATTTTTGTCCACATTTTATGATGGAAAGTTTAAAAATGCAGTTTCATTTCTCCAAGGGTGCAGGTGTCATGAAGGTGCTTCCATTAAATTTTTTTTTTTTGAGGACTTGTTTAAAAGTTTGTAAAAATTGGTTCACTTTAAAGACTGAGATGATGCCTGATCTGTTTTTTTTTTAAAGGTTACTGGAAAGATACTTTGTCTCTTCCAGTAAGTGTTTTTTTTAAAAAAAATCCCAATGAAGTGCTAAATAAAGATGAGGAGCCTTGCTGGCTATTGGAGTTATTTACAGAGAAGTCACATGTCTAGGTTTATGGTTGTTAGGAGTTTTGGCTTTCTGATTTGAGCTGGGACTGTTTGAATGTCAGTTGGTGTATAGCCTCCTAAAAGAGAAGCCACCCAACTCCTCCTTTGCACCTGTTTTGAAAGATTTCCTGAGAATGCAGTATGATAGCTGAACCCAAGGATGCAGTAATTCTCCCAAAAAACCTGCAAGACTACCCCTCGATGTCTCTTGAACAGAACTGCTCCAGAAAGATCCCAGTGACTGCCATCAACGTATACCCGGACACCAGACCAAAGGCCATCTGGAACATTCCATATCTTTCCCCATGTCCTTCAAGAATTGACAATAATTTGGCCAACGTATTTTTTTTTAAGTTGATCTCTGCAGAGCTTTGAGTGAGATTATTTTAGAAGGGTAGATATTTATACTTTCCTATTTCGAACTGTGAATAAGCTTTGCATCTTTATTGAATAAGTCTTGTTTCATAATCTAATTTTGTTTATTAAAGAAACCTGGTTGGTGGATTTTTATTCTGAAACTAAGTATATAGTTGGCTGTATCGGTAACTGGGTTAAACATTTAAATATGTTGTGACCAGTGGAGTAGTGGAACTAGAGCAAGACCGTGCATTCCTCTAACCTCATTCATAACATTCTCAATTACACCACCACCAACATTAAGCTGATAGGTCTGTAGTTAACAGGTGTATCTCTCTCTCTCTCCCCTTTTTAAACATGGGTGCAATATTTGCAATTCTGCAATCCTCCGGCACCATCCCCAGTGTCCAAGGAAGATCAGAAAATTGTGGCCAGAGCCTCTGCAATTTCCACCTTTAGCTTCCCTCCGCAATCTAGGATGCATCCCATCTGAGCTTGGTGACTTTTCAACTTTGAGGACTTGGAACTTTTTAATTACCTCTTTATTTTTATCTTATCCACTAATCACTACTGCCTCCTCCTTTAGTGTGAAATTGGCAGCGTCCTCTTCTCTAGTGAAGACAGATTCAAAGTTCCCATTTGGAATCTCAGCCACTCCTGCCTCCAAGATGTCAACTTTGGTCCCTAATTGACCCCCCCCACCCACCCCCAGCAACCTTTTACTGTTTGTGTCTCTCGAAGACTTTTATGTTAGCCACTAATAGATTCTCATAACTCTCTTTGCCTCTCTTGTTCCCTTTTTAGATTTCACCTGTACTTTCTATATTCAGCCTAATTTTTTACTGTATTAGAAATCATATTTTTAGAAGCCTCCTTTCTCTGTCTTATTTTAATCTCTATATCTTTAGTCATCCAGGAAGTTTCATTTTTGGATGCCCTTTATTTTATCCCTCAGGAACATGTCTATTCTGTACAAACCATCTCCTCTTTGAAAACCAATCCCTTTGTTCAATTCTAAATTTAAAAGCAAAATACTGCAGATGCTGGAAACTGGAAATAGAAAGTGCTGGGAAAAACTCAGCAGCTCTGGCAGCATCTTTGGCGAGAGAAAGAAGTTAGCGTTTCAGGTCTGTGACCTTTCATCAGGAGTGGTTGAAGTGAATTGTATAGATGCGTTTAAGTGGAAGCTAGACAAGCATATGAGGGAGAAGGGAATAGAGGGTTACAATGGTAGGAGGCTCAAGTGGAGTATAAACACTGGCATGGACTGGTTGGGCCAAATGGCCTGTTTCTGTGCTGCATATCCTATGTAATATGTAAAAGATGTTGAGAAGCCTATTTTTATTTGTGTTTAGGATCTGAGAAAGCCTTTCCTCTTATCCTGTTTCTCAGAAGTATCTTAAAACACTTCATAACGAATTACTTAAACATGCAGTGGCTATTATATAGGCCAATGTGCCTGCCATTTTATGAATAGCCCACTGGTTGAAGGAGGAATGTTGAACCAGAGTATCAGGACAACTTCCTGCTCTTGGAGTAGTGGTGTGGGATTTTTAACCTCTGCATGAATCGCCAGCATCAACTTAATATCTAATCCATAGGAAGGCACTCAACAATACAGCATTCTCTCTATTGCATTGAAGTGCCAACATAGTTCATGTGCTCATATCCCAAAGTGGATCTTACACTATTAAACTTCTGCTTCAGAAGTCGAATTGGTACTGAATAAGCCAAGCAGGTGCTGCAAATAATTTGGTGTGGCAAATTTTACTGTTGCTCCAATGAGATAGGATTGTTCATGAAATGTAGCTTGAATATTTGTTTTAAGTGAAATACTCAGTACATAGTCATCAGATTGTCAGATACTTTTTTAAATGCACCACAACTGTTTTATTGCAAGTTGAATTTAAAATTTCAACTTTGGTAAATTGAAAATCCTGGAGTTTAATTACATTCATAGTAAAGTACCAAGCAATAATCAGATAAATTACTGAACCATGTCCGATCAAGCAATGTTGAATTGAGAGATAATTGAGGAGGTTCACTAGCTTGATTCCAGAGATGAGGGGTTAGTCTTATGAAGACAGATTGAGCAGTTTAGGCCTTTACTCTCGGGTTTAGAAGAATGAGAGGAGATCTAATTGAGGTATATAAGATGATTAAGGGGATTGAACAAGTAGACGTAGAGAGGATGTTTCCTCTGGTGGGGCAATCTAGATTGAGAGGTCATAGTTTTAGGATAAGGGGTAGCAGATTTAAAACCAAGATGAGGAGAAATTACTTCTCTCAAAGGGTTGTCAATCTGTGGAATTCGGTGGATGACAGGACATTGAGTAAATTTAAGGAGGAGATAGATTTTTAATTAGTAATGGGTTGAAGGGTTATGGAGAACGGGCAGGAAAGTGGAGTTGAGGCCAAGATGAGATCAGCCGTGATCGTATTGAATGGCAGAGCAGGCTCGAGGGGCTGAATTGCCTACTCCTGCTCCTTGTTATGTTCTTTTATAATGGCTAATGTGTTTGGGAAGGTGCCGTTGATGCACTTTCAACATCATATGCACTAGCTGTCCTTAAAAATGGCATATTGCATGATATAAAAACAGAAGATGCTGGAAATACTGTTATAGACAGGTAGTAAGTGGTGTGGGTGGCTTCCACTTTTCACCTCCCAACTAACCGCAGATAATGTTTTTTTAATAATGTGTTAGTCCTTGAGTGTTTTTAGGGTCAGGTAAACAGAAAAACAACAGGCTTTCTCGTAGGTGTTACGAAAGTGCATCTATTTAATTTTTTTTTCCAAGGATCCACATTATGGACATCGGTTTATTGGGAAAACTGAAAAGATTCAATGTTTTTTTTTACAAGGGTCACAGAGGTCTTGTTTGAAAATAACCTTTACTGGAAATCACATGCCTTGAGCTCAATAAACAACAGAACCTTGGTGACTTGGAAGATATTTTACAAGAGAAGTGACATGTCACGATTTATGATGGTCACCTTTTGGGATATTTTGACTTTCTGGTTGGGTTGTGGACTGTTTTGAGTTAGATGGAGATCACCCTGCCAAGGGAGAAACGCCCAGCTCATCTTTCCTGCACCTCCTGAGACCCAAAGAAATCCAGTGTGTCAGCTCCTTTTTCTCTACCTCTTTGAAAAGCCTGCGAATCCAGAGTGGGATAACCAGTGGCTACAGCAGCTTGGTAAAAGGCGCCTATGCCAAAAACAATAACTCAGCGTCATTTGGCAGCTTCACGTGCGGCGCTTGTGGCAGAACCTGCCTCTCGAGGATTGGCCTTCACAGCCATCAGCAAAGGTGCACCAAGAGAAGGCACCCCACCTAAATAAATTGTTACCTGCGTGTCCATCTTTCGTAGATGGTAGGATGCCAACTCACCCACAAAGGAAAACTTTCAAGCATCTTCATGATGCATGTTAGTGATTTCTGATGGGGCGGTACTGTAGAATTTGAGCTATGTTATGATTACAGTAGAATTTAAGATTGGGAGTCTGGCTTCTGGGGCTTTTAAGTATATTGGTTTAGATATGAGGCAGAGTAGGTCTGGAGTTGCTTTAAATCAACACTCTTATTTAGAGATCACTCCATTCCGGTTAATCATGCTAAGTCATCACCGAACAATCTTAAATCTAAAGAAGAGACGGAGCAATTGCGAAGCTTGATTGGCCAGTTGAACTGGTTGTATACTCAGATTAGACCAGATGCTAGTTTTGATATGTTGGAGTTAAGTATTACAATGAAACATCCTAGAGTTGAGAACGTTTCTTGAAACAATATGTTCTAGAATCAACCCCGGGAGCAGGCCATTTTGGGCCTGGTAATGTGTAATGGGACAGGGTTAATAAATTACCTCATAGTAAAGAATCCTTTAGGTAAGAGTGATCATAACATGATAGAATTTTACATTCAGCTTGGTGAGAAATTTGGGTCTTACCCTTGTAATTACCTTTATTTAAGTTTATGAAGACAGAATTGGCCAAGGTGGACTAGGGAAATAGATTAAAAGGTTAAGACAGTAGAGAAGCAGTGGCAAAGATTTAAGGAGGTAATTTATAACTTTCAACAAAGATATATTCCATTGAGAAAGAAACTGCATCCTCCTTCTGGAGTCTCTGGGAAAGTTAAGCATGGTGTCAAATTGAAAGAAAAAGGCATACAATGCTGTGAAGAAGAGTGGGTAAAATTTTAGAAACCAGCAGAGGATGGCTAAGAAATTAGTGAGAGTAAACTGGCAAGACCTATAAAAACAAACAGTAAAAGCTATGAAAATATAAAGAGGAAGAGAGTAGCTAATGTAAATGTTAGTCCCTTAGAGGGCAAGACTTGGGAATTAATGGGGAACAAGGAAATGGCAGAGACTTTGATCAAGTATTTTCTATCTGTATTCACTGGAGAACACACAAAAGCATCCCAAGAATAGTAGTAAATCAAGAGGCAGAAAGGAGGGAGGAACTTGAAAGTACTAGGAAAATTAATGGGACTGGAGGCTGACAAGTCCGCTGGACCTGATGGCCTGCATCCTCGGACCTTAAAAGAATTGGCTGCAGAGATAGTGGATGCATTGGTTGTAATCTTCCAAAATTCCCTAGATTCTTGAAAGGTCCCAGTGGATTTGGAAACCACAAATGTAACACCTCTGTTCAAGAAGAGGAGACAGAAAGCAGGAAGCATGCAGCCAGTTACCCTAACATCGGTCATTGGGAAAATGCTACAATCCATTATTAAGGAATTAATAGCAGGACATTTAGAAAATCATAATGCAATCAGGCAGAGTCAACAAGGCTTTAAGAAAGGGAAATCGTGTTTGACAAATTTATTAGAGTTCTTTGAGGATGTAACAAGCAAGGTGGATAAGCGGGAACCAGCAGGTGTAGTGTATTTTGATTACCAAAAGGCATTTAGTAAGGTGCCACATAAAAGGTTACTACACATGGTAAGAGCTCATGGTGTTCGAGTAATGGCATGGATAGAGACTTGGCAAACACTGAACAGTTGAGACAAAAAGAGGCATTTTCAGGTTGACAAACTATAACCAGTGGAGTGCCACATGGATCAGTGCTGGGGTCTGAAATATATAGGATCTATATGAATGACTTGGATGAATGGACTGAGTGTATTGTAGCCAAATGTGCAAACAATACAAAACTAGATCGGAAAGCAAGCTTTGAGGAGGACAGTGTCTGCAGAGAGATGTAAAAAGGTTACGTGAGTGGGAAGAAATTTGGCAGGTGAAGTATAATGTGGGAAAATGTGAGTTTTTCCACTTTGGTGAGGAAAAATAGAAAAGCAGAATATTTACATGGAGAGCGAGACAGCAGAATGCTGTGGTACAGAGGGATCTGGGTGTCTTTGTACATAATCATAAAAAGTGAGCATGTAGGTACAACAAGTAACTAGGAAGGTAAATGGAATCTTGGCCATTTTTGCAAGGAGGATGGAGTATCAAAGTAGGGAAGTCTTGCTACTCCTGTACAGGATATTGGTTGGATGGCACATAGAGTACGAGAATCATAGAAAGTTTACGGCACAGAAAGAGACCACTTGGCCCATCCAGTCTGTACCGGCCAAAAAACGATCCACCCATTCTAATCCCACCTTCCAGCATTTGGTCCGTAGCCTTGCAGATTACGGCACTTGAGGTGCATATCCAGACTCTTTGAATGAATTGAGGTTTTCTGCCTCAACTACCCTTTCAGGCAGTGAGTTCCAGACCCCCACCAACCTCAGTGAAAAAGTTTTTTCTCATCTCCCTTCTAATCTTCTAACCAATCACTTTAAATCTATGCCCCCTGGTCACTGACCTCTCTGCTAAGGTGAATAGACCCTTCACCTCCACTCTATCCAGGCCCCTCAAAATTTTGTACATTTCAATCAGATCTGTCCTCGGCCTTCTCTGTTCCAAGGAGAACAACCTCAGCTTATCCAATCTTTCCTCATAGCTGCATTTTTCCAGTCCTGGCAACATTCTCATGAAATCACCTCTGTACCCTCTTATTACATCCTTTCTGTTACGAGGTGACCAGAATTGCGCACAGTACTCAAGTTGTGGCCTAACCAATGATTTATACAGTTTCAGAATAGCCTCCCTGCTCTTATAATCTATACCTTGGCTAATAAAGGAAAGGATTCCATATGCTGCCTTAACCACCTTTATCGACCTATCCTGCTACCGTCAGGAATCTGTGGACATTTACTCCAAGGTCCCTCATTTCCTCTACACCTCAGTATTCTCCCATTAATCGTGTATTCCTTTGCATTGTTTGACCTCCCCAAATGTATTACCTCGCACTTCTCAGGGTTGAATTCCATTTGCCACTTTTCTGCCCATCTGACTAGACCATCAATCTCTTCCTGCAGCCTACAGCTATCCTCCTTGCTGTCTACCACATGGCCAATCTTTGTGTCATCTGCAAACTTCTTGATCAAACCACTTACATTTACGTCCAAATCGTTAATATATATCACAAAAAGCAGGGGACCCAGTACTGAGCTCTGCAGAATGCCACTGGAAACAGCACTTCAGTCATAAAAACACCTGTCAACAATTATCCTTTGTTTCCTGTCATTGAGCCAATTTTGTATCCACTTTGCTGCATTTCCCTGGATCCCATGGGGTTTTATTTTTTTAACCAGTCTGCCATGTGGACCTTGTCAAAAGCCTTGCAAAAATCCATGTAGACTACATCAACTGCACTACCCTCATCTATCTTCCTTGTTACTTCAAAAAATTTGATCAAGTTGGTCTGACAAAGATCTTCCCTTAACAAATCCATGCTGACTGTCCTTGATTAACCTGTGCCTTTCTAAATAGTTTATCCTGTCTCTCCGAATTGATTCCAATAATTTACCCACTGCTGAGGTTAGACTGACTGGCCTGTAATTATTTGTTCTATCCCTTGCTCCCTTTCTAAACAGAGGTACAACTTTGCAGTCCTCCAATCCTCTGGCACCACACCTGTATCCAGTGAGGACTGGAAAATGGTCAGACCTTCCACTATTTCCTGTCTTTCTTCTTTTAACAGCTTGGGGTACATTTCATCTGGCCCTGGTGATATATCAATTTTCAAGGATACTAATCCCATTAATACTTCCTCTCTCCCTATGTTTATCACATCCAATACTTCACACCCCTCTGCCTTAACTACAATATCTGCATTGTCCCCCTCTTGTGTGAAGACAGACGCAAAGTATTCATTCAGAACACCACCAACATCTTCCGGCCTTTATCAAAGGTTACCTTATTTCCTTTTTGATTTCACCCCTCCACTTTCTATGCTACTCTCGGCTTTCTGTAGTATTGAGTTCTCTGTATTGGACATAAGCTTTCATTTACTGCCTTATCTTGCCCCGTAAGCTCCTTAACATCCATGGGGCTTTAGATTTGGCCGTCTCAGCCTTTTTCTTTGTGGGAACATGTTTACTCTGAACCCCTTGAATCTCCCCTTTGCCTCACACTGCTCTGACGTTGATTTACCTTCAAGTAGCTGTTTCCAGGCCATATGTGCTAAATAGCTCCTCAACTTAGTAAAATCGGCCTTACCCCAATTGAGAACTCTAGCTCCTGTTCTCTCCTTGTCCTTTTTCCATAATTATATTAAAACTAACTAAATTATGATCACTACCACCAAAATGCTCTCCCACTGCCAGTCCTTGCACCTGCCCAGCTTAATTTCCTAAAACTAAGTCTAAAACTGCACCCTCTTATTGGACTTGCTATATACTGGCCAAAAAAGTTTTCCTGAATGCACCTCAAGAATTCTGCTCCCTCGATTCCTTTCAGGCTAAAACTATCTGTTAATATTGGGGTAGTTAAAATCCCCTACTATTACTGCGTTATTCTTGCACTTCTCAGAGATTTGCCTACATATCTGCTGATGTTTGATTAACCTTCCAACATATCATCCCTCCTCAGCTGTATTTGTTTCTTTGACCAAAATTGCCACTCCCTCTCCTTTCTTAGCCCCCTCCTATCGCGTCTGAAAACCCTGTAACCAGGAACATTGAGCTGCCATTCCTGTCCCTCCTTAAGCCATGTTTCTGCAATAGCTATATCATACTGCCACGTGTCTATCTGTGCCCTCAGCTCATCTTTATTTGCTTATACACCTTGCATTGAAATAGCCTTAAGCACTGCCAAACTCTCTCTATTTTCTAACCTTTGTTTCATCTGTCTTCCACACTCATCCATTAATTTTCTGCCTTCCATTTTCATTTATGATTTTGTCCCAACTGAGTCTATCGTCAGGTCCCTATCCCCCTGCCAAACTGGTTTAAACCCTCCACAACAGCACTAGCCAACAAACCACTAGGAACTCAGTCCTGGCTCTGTTCAGGTGCAACCCATCTGGTCTGTACAGGCCCCATCTCCAGAACCAGTCCCAAGAATCTAAAGCCCTCCGTCCTACACCATCTTTCCAGCCACCCATTCATCTGTTTTATCCTTCTATTCCTGTACTCGCGTGTGGCACTGGGAGTAATCTGGAGATTACTACTTTTGAGGTGCTGCTTGCTAATTTCTTACCTAGCTCCCTAAATTTTGACTGCAGGACCACATCCCTTTTTCTCCCTATGTCGTTGGATCCAATGTGGATCACGACTGCTGGCTGTTCACCCTCCCCCTTCAGGATGCTCTGCAGCCACTCAGTGACAGGCTTGACCCTGGCTCCAGGGAGGCAACACAGCATCCTGGATTCGCATCTGTGGCCACAGAAACGTCTGTCTGTTCCCCTAACTAATGAATCACCTTTCACTATGGCTCTTCCATTCTTCCCTGTACCCCCCCCCTGTGCAGCTGAGTTACCTGTGGTGCCACTTGGATATGGCTGTGGCTGCACGCCCCAGATGGACCATCGCTTTCTTTAGTATGCAGAACCTGTCAGGGTGAGATGCACTCGGATCTCCTGCACTACCTGCCTTTACTTTCTGACTGCCCGGCAGTCATCCATTCCCTTTCTCCCTGTACACTCTTAAGCTGTGGGGTAACCACATCTACAAACATGCTATCCACGTAGCTCTCATCCTCACAGATGTGTAGAGTTTTGTTTTCCTTAATGGAGGCATATACTTGTATTGTAAGCAGCTTGGACAAGTTTCACTAGACTGATTTCTGAGGTGAAAGGGTTGTTTTATGATAGGTTGGGCCTATACTCATTGGAGTTAAGAATGAGATGATCGTATTGAAACATGAGATTCAGAGTGCAGTTGACAGAGTAAATGCTGAGAGGCAGTTTCCCCTCATGGGGGAATTCTAGAACTAGGGGACACAGTTTGAAAATAAGCTGTCTACCCTTTAAGACTGAGTTGAGGAGGAATTTGTTCTGAGGGTTGTTGATCTTTGGAATTCTCTTCCCCAAAGATCAGTGGAGGGTGGGTCATTTAATATATTCAAGGTTGAGTTACAGATTTTTGATCTACAAGGGAGTCGAGGGTTACTGGGGGTCAGGCAGGAAAATGGAGTTAGGGCCACAATCAGAAAAGCCATTATCGTATTGAATGGCGGAGCAGGCTCGTGGGGCTGAATGGTCTACTCCTCGTATTTCTTATGTTTTAAGGGAAAATCGAACATTCAAAAGGGTGAATTTTCAGGTGAAGCAGCAATTTACTTGTACTTTCAATTTAGTATCCTGTATTCGCTGCTCACAATGTGGTGGTCTCTATATTGGGATGACCATTTTGCGGAACACCTCCGCTCAGTCCAAAAACAGGACCCTGAGCTTCCAGTCACTTGTCTTTTCAACACGCCCCACTGCTCCCATGCCCACATATCCTGTCCTGGGCCTACTGCAGTGTTCCAGTGAACATCACAAGCTTGAGCAACAGTGCCTTATTTTCAAATTAAGTATGCCACAGCCTCCTGGACTGAATGTTGAGTTCAATAATTTCAGAGCATGACTGGCCCTTTATTATTTTATTTTGTTCCATCGCTTTTTTACCATGTTCCTGCCTACTGTTTTTCTCATGTTTTGTGCTTTTGGCTAGGGCTGCTCATTATTCTGTCATTAACACTCCCTCTGTGCTAATGCTTTGTCTTTATCACACCATTAACACACTTTTTTTTGCCTTTGTCCCATGACCTTGTCAGTCAATCTCTCCAGCCCTTTGTCCTATCACATCTTCCCTATTTGTTCTCTTGCACCCTGCCCCCGTCCACCACCTTCACTTTACTTGTTTAAAACCTATTGCATTTCTGGCCAGGATGTAAACAGGTCTTGTTTCCAATAAGTACCAGGGGCTTTTCCCAGGCTGCCACAGTTCCCAGAAGGATGGTTGCGATAATCCCATCTTTCCAATTTGCCATTTTCCTGTTGGGAGAAATCAGAGTACACGGATTGTCACTGTTTAAAGGCGCAAAGAATAATAAGGACTAAAGGGTTTAAGTTGGATCCAATGTTTCCATCTACCCTTTCATATCGACATGTGAAAGTGTCGCTGATCATTCAGATCTCCATAATGTCCTTGCCACTTGGGGGCGAAACCTGCATTTTTAGGTAAAATCTTGAACATTACCTGATCTCCTACTCGCAGTATATATTTTTTCCTTTCCTCCGCTCCATCCTTTTCCATATCTCTAATAATCTGCTGGTCCCTGATTTTACGCCTCAGTTTATGCAACTGTTTACACAATTCTTTAACAAATCTCCTAACTCACTCCTTTGCAGGGCCCACACTGTCGCTCTCTGTGCTTGCGTCCATTGGCAACGTCATTAGCTCTGTTATGACCAGGTGAGGAAGGGGTCAAGAGCTGATTTCACCCGAACACAGCTAATAGCTCCCGCCCCACTGGTGGCTCTTCCCCACCCGCCCCCCCCCTCCAACTTGCTCCAGGGCTCAACTCTTCGTGCCCTCAGCCGCTCGCTCCAGACCTCGCTGCTTCCTCCCCCGCAGCCCCAATTCCCTGGCCTATTGTTCCCGGCTCGCGCCACCCCGCTCTCCGGTCGCTCACTCGCTCCCCGCCCTCCTCCACTCCCCTCCAGCCTTTAGTCATGGGCGGCATCGCTTCACTCCTCTCAGCCACTCGCTTCCATGTTTGATCCGTCACCAGGCGGCGTGGCCTAGAGCTAGCAGCTGGAGAAGGGGGGCCAGAGAGCAAGGTGGTGCGAAGCGAGGAACAGTCGGCCAGGGGATTGGGAGGAAGCAGTGAGGTCTGGAACAAGCAGTTGATAGGAGGAAGCATCGTAGCCTGGGGAGAGCGGCCAGTGGGGCTGGAGTAAGTGACGGGGATCTAGTTTCAACCTCAAAGTCTCCCATTCAGCCGCTTCCTCCAGCCAAGTGGGGGGTTGGATACCCAATGACGCTTTATCGCGCATGTGTGAAGTTGGGCCAGGCGCAGATACACGATGACGTCATCCCACGCATGCGCCACCTAGTCCTGGAAAGATGTAGCCGTGCATGTGTGCAGCTTGGCGCACTCTGACATCAGGTCACTGCACTTGGTTGTTTTAATTATCTAGCTGTTCCAGGGCCATCATTTTGTAATTGAGGTTATACATTATTTGCAGTGTTAGCAGTTTTCTACTCCACTGGCCTACCTAGCAGTGTTAATATTTTTTAGCATTCTTCTTGCTAATTATCCCATGATTCCCAACTATAAAAGCTAAGAAAATAAAGGCTGTTAAAAGTACTTTGGCTGTTGAAACACTGGCCTTCGTGGAGGCAGTGTATATGGGATTCTATTTTTCCAATATTTTAAGTGAGATTGTATGTATACAAGGGGCATATTGAAGTTAATATTTTCATTGAACGTTATGTGGATAATAGCTCATTTTGAGGTAATGTACACTCTCCAAAAAGTGAGAGAAAAGGTTAAAGATTGACTCTACTAGCATGAAACATGCTGGACAGCAAGGAAATCTCTAAAATTAAAGGGTTGATGTAAGTCATCAACTTGCAAAAATAAATACTTTTATGAAGAAATTGTTCAGGATCCTAGATGAGGGGGGCATCTTGCAATGTAAATGCTTTGTACAGAAATAGAAGTTCTCTCGATATTTGTTTTGAAATTTTGTTTTTGTATAGGAACTCTTCAGTTTTATTTAAAGAGAAAGAAGGAATCTGTTAATTGCATATGAATTGTGTATTCTATTCAGGTGGAGTATGTTAATTGGGGTTTCACTTAAGAATGTATAAAGAGACACTAACTTGAAACTGTGGTGTGTTTGAGTTGGGAGGTGTATGCTTGTAATGTTTCACTCTGTAAATAAATCTTTGAGTAAAGACTGGCTCCAGTACTATCGTTCACCAATTGGCTTTCTGAAGTATAACATCTACATCCTGATCGTAACATTCTAGAATTCATCTAGTCTTTGTATTTGGAAATAGACACTCTCTCCTTATAAAAAAAAAAAAATTTGTTTAGATCTAATGTTGCTGGACATTTTGGTGCCTGGCATGGGGAATGTTCCAGAATTATTCTGGTGATGTCTCTGGGTCACAAGTTTCTGGGGGCGGGGTGGGGGGGGGGGCTGTTGTCTATTATCTGGCAGGCTGGGATGGGTTTCAGTGCCTTTGTCAATATCCTATATCTGCACTTTATCAATGGGTTTGTCATGTTACTGAGGGAGTCTTTCTTCCAGGTGAACTATTTGAGGAATGGTAAGGTTTGCACTTCCAAGAGTGATGGATCACCTTTCATGGAATCAGAGTACAGAAGGAGGCCAATCGGCCGATTGTATATGTGCTGGCCCTTTGTTTAAGGACAACTAATTTTTATGCATGAAAAAAAATACCTGTGTTTCGGGGGATCTGTGGAACTTTTACATCATGGGATGGGGGAGTGGAGGTGAAAACTGAAGTACAAAGATTGAGAACCCCTTTGGTAGAGTGTGGTTTTTATCCCTCCCTTTTCCTCCGCCTCCTCTAAACCTTGATTGTGGCTTGGGTTTGTGCTGAGTTAAGAGCCTAAAATTCAATCAGAGAAGAGGGGGATTTGCAAGTGTTTTTTTTTTGTTGCATGTCACTTCTAAAATGAAGCTGGCCATCCTTAAGGCACTGTACAGTCATTGCTCATTATCAAATTGCTCCATGCAGGAATCCATTTAGGTCACCAATATGTACATTGAGTATGCCATGAATCTATACTTTGGTTGCTCTTAACTGGGCATGATTCCACAAGTTGATTTTTTAAAAATTTGTTCTGAAGGGATCGGTGAACCAATGAAATGAATATTAGTTTCTCTTTCAGATCCGACCTCTCTATCCTGTGACCAATGGGTCTTGAAAAAGCCTTTGTTGCCTCGAAGTGATCTACAGAAACGTAGGCGGTAAGTATTTTTATAGATAGTTTTTGAATTATTGAAAATGTTTGTCTGCTGTCGGCTTTTAAATTGAGTTACCATTGAACGTATCTTGCATCATGAGCAATGTGCACCAGATTCCTTAGTGGAGTCAAAAAGTCTGCTTATCTATATTTTTAAAAAAAATGTCTGCACACATCCTGGCTATAAAATTTTACTTCAGTTGTCACATTTTGTCCACATCTGTAATAGTAACAAACAAAATTAGAAAATGTTGGAAATGACCAGAACTGTGAAAGAAGGTGGAGATTTACGTTTAGAAGCAATGGAGATGAACAAGGTTTAAATAAAAAAAAGACGAAATGGAACTCCCATTGGAAGATCAACGCTTCGAGATGGCCGTTCTTCTTTGCTTATAAATTGTTAATTCTCCAACAGAATCATAGAATTTTACAGCTCAGAAGGAGGCCATTCGTCCCATCATGCCTGTGCCGGATCTCTGGTAGAGCTATCTAATTAGTTCTAAAGCCCTGCAAATTGATTCCCTTCAAGAGTTCATCTAATTCTCTCTTGAAAGTTAGAACTGGATCTGCTGCCATCCCTTTTCAGGCAGTACATTCCAGATTATGACAACTTGTTGTGCTTTTAAAATAAAGTTTCCTCGTTCTGCATTTGGTTCTTTTGCCAATCACCTTAATTCGGTGTCCTCTGGTTATCAAACCTTCTGTCACTGGAAACAGAATAAATTGGGAGAAACTATCAAACTCTGTCATCGAGTTCTATAAAAAAGACACTCCTTCAATTATACCTTTTAATGCCAGGGGAAATGTTTCTGCACTGGCAGAATCACCCCAAGGAGAAAGACTGGATCAGTGTAGTGAACTCAAGTCTCTTGTCTCATGTTTCCAGCATTTTCTATCTTAATTTCAAATGGTAACTACCTGTGTAAAGTTAGCATGCTGTAATCGCATCCTTCCATTGGTGATCCTATAGTACCTCAGCCTGCATCTTCCAGCTCTCAGCCTGCACTGCAGAGAAACTTCTATTCTCTGCTGCTTAAATTCCCCTAAGATTTTCTACTACACTATAATATAAAATCAATGTATCAAAAAAAAGAGCACTTTAAAATGGGACTGAACTTGACGTGCACAAACTACTCCAGTTATTCTCCCTTCAACCCTGTAGTGGTGGTCCGCTCATTTCTCCACACCTCGCAGTCCTGCACTTTACTCTTCGGTTACTCGTAAGAGCCTCCCTTTTTAAACTTCTGTGAGAAATGTGCAATATAAAGGGAAAAAAAGTACATGAGGTAGTTTCCCGTTGCCTTCCTTTTGTGTTTTAAAAGAAACACAAATCCTCTTCCCAAAGGATCCTCCACCTGTAAGCAGCCATTGTCCCTCAAGGTTCCAGCTGGTTCCACTGTTGGCCATCTGCTTCATCTGGAGGACTGCACTTTGTCTTGACTCCTTGTGTGCACAGGAGAATTACTAGCAACTAATTTTTTAAAAGGTCATCAGCTAAGAGAAGTTGCATTTTAAAAGCAATTTTTAACATTTATAAAGACTGCATAAATTTGAACATTTTGGACCATTTGACATCATAAATCAGATATGAGGTAAAAATGCTTTGTTAGTTGCAAAAATGTGTATTACTCAGTGCTTACTGTTTCTGGTTCGCCCCCTATTATGGGTGAAAAAGCGCCACATTGCCATATATATAATATATATCTTCTATAAATCCTGACAACTTTACAAACATGATCGAGCTATATAAACATAAATTTCACAATGCTACTTTGCATCATGATGTAGATGCAGAGAAGCAGCTCAACTTAACTTCAAAAATGGATGTATTTGGGGTTTTATAAACTTCTGTGCTTTTTCTTTTTTCTTATGAATTTTATAAGGGGAGACATCTAATGTTGGCACTGAAATTAATTTTTTTTGGAGCCCTTCAAAATTCAAGCGTTTCCAACTGATCAATTGTAGTTTCTTTGTTAGAACCGCACAAAAAGGCAACATTTGTATTTGCACCTTGCATCAGTTTGTTCATGTATTGATATTTTTGGTTAGTTTCTGCATTTGTGGCAGAGTTAAGTTTGACGTGTGTGGTGATCTCATGACTTATGGTTCTAATTGCAGAGAGATTCGGTCACCAGTAAGGTACCTGAAGAAATTGGTGGGCTCATCTGCACAGAGTAAAGTTGGTAGAAAATGGATTCCACAGTGTTCCCGACCTCATGTGTTTCTGCAGAGGTAAAAATGGTGTGATCCTCCCCAAGTTGCTGTATTGCCGTATTGAAGTACTACTTAATGTGCTCTTGATTTTTTTTTTTTTGCCTGCACTACTCTTCCTTAAGGTCTAATCCATATGTTGATCACTCTCTGTGGGAGGACCATCTTGATACATATCCTAAATTTATCTTTCAATTGTTTTGATGTGTGTCCTCTTGTCCTACTGTCTCATTTTATCAGAGCTCTTAGACATTTACTCTCCAGGATGAAAAGTCTAAGTTTCTCCAGTTTATCCTTTTGACACCAGTGATCAGCCTCGTGACTCTTCTCTGCACTATCTTCAGTAATAAAATGCCTCCTTTGTGTCTCAGATTATGATGGAGCTGTGTAAAACACATGTTCAGCCTCAGCTGGAGTACTGTGTACAGTTCTGGATACCCCACTATAGGAAGGATGTGATTACACTGGAGAGGGTGCAGAGGAGATCCACCAAGATGTTGCCTTGGGCTGGAGCATTTCAGCTATGAAGAGAGACTGGATATGCTAGGGTTGTTTTTCATTAGAGCATAGAAGGCTGAGTGGGGACCTGACTGAGGTATACAAAATTGAGGGGTGTAGATAGGAAGGAACTTTTTCCCTTAGCGGAGGTATCAATGACCGGGGGCATAGATTTAAGGTAAGGGGCAGGAGGTTTAGAGGGGATTTGAGGAAACAATTTTTCACCCAGAGGGTGGTTGGAATCTGGAACACACTGCCTGAAGGTGTGGTAGATGCAGGAACATTCAAAACATTTAAGTATTTAGATGAGCACTTGAAATGCCATAGCAAACGAGGCTACAGGCCAAGTGCTGGAAAATGGAATGAGAGTAGATAGGTGCTTGATGGCTGACATGGACGTAAAGGGCCTGTTACTGTGTTGTATAACTCTGAATGACTGCCCTTGACATCAAGACAGCATTTGACAGAGTATGGCATCAAGGAGCCCTAGCAAAATTGGAGTCGTACCTTGTGCAAAGGGAGGTCAATCATCTCAGCTGCAGGATATCACTGCAGGAGTTCCTCAGGGTAGTGTCCTAGGTCCAACCATCTTCAGCTGCTTCATCAATGACCTTCCTTCTATCATAAGGTCAGAAGTGGGGATGTTTGCTGCTGATTGGTGCTGAACATTGCACATTCGTGGCTCAGATACTGAAGCAGTCCATGTAGAAATGCAGCAAAACCTAGATAATATCCAGGCTGGGGCTGATAAGTGGCAAGTAACATTTGAACCACACAAGTGCCAGGCAATGACTACCTCAAACAAGAGAGAATCTAACCATCTCACCTTGACTTTCAGTGGATGGTAATGCCATTATCAACATCCTGGGGGGTTACCACTGTCCAGGAACTGAGCTGGAGTAGCCATATAAATAGCTACAAGAGCAGGTCAGAGGCTAGGAATCCTGTGATGAGTAACTCACCTCCCTGACTCCCTAAAGCCTGTCCGCCATCTACAAGGCTCCATTGCAGGAGTGCAATGGAATACTTTCCACTTGCCTGGATGAGTGCAGCTCCAACAGCACTCAAGAAGCTCGGCACCATCCAGGACAAAGCAGCCGCTTGATTGGCACCCCATCCACAAACATTAACTGCCTCCACCACTGACGCACAGTGGCAGCATTGTGTCTCATCTACAAGATTCACTGCAGCAATGCACCAAGGCTCCTTAGACAGCACCTTCCAAACCTGTGACCTCTACCACCTAGGACAAGGACAGCAGATGCATGGCAACACCACCACCTGCAAGTTCCCCTCCAAGCTATACACCATAGATACCAATGGTGTAGCAATTTAAAATCGGGGATGCTCAAGGCCAAAATTGAAGAATGCAGATATCTTGGAGTGTAAGGCTAGAGGAGGTAACAGATAAGGAGGAGAAAGGCTATGGAGGGTTTGAAAATAAGGATGAGAATTTTAAAAATCAAGGCTAAAACAGGAACCCATATAGGTCAACGAGCACAGAGAAACTAGAGAAAGATGCAAGTTCAGCACAGATGGGAGGGGAACTTTAGAGATTTGGCCCAGTGGGCTAGTGAAAGGATCGCGGCAGAGGCAGTTAATGGGTGGTCTTGATCTTCGTGACAAAGAAGTCCATGAGTTCCTCGCATTTAGTGTTGGGAGGTAAGGGTGGAGGAGACAGGTTTAAGAAGGTTTGCAGTAGACAAGAAAAGCTGGGGTTCATCTTTGCATTCCAGGATGATCTTGGAATAATCAGTTTCAATAGACAAGAGCAGGACCCAGTCATGTTTTATATGGTCCAGCCAGATCTGGCAGTGAATGGCTAAACCAGTTGACTGTCATATTCCTTCAAGCCCCATTATAATCCTTTTTGCCTTGCACTACCATCTCTTGTTATCTAATCACTCTGGCCCTCCACTCTACTCACGATGCCTGCAGTCAGTATATTTATTTGGCTGGGGTACAAGGTATCCCAATCCAGTGCACGAACTATTTTTCTTTATTTTGCCAATGACTATTTTCAATAAGCAATTTGAGCAAGATTCTATTCCACAGTAAAATGAACTAATGGGCCTGGACAGTGCGATGATACAGTACTTGGGTTCAAGCCCAACACAGACTGTCTTCTCTCTCGCTTGCTGGCTAGATTGAATGAATTTTAAGTACACCTAACATCTGCATAAAATTTCTTAATGCTGACCTGATGGTTGTTGGAGGTCACAGCTTTGGGGAACAATTGGGCAATAAAACTTCAGTGAGACTTCTAATTTGAGAGGATTTAATGCTGTTACTAGATCTGAAAAAGTGGAAAAGATTTGTTCCATAGCACTTCATCCTGATGTACAGAATTAATCTTTCAAAAAGAAAATTCAGTCTTGGTCTCCTCTCGAGATTCAGACGCTGAGAATCTACTGAAATTCTTTTAAATGGGTTACTTCAAGTTTATTTTTGTAATGGAGCAAGATCCCATTTAAAATTAAGTTGTATGCTTTTTTAGTAAAGCGGTTCTTTCCTGTCTTTGCATAATGCAAAGTATTGAAGCACATTGGCTATAAATAGAAATGCTGAATGGTAGGAAAAGGAGACAGCAGTTACATTAGAAAATGTGAGGCTATAATGCACTTCAGGGGCTGAATAAATTTTACATTTAACATTCCATCTGATATGGCTTTTAACCTATATTGTGATGGAATGTCTTGATAAAATAATTCCTCTTCCTCAGTGTAGATTGAAACTTCATCCTGTGAAAGTAACAATGATTGCTCCCTAGTGCATATTGAGGAAAGATGTTTTCATAATTGAATTGGGGCTCTAGATTTTATATTCTGGTAACCATAAAAACAATGTTGTAAAGTCATACATGAGTTTAATGCTCAGCTTTAGGGTATTACAAAACATCTGCCTGTCAGTTGGGTAACCTTGTCCAGGTTTTTGTTTCTTTTATCTATTGCAGAGATCATTTTTGGATGTGTAAATTAAACTACAGTATTTTAACTGCAGGAATCTACAATCTTGTAAGAGAAAAGTCGATGAATTTCTTGCTGGGCATAGAAAAAATCAGTCTCAAGGAAAGACAAAAAAAAGATCAAGGAAAAAAGAGCTCTTTGTTTTCAAGCTTCCTGAAACTCCCCTATCTTCCATTCTACTCTCTGATAATGAAGATTCTGAAATGGAGATCAGTACTGTTAAAAGGAAACTAACCTCAGCAGTCGTGAGCAGAGGGGACAGGACCAAAAAAGGCAGCTGTGATTTTTCTGACAATTCGAATACCTATGAAAGTGGTTCTTATAACTCAGACAGTAAATCGGTGCAGTGCGAGAGTAACACCTATACCAACCTGGATAAGCTTGCATTTGATTTCAGACCATTGAATTTTAGAACAGGAAAAACACTGCCTGCCTTTTCAACTTCTGCTTCACTATATCCTGACAATCAACTGTATTCTCAAAATGAAAAAGCAAAAAACGGGGAAGAAACACCGAGTAAAAAAAATTCTAGGATGGTTCCTCCAGTTTCTTTTGATTGGTTAAAACCTGGTGGTTTTACATCTATGATTGCAAAATTGAAGGCTAGACCTCTAACATCAGGCAGTGTTGTTAAAGAGACATGACTTTCAGGATTTATTACAAAACTATACCCACATAGTTTGTGACATTTTGTTATTTCACCAATTTTAATTTTGCAGAACTCAGTTAATGTTTGTTTTTGTTAATATATTTATTAAACAAGCACAGCAGTGATTAAAATTGTGTTTTCTATCCCATTTAACCTTTTAACTATTGGCTTCACCCAGAATTTTTGACCCTTCTCCAAAATGGATTTAAAGTAGAATTGAAAACGACCATTGTGGGTAAAAGTAAATAGTTTAATTTAAAACCTACTATGCAGCTAAGTTGCAGCAGTTGGTAAAAGCAAGTGAGCCCACTGCCTAGTAAATGAACAGCCAGTTCCCAGCTCAGGTGATGAGTTACAGCTTCAATATAGATTTTTTTTTTTTGTGTAGGTGACATCTGTATTTTTTGATAAATGTACTAACTTTTATGTTGATTCATGAAATAGTATGGAAAATCACTATCCTTTTCTCTGGTTCACATTTTCTTGCTATGATTTTCAAAATAGCCAGGAAGTAGACTATCTTGGAGACAATACAGTATACACCATTGTGTAAAAGTTTTGTATGTTATACTTCACATGACCAGCTCAATTCCACAGCAATATTAACTCAAGTCAGATTTTGCTCCTAATTCAAGGGATAAAAATTCTGCAGATCTGTAGTAAGTGTCCCAAATATTTTTTGAATAAAACGTGCTGTTTCATATGCAGTTAAAATGAATTTAAAGTGAAGAGTCAAACAGTGGGGACTGGCCTTCTGTGCTCACTGGCTATCTGCACCTACCCTAGTCATCAGGTGTGGAGGAAAAGCAATGCTGCTCAGACCTCAACTACAACCATCCATATCCCTCCTCCTCTGACTGGCAGAGTGAGGATTAAAATAAGAGAATATGAAAGTGGCTTTAAATAAAAATGGGCCTGGTGTGAAACCAATCCAGCACCTACATAGAAAAGGGGCTGAAAGGTCTACTGCCCCTTTGAATATTGTCTGTGTGCATTGTCTTCCACCATCACAGGTGCTATTATGGAGATGTCCAGGCTATGATAAACATTGGGCACAGTGGAAGCTCTGCTGTACTCTATTCTGTCACAAGGGCATAAAAAATACTTCTGCTGCTGCAGCTGCATAAACAGTAGGTGCTTTACACTTTTAGCATGCATGCTGATCTGGCAAGTTTATTTCAGGCTGGTTGTGAATAGTGCTGTATTTTCAAATGTGAAGTGTTGGTCCCATTTATTTTCATTTAGAATATACAATTTAATGAATTTTTATATGGAAAAAATTGACAGGGGATCTGTAGAATTTTTATGGTGGGGTGATAGCAAAAAAGATTGAGAACCTCTACCTTAGGGTATCTGCTAAGATACTTTTTTCACCTTTAGTTCAACTCCAGATCAAAGAACTCTATCTAATTTATATTGGCCTTTATTTCAAAACATTGCTCCATAAACATAAATTGCTCTTACTAATCAAAATTTTTTAAATTAAATTACATAAAACTAAAAGCAGCAAAGTTGCTTATTGTGGCCAGTAACATGAAGGGAGAAGGAACCTGACCCATGAGAACCAGTTTAGGACCACTGAATAAACTGCATCACTTACTGCTGTCCTTTGCAAACAGGAACTTGAAAGGTTGTTTGATGGCTGGGCTTGAGGGAATGGGAGCTTATATACAATCAGTACATACATGTACAGGCAAATGCGCCTCAGCCACTTCAGTCTTGCAGTGGTTATCTGAACTCAAACCTCATACGCTCAAGCTAAGACTTTACACAGGGAACAACTAGAGATCCTTGGCTTATAACAGGAAAGGCATGGAATCATCAGACCACCATCTAAAAATTCCATATTTAGTTGAAGGTTGAGTTTCAGAAAAAAAAGTTCTGGTTTTGATCAGACAAGGGATCCACCGCAACAAAATTTTAGCTGTTCTGTCACCTTTGTACAGGTGGAATCTTTTGGGAAGAAAAAAAGATTACAAGGACACGGGATTGTACTGGAGAGGGTGCAGAGAAGATTCACCAGGATGTTGTCTGTGCTGGAGCATTTCAGCTGAGAGACTGGATAGGCTAGGGTTGTTTTCCTTGCAGCAGAGAAGGTTGAAGTGGGGGGGGGGGGGGGAGACTTGATTGAGGTATTCAAAATTATGGGGGACATTGATAGGAAGAAACATTTTCCCTTGGAGATATCAGTAACCAGGGAGCATAGAATTAAGGTAAGGGGTAGGTGGTTGAGGGGATTTGAAGAAAAACTTTTTCCACCCAGAGGGTGGTTGGAGTCTGGACCACAGCCTGAAGGGGTGATAGAGGCAGGAACCCTCAACATTTAAATATTTGAGCACTTGAAACATACAAGGCTATGGGCAAAGTGTTGGAAAATAGGATTAGAATAGATGGTAGGTACTGGATAGCCAGCACAGACACAATGGGCTGAATGGCCAATGCCTTAAGCATTGGTGCATCTTGGAACTATCAGTCTAACCCTGAACAGGCTACCCGTGGATTCTATCCAAGTATCATTTCTGACCGCCACAAAAATATGAAGTCTCCCAAGTGTTGTATTGTGCATGTATAATAGCATAACAAACAATTCACGTCATCCCACTCCCTTTCCCATATTCCTGCAATTTTTATCCAGTTCCCTTTTGAAAGCTACTTTTAAATGTGTATCCACCACCTTACATCAGACACTGCATTCCAAATCCTAACTATTTACTATGTAGAATGGCACCTCTGGTTCTTGACCCTTCAACCATTATAAACAGTTGCTTATTGTTTATTGCACTTCCAAGTTTCAAAATTGTGCCCTATGACCAAGTCATTAATGTCCATCAAAAACAGTAGTCTTAACTTTAGGGAACATCACTTGTATACCTCCCTCCAGTCTGAAAAACAGCCATTAACAACTATAGAACCAGACAAATTACAGCACAGGAGGCCATTCAGCCTGCTGAGAAAAAAAACTAGCTGTCCAATCTAATTCCACTTTCCAGCACCTGGTCCATAGCTTTGAAAGTTACAGCACTTCAGGTGCATGTCCAGGCACCTTTTAAAAGAATTGAGGGTTTCTGCCTTCACCAATGTTCCTCAGTGAATTCTAGACACCTACCACCCTCTGACAAAATTTCTCATGTCCCCTCTAATCCTACCAATCACCTTAAATCTGAGCCCCCTGGTAACTGACTGCTAGGGGAAATAGGTCCTTCCTGTCTACTCTATCTAGGCCCATCAATTAAGTCACCCCTCAACCTCCTCTGTTCTAAAGGAAAACAGCCCAAGCCTATCCAATCTTCCTTCATAGCAACTTTCGAGCCCTGGCAACATTTTTGTAAATCTCCTCTGTATTCTCTCCAGAGCAACTATGTTTTCCTGTAATGTGGCCAAACCAGTATTTTATGAAGTTCCAGCATTACATCACTGCTTTTGTATTCTATACCTCAGCCAATAAAGGAAAGAATTCTGTATGCCTTTTTCCCCCCACTTTATCTACCTTTCTTGCCACCTTTAGGGACCTGTGGACATGCACTCCAGGGTCTCACTTCTTCTGCCACTCTCAATATCTTCCTGTTTGTGTATTCCCTCATTTTATTTGCTCTTCCCAAAGTGCATTACCTCACACTCCTCCTGATTGAATTTAATTTGCCACTTTTCCACCCACTCAACCAAACCATATCGTTTAGTTTCGAGATACAGCACTGAAACAGGCCCTTCGGCCTACTGAGTCTGTGCCAACCATCAACCACCCATTTATACTAATCCTACACCAATTCCATATTCCTACCACATCCCCACCTGTCCCTATATTCCCCTACCACCTACCTATACTAGGGGCAATTTATAATAGGTAAATTGGCCATCAACCTGCAAATCTTTGGCATGTGGGAGGAAACCCACACGAACACGGAGAACTTGCAAACTCCACACAGGCGGTACCCAGAATTGAACCCGGGTCGCTGGAGCTGTGAGGCTGCGGTGCTAACCACTGTGGCACTGTCTACAGCCATCCTCTTCACTATCAACTACATGACCAATTTTTGTCCTCAGCAAATTTCCCAATCATGCCTCCCATATTTAAGTCCAAATCATTAATATATACCACAAACAGCAAGGGACCCAACACTCAACCCTGTAAATGCCACTGGTAACAGCTTTCCATTCACAAAAACATCCATTACTACCCTTTGCTTCCTGTCACTGAGCCAATTTTGGATCGAACCTGCCACATTCCTCTATCACATGGGCTTTCATTTTACTGACCAGTCTGATAATGCGGGACCTTGTCAAATGCGTTACTAAAATCCATGTAGACTTTTCTATCCCTTAGCCAATTTTGTATCCATGTGGCTACTGCCCCTCTTATCCCATGAGTTTCAAATTTTGCTACAAGCCCAATATGTGGTATTTAATCAAATGCCATATACACTTCAACTGCATTGCCCTCGTCCACCCTCTTAACCCAAAAAAAAAAAATCAATTTGATCAAACACATTTTCCCTTAAATCTATGCTAGCTCCTTCAGTCCATGCTTGTCCAATTTTCTCCAGGATTGTTGTTTCTAAAAGCTTCACTAACGTTAAACTGACTGGCCTGTAATTGCCTGGTTTATCCTCCTTTCTTAGTGATAAAATCACCTTTAAAAGAATATCTAAAACTGGAAGCTATGATTTTAGGTTGGCCATGTACTGCTCAAAATCTGCATGGATAGATTAAAAGCTGTGATTCCATTTCTCTTCGGAGATAGGCTGGAGTGTTTGCTCAAGACAGAACAATCATGTAGTGCCCCACTTTTTTTTGTTTTTTTGCAGATAGCTGTGGTTGTCCCAACACACCCAGACATCTAATAGGTTACTTCATTATTCAGGTTGATTGAAAGTACAGTATTTTGGTTCAGGTGATCATAAAAGCTTCAATACAGGAGACAACTTTAAACTGTTCATGAATAGTGAATATCAATTTTTGCTAGTAGGTACTTTCAATTAATCAAGTGCCAATGCACAATTGTTTAGTATAGAACAAGTGTCAAGCCATTTCTCATTGCTCACATATAAGAGCCAAGCTCAAATCAGGAGTGGGGAGGGGGCATTTATTGGCTAAAACCCCTCAACCAAGGAACCACATTTTAAAAAATGTGATAGGCAAGCTTAGCAGTCTTGAGCTTGGCATGTAAATCAAGGTAGCCAACAGACCACATGCTGCTCTTTGGTAAATGAAGTGTGTGCACTCCACACCAAACAAATTATACAAATTTCTCAGTGCTTCATTTGTACTCAAAACATGGTACCTAACATACAAATACACCTGGTTGAGGTGTAGGCAGTAGATACAGTATAGTCCAATTTTGATTTTTCCCTAATGGAAACGCAAGTTGCAAATGAAAAGTACTTTGAAGCCATCTTTCCATTAGCTCATATCTAGTATTGCACAATTATGGAAATTCAACTCCATCTTGGTAGGCACAAGCAGCTTCAACTGTTAGTTTGTATACAAGAACATTTCAGTAAAACAGCTTTTAAAAAATCCAGTTTTGACATGGCTTCATGGAGTAGCAAAAATAACTGCTCAGTTTATTTCCATCATGAAGTAAAGCAGCCAAAGAACACCCGAAAAACCTATCACATATACAAACCAAAATATACTCAACTGCAAAAAGCCAGTGTTCTAGGCAGATTGGTTGATAAAAAGTAGTTTAATTTTTGGTACATATATAACCAAAGTTAACAATTCTTTTAATGGGAAGGATTCTCCATCATTAACACTTATATTAACCCTGTGGACATGTTTTCTAACCATGATTTGAGAAAATATCTTGTATCCCTCCTACTGGCTTCATGTAACTTGTAATACCACCAAAAGAAATGCACTTCAGGTGGCAGAGCTGAACTGTCCAGAACCATTCCTCTGCTTTTGTGCATTACAAAAATGGGTTAAAAATTAAATGTATTCACGAGTATCTCATGAAAGCAAAGATTCAAAACCATTTATCTAATAACCTGCAGTCATTGCACACATTTGTAGATTGATGGACTGTGCTTGTTGGGTCAAGAGATTTGTAAAGGGTACACTGAACAACAAAGGAACCAACTTGATTTAAACCACTCAGTATACTGGCAAAGGGATTGTATGACTTCACAAAATAAGATGCACTTGAAATTTTCCAATCACAAAGCATAAAACCATTAAGTCACAACACTACTGCTTAGTTGGGACTGAACAAGCACTCAATTTTGATTTGGACAGAATACAACTGTGTAGCCAAAGAAAGGGAGATTGCAATAAAATGGTCTTATTTTCCTGACTTCATCCTCCTGTAAATTCTTGGTAACTTTCAAACAAACAGACTGAACAAGTTGTACTTCATGTGTAAAATAACCCAGAAGTGACATAACACACGTCTTCAACAATTTAAATCTCAACCACCACAGGCCCACAAGATGCTGCCACTTGGCTCTGCTAAGTGCAGAGTACTCTAAAGCTTAACTGAAGGTTAGAGTACAACTTGTGCCCTCTGATACAACTCCAAGACTGATCAAGAAAGCATTGCTTCACCATTACTATGAAAATGAGAACTTCCCCAGAAAAAATATAAAAGCTCCTTCATCAATATGAACAGCAAAAAAAAAACCCTGTCAAAAGTAACTGCAACTGACTTTGATAGCCGATAATTTGAAGTCAGAAGATGTCTGCAATAACTTTATTATGTAGAAAACTGAATTAAAACAAACCAGTGTGATCACTGTAAAGCCCTTAATTTACATCTAGATATTACAGTAGAAAATACAGGAGGTAGAATGCCAAATCAAGACAATTTCTGAACTCTGAAATTCAATTCTACAACCCCTGTGGTTTATTAAAAATACAGAACATGATTTCAATTGACAGTCTTCCAATTTCAGTCCTCTTCACTTTCAGACTCAGATTCTGTGGAGAGAATAATAAAGTTAGCAAATAGGGCAGGCATTTAGTTTAAGTACAGTAAAAGCATTTAAAGAATAAACATTCACAAAAGTGTATTTTTTATTTTTGCAAGATTTGAAGTCAACATATTGATAGCTGAACAAAGAATTTAGTCTGAACAGTAGTTCTAAAGAAAATTTTTAAAAGGTGGTTTTTCAGCAGGCAAAAATCAAAAAATTATCTATACTCTAACAAAATATGCAAAATCTGCTGAGACTAGTTCCCCACATCTGGTAAAACCAAATCTATGTCGGAGCGCAGATCTGAAATTCCAGCTATCAAAAAAAAAGCACCATCTTAATCACTTAACATTTTAACTGCAGAATACTCAGTGGTCAAGAAGAATGACCTTATATGAATAATCCACTTTAGCATCCAAATGCTTTACAATCTCAATTTCCAATGCACCCCACCCACCCATACCAAGCAAGTTAAAGTTCCTCACTATTCAAACTAGGTTCTCTGGTCCAACTAAATATATTTTGAACTTCATTCTGAAACCCCACCCCCTCAACTGCAGAGCTCGACCATCTATACAACAGCTCGCTCTTGTATCAATATTTTAGTCCCTCTGTGTGCTTGCTATTACGCATACACCAAATCTGACCAGTGCATTATAAAGCCTTAGCATAAACTTTAAGCGTGCATTCTAGTATTCCAGCTATACAGCTTTTTAATTGCAGACATGGGTTGTGACAAGTGCCTTCTCTGGCTCCTTTCCAAGTCCTTGTGCTAATTCTATTCAACCTACTGTATAGTTGTACTCTTTTTTAAAAAAAAAAGACTCTGGTGCAATACCTGGATTTTTCAGCATTAAAAATGGTTAATTCTGCTGAATGCAGTTCACCGATCATCTCAAATTTGAGAAGCTCAAGTGATGTTAGAATTGGCATTCAAAAAGTCTCCAGGTGAACACAGCAATTGCTTTCTGCATGGTAACTTTGCATCAGCAACATATCAAAAATAAGTGACTGGTTATTCAGTATTGTCTGTATTTGTTGAAGGGTTGTAAACCAGGTTAATTTCCTGCTCTTCCTCTTGGAATAGTGCCATGGGATCTTGTGCATCCACCTCAACAGGCAGATGGGGCCCTCAGATTTAGCATCTCATCTGAAACACAGCACCTCCAACAAATCAGCACTCCACTGAAGTGCCAGCATCAATTGTCAAGTCCTGAAATGCAGGATAAAGAAAACTTTGTTGCTCAGAGACGAAAGTGTCACTATTGAGCCAAACAGAAAGCAAGAAATCTTACTACTCTAGGGTAACTACCAAAGATTCTAGTCACTCCCTTAGACACATACTGCACAAAAACAAAAATGAAAGTCAATTCTGCATCAGCATTGGCCATGTATTTGCAAGCACATAGCTAACAATAATGAGCACATTTAAAATAACAGGAGTAAACTATTCAACTCCTTGAGCTAGTTCTGCCATTTACCCAACTGAAACTCTGTCCTAGAAATAACTTGCCTCCATTTACAGTACATGTCAGACAGCTTACAACTCAAGATTGCATAGACCACCATTGATCATATTTTGTAGCCAAGCAATTTTTCTGCATCAATGCAACCTTAGTTTCATTACAAAAGGAATTACATTTACAAAACGGTCTTCTGTTCCCAGCTAACACTGCATTATTTACACCAACAGGCAGGCAATTAAGTTGCAGAGGGCCTGAATGGTTACTTTCTACACTATACGAGAAGGTTGGTTTCAAATGATGGCTTAATCAATTCAAGTCCATGCAATCCTGCACCCTACTTTTGTTTTTTTTCAAAAAATCGATTACCTACCTTCTTCAGCATTCTTGAGCCACTCGACAAATTTCTTCATCTGCTCCAAGAAGATGCTCCTCCCTTTTGCCATATTAGGCTCTCTGTACCATTTCAAGATGGCTTCTTCGCTCAGAACATCAGCTACGTGAATAAGAGACCAAAAAAAAAAAATCTTGTTTAATAATACTGATCAAGTTATAAAATGCAATTTTCTCTAATCCCATTTGAAGTACTTTAGCAAGGGGAACAATCAAATTCCTTGATTCATAACTGTACAATTATGAACTTAAATACCCAAGTCAATTCAGTGTTTAAACCAGATAGGCTGGTTATCTCTCAGCTATGTCATTTTCAGAGCTGACCCGTTATATGTTACTTTGAGCTTTACAATACAAAAGTTAAAAAAGTGCAGGGGTCAAGGGTTGTGGCAAAAGTGCAAAATACTGTTGCGATATTACAGTACAGAAACAGGCCATCTGGCTGACGTTTTGCACCACATGAGTCTGCTCCCATCCTACAAGTAGCAAATATTAGGCGAACACAGGAATATTTTAAAATAAACTAAAACAATTAGTAACAAGCAGAGTAAAAGTAACAGTGACAGAATTAAAAGAAACACCATTTGTGCATGTGTAGTTTAAGGTTTTACATCAACAGAAATTCCTTAGAAGGTACCAAGAATGTCTCCAACAGACCCTGAACTCTTCGGTTATCCAACTCTTTTCATATCAGAATCTTACAAAATACATAAACTACCACAGAAAAGACTTCTACTAATCAGTTCCTTCCCCACCTACCTTCCACACCCCCACCCCAGAAAAAAAAATTCTAGTCAAGAAAACACAATAACTGAAGGTATGCCAAGTTCATAAAATTCAAGTTACCTGCTGAAGGCAATATTTTTGATCAACATGGCGTACAAACAAGTTGCAGTAGAATTTCAGTTCCACTCCTAGTTCTGTAATTCTATATAAAAGACACCTTGCAAATGATCCTGCATGCTCAGCCTTCACGCAGCAAATGTGAATCAACATTTTAGATGCTGGCGATATTAGAGGACAGCACAGAAAACAAAATATATTTATTTCTATTTTGCAATTTTACGCAATTATTAATTATCTATTTTAAGCTATTTAGTGGAGCAACAATTTCATGTTGCAGTCTGCTCCAAAAGCAGGTAGAACAGTTATGAACTGGCAGCTGAAATCAGGAATTAGAAAGTGTAGTCTCTTCATAGAATAAACGTGCAGCAGTTAAGATAGTAACAGTATTATTCTTATAAATTAGTTACAGATTATGTTTCATACCCAGCACTTGTATGGTGGTTATTGATTCTTCAGTTACAGATACAGGAACCATTAACCAAATACAACAGCAACTTGGAACTAGGTGAAACTCTTGCTTGGAATCAAAGGGTTTCATGAAAGCTGGTTCCCCTAGTAACCAAATATTCTGCAGTCCTAATCTTTGCTTAGCAAATTTTTATTAGAAATGGAAATTAGGAACAGTCGTCTATAATAGCAAATATTTTGCTCCTTGTAGAATGCTTTGTGCTTTCAGAGGTAATTATACCATGGCCAAACAATCTTTGTTCAGGCCCAGCTTATTTCCCAGCTTGAGAAAGCCTACTTTTCTTGGCCGACTCAAGATCTGCTGGGCATCTGCCTGTGCCTAAATTGCACACCTATGATAAAAGGGCAGAAATCTCATTTAAAATGGGCTTACTGCCAACAGTTGCTTGGAATGACAGAAATTTACAACAATTTCCTCTTTTATATTAACTGCCTCCCACTATTAGAAATCTCAATTCCAATATGAAATCTTAGAAGATAAAGAAAATCACCGGCCATTCTCCTGGAGGCTATACAGTTTTTACACAGTCCTGCTCACTCACCTATACAAGGTGAGGCACCAATTGACACCAACTGAGACCCAAAGCATAACTGTAACTCTGAAAGCAATTGCAGTTTCTTTACTAACCTCCTTGAATAAAACTTTAAATCTAGTTGGTAAAGCTCCATCAGGTGCAGACTGCTCTGCAACTCAAAAGGCAGCAGAGCATCCAAACACATGCTGACTAGATATGCCTTTTGGGGGCCAAGGCACATCTAATTTTGCTGATTTTTTCTGTATATTTCTAGCTAAGGCTAAATTTAAAAAGCTAAAGATTAATATTCAAGTTACAAGGTAGAAGAATTACGGATAACACTATCACCATAAAGAATTTCCTGTGAACGGGATCTCTGACGGAGACTGACGAATTCTCCCAGTTTGAGACAGTCCATGCAAGGATGAAAAAAAAAGTATACAAATCTTAATTCAGGACAACAGACCCAGGATGCATTCCTCAAAGTGAAAATTAAAAAGTAATATGGATTATAGCAAGAAAGAATGAGACTGGGACCTGGTAGATACGAATGCAGAGGTTCAACATCCTTTTGTATGAGGGGACTACTTTGAAATCTGTTCTCTGAATAGGACCCAAGATTCTTAATAATTCACCCAAGATTCTTATTAATTCACCCATCAATTAACAAGCTAACAAGGTCTGGTCGTCCAGATGTCAGCAGCAGCAGAATCATCTTGGCAATCCAAAATGAACCAAACCACACGCTAAGGAAATGTTCTGATGGCATGAACAGATGCTTTTTCAGAAAAAAAAAATTGGACCATTTGTGGGAATAACCTTAAGTGGACAAAGTATTAGATTGGACCTACATCTGGGGAGATGCTTTTCAAAGGAAACAGAACCTGGTTTTAACTCCAGGGATCAAGGTGGACTGTTCTTGTTGGGATTACCTTCCAGGAAAGAGCATGCAAGGTTTTTGAGAGCGAAACATTTCACAATCAACACAAACTAGTATTGTTGGTACAACCTACAAATAATCCACAGCATCCAATACAGATCTTAAACCAAATGTCAACGGATCAAACAAGATTCAAAAATCCATGTCTCTGTAGATAAATAAATATGAACAATTGTATCCAAGATGGCACTTGTGAAAAGTTTACTGGGGTATAAATATGCAAAAACTTATGCTACCCAACTGTAATCATAAAACTGCCTGTACAGGCCAAATATGTGCACACACCAACAGAAAAAAAAAGTTACAATTCAGGATCACGTAAATTCCATTATACAAGGAATGAGAAAAATTCATTGTTCCTTGGCATTTTGCTCCCCCACCCATCAGCTGACAGCATATTCTTTTTCTATATTGATATATCAATATACAAAAAAGTTAAATATTTTACATTCAACAGCTTTACTCCCATGACACTGCCAAATATTGTCCAATGCTCTTCACATTGGTTATCCATAACACAGCATTTACCTTTGTAGAAAAGCACCACAATTTTCTGAAAGGCCTTCATGAACTGAATGTTGTCATAACAGTATTCCTGAATCTTCAGCAGCAAAGTCAACTCAGATTGACCTTGGGTGGTGAAGGCAGCAAGGAGAGGGCTGTATTGCTGAAAATGCCAAAAAAGGAAGACATTAAATCCATGCTTCCTAAGCAATGAGATTCAGAGTGTAATCATAAATGAAATGTTTAGTATCTGATCTTGTTGGACTGAGGAATACAAATTATGTTATACTGAAAAGAAAGGTTGCTGTTAAGTGCCACTAATGCTTTACTAGTCAAATTATCAATAATGTATTTGAATTGTTCAAAAAATATCCATGAAATTTTTTCAAATCAAAATATTTAAAACACTCACCAATGCAGACAAAACTAGTAAATACTTTGATACAAATTAATTATAATTTAACCATGATGTTAATCAGAATCAAATAGAAAAGGTAGAAAATTGCTGAATACAGAATAGTTGTTGCATAATGATGAGCTTAATGAAGAGAGAGTTGAGATGGGACAATTTTAGGCACTACCAGGGCAGTTATTCCCATCTTTTGTATTTCTTGGAACTGCCCAAGACAGACATGAAATGCTTGACATTTAGTTCCAAGTGAAAGACACCACTCCCAGGCCAGTTAGACTTTGATACTTGAAGTACAGGTGCTCCAAACATTTTTAAATAATAGGAGTCTTGAATGAATCCAGACACCCAACCTTCAAGGCTACTCCACAAAGGTCAAGAATACAGCAGTCAAGATTCCTCAGGCTCTACAAAAAAGAACTCCGGCCACCTTGTCCCTTTTTATGTGAATTGCAGATGACTTTAGATGAATTAGCAAAATATAGGATAAAATAGGGTCGTATGGACAATAGGCTACAATGCTAATGTTAGAGACTTGTGGCGTCATCTTTTCCTTCTGTCTTCCTTTTCCTCTACTCTTAAAAGAGTATGGATTTAAAACTCAGGCAAACCTTGAAAGTTAGCTGCACACTAATGCAGCCATATAAAATTCCCAATAGAAGGATCTTAAAAATTGACCATTAGAAAACTGGACACGCCACCCCATACATAACAGCAAATAATTATCTAGGAAGGCCTCCAGCCACCAAGCCTTGCTGGTTCAACTTTTGAAAGATGTTCCTGAGCACTGAAGCTATTGCACATGGAAATCCTAAGACAGGATTTTTCAGAAGACATCTTACACATTCAGATAAGTGCTACTTTATAAGCCTTGAATGCTAAAGTAACTGGAGTTTACCTTTAAGTGCTTAATGGCTTGTTCTGTTAGCAATTCCTCCTTCTTGTTCCATTCCACTGCACCCATTACACAATTCCAGACAATGCTGATCATTGTCTGTTCAGAGATGCTGTTTTTCTTCATCTCTTCTTTAGCATATGTGATGATCTGTCAAATAAATTTATGGTAATTCATTGAATTAATATTCTCACCTCACCACCTCTCCCAATACTAGCTTTTTTTCAGATCAGTGTTCAAACAGCTCATCTAAATAGAATCTCAAAACCTGACCATAGTTGCTGTGGTATATTCTGCTATGCCACGCTCAAGATGATATACATTTGATCTTTGTGACAGAAAGACATGTAATGGAACAGGGCAACTGTTCAGCCCTTTAAAAAAAATGCCCACATTTTATGGACTCATTTAGCTCTTCCCACACTACAATACACAACTTTTTTTTAAAAATGGTCTGGGATATTTAAATTCAATAATTTCTTGCTGATTTCCACCCCTCAGGGTATCAATGCCTTACTGTGGTACCAGTGTCTCCCCCACCTAAGCTGAGCACATGCAGCTGCTCAGTGATGTGAAAAGAACTGCAGTAAATTGCTGCCATGCACAACTACAGGGAGCAGGCTTCTATTGGCCAATACTAACACCACTTGGGATATTAAAATAAAAGTAAAGTACTGCGGATGTTGGAAATCTGAAAAACAAAGGGCTGGAAATACTCCGCAGGTCTGGCAGCATCTGGGGAGAGAGAAGCAGAGAGTTAACGTTTCAGGTCTATGACCTTTCATCAGAACACCACTTTGAACATTTCATCGACATGACTAATGGTTGGCCTTTTACAGAACTGCCTCAGAGGACTTGAACACTGAAAAAGGCAAGGCCAAAAGGTCATTGAGGCAGACACTGTGAGGCTGAGAGTTCCGCTGCGTTAACATTTTCACCCAAGTAATTACCACATCCTAACAAAAGACACAGCCCAGGAACCAATGCTGTTCAACATTTAAAGGGGAGTGGTTTTTTGGAAGTTGTGGAAACCGGAACAATGGTAGGGGCCTTACAAAACTGGAAGACATTGTTCAGTATTCAGTGAGTGCAGGGTTGTGTGTAAATTGTGTTCTTAGCCAAAGCTAAATAGAGAATTTAAAAGTGGTTAAAAAGATTGACTGAATGGAAACTGGGCCATCTGAAATGCAACTTTTTTTTTTAAAAAAAGCTCATGTTGGGGCAACTAAAACTTTACCCAAACAGTAATCTAGCATTGGAATTCAGCATTTATTTGCAGTATGCTGAAAACAGACAGATATACATTAAGCTGGGGGAAATCAGCAATCAAATCCAGACAAAATAACTGATTGATAATGTGCTTCTTGCTATAAAAAAGGATCCGGTCCGTATTGTAGATGCAGGCAATTAACAAACACGTAGGTGAAATATATTTTCCTACCAGATGAAGAACTACGCTTTTGAATTTGTACAGTCTATTAACGCTGTAATCCAAAATGACAGCGGCAGCTGTAATCCCCAAATTGACACGCGGATAGTTTACAAGAGCAGTGACATGATTGCATGAAATGTTAATTCTGTACACAGTTGACAGCAGAACGATGTCAGCCATAAGGCTGTATTTGCTGACATTATCCAGTTAAGTGCATGCAATTATCACGACATTACAGACTTTATCAAGCAATTATATGATTATTACAATCTGGCTCTACAGATAATGGTGATGGTGTAGCTAACCAGCTTAGAATGTATACACACATACTAGAACACAGTGTTGCCCATACAGATGATTATCTGGGAACCTTTGATGCTTGGAAACATTTACCAACAAAAAGTAGTGGAAACACTAGTACAAACTGTATATGGAATATTTAGCAGATCAGTTAAGAAAGCTAAGTTTGAGGAGTTAGCCAGTGTTTTTGAAAGTTGATGCATTATCGTTCAGGCCTTTGAACGAAGTGTGCTGGTTATCACAAATTTGCTGCAAATGCCCTGAGAAATGACCATGAACTGGTAGACTACTATACAGTAGTAGCCAATGCTAACCGTTCCTAAACCAAGTACTCTCAGAAAGCTTGCAAATTTGCATTACCATGGGCAGTCAATGTAATAAGATGTTTGAGGACCTGCCTGAACCATGCCACATTTTCTAAGAAGCTGTTATTGAAGCCTACTGCTATGCAAATGCCAAAATTGAAGGAATGCATGCCTAGTAACAAAAAAACTCATTTCCATGAGGAAATGAAGCAAGAAATTGCACTTCTTGCCAATACCGTTGATACAACAGGAATTCTCTTTCATTATAAGACTGAGAACATTTGGATGCTCAATTTCAAGAGAATGAGCTGCAAGAGTGGTCTTGCATTTAGAGACAGTCATTTATGGCACTGAAGGCAGCTATTCGTCCAATTGAGTCCATACCGGCTCTCCACAGTGTTATCAGTTCCACTTCCTTGCTCAGTCCCCGTAGCCCTGAAAGTTTATTTCCTTCAAGTGCTCATACAATTTCCTTTTGAAGTCACTGTCTCAGCTTCCAATGCCCAGGTCATTACCACTTGCTGCGTAAAAAAGTTCTTCCTCATATTCCCCTCGCAACTCTTTCCCTTGCCCAAAACGTTCAATCTGTCTTTTAGTCCTTGTACCATTAGCTAATGGGAACAGTTTTTCCTCATCTAACTTGTCTAAGCCTGTCAATCTTGTACACCTATCAAATCTCTCCTCAGTCTCCTTTGTTCTAAGCAAAATCACCCCAGCTTTTCCAACTTAACCTTTTAATTAAAATTCTCCATCCCTGGAACCATTCTGGTAACTCTGCTTTGCACCCTCTCAAGGATACCCTCATCCTTCCTGAAGTGAGACCAGAACTGGACGCAATACTCTAGTTGGGGCCTAATCATAGCTTTAAAGGTTCAGGACAACGTCCTGCTTTTGTACTCAATGCCTCTACTTCTGAAGCTCAAGATCCCATATGCTGCTTACTAACCACTCTCTCGAACTGCCGCATTCAAAGATCAACGCACATGCACCCCCAGGTCCTGCACACTCTTTAGAATGGTGATATCAAAGCACTGGTTTCTGCCAAATTTGACTATAGCATAGCAAATGTACAAAAACTCATTGACAAGTGCCAAGTAGTCTTGAATTGACCAGTGCAAAATGGATCAAAAACCAACTGCATCTGCAAAGCAGTACACAGACTAAATATATCGCGGGGGGAAAAACAGTTGCAATTAGTACATTTGCCAATGTGGTAACTTACACCCTAAAGAGCAGTTTACAGACTTGCCTGGGTCGACTGAAATATGTGCTACTTTTTAAGCCTCCAGTACTAATTGTGAGGAAGGCTTCAGTTTAATGCATCAGATCAAAACCAAGTATAACTGGAAGTTACCCATATGGACCATCTTATGAGGATAAAATCCTACTTTGCAGCAAACGAAAATGTCAACCTTGACAGTATTTTCCAACACTGTCTGTAAACAGACAGAAGAAATTTCCAACATAATTTAACTTGGTCATGTTCCATAAATATCAAATTTACTTGCATTGTATATATGTTTTACATGGTTGTTGCTGTTGTAAAGCATTAACGGCCCACAGACAAAAAAGTAGTGCTTGGAGGAGTTTGTGCACCCCCCACCCACCTCCAGCACAGTGCCCTTGATATCAGGGCCACGCTGAAGTGATCATTCTGCCTTGAGCAGTTAATGTCAAAAGGCTATTACATCAGCAGCAAAAGCACAAGCCTAAATCTTGTCCTCTCCCATAATCTTACAGCAAGTCATGCGTGTAACAATCAGAAATTTTCCCCTCTAACCAATTATAGCACCTCAGTGCCATCCCAGCTTCAGCAAATCCAAGACGTACCTAGATAAAACCTAGGACTTCCTTGCTCTCTAGTTCTGCTACTCGCAGGCTAAACTTACTGAGCTATCAGGAGTGGGGAAGGCAGTGTTCCAAAACCACTAGATGTATAAGCATTATGTCTTTAACTAGATTCATTCAAAAGTCTGTCAAGTAACTAGAAAAGTAAAAAGGATCCCAAATATTTGCAATGGTTTGGTTGCCTGTACAAAAGCACATCCAACATAGGACCACAGAAAAAGTACAGCAGAGGAGGTCATTCAGCCCATCGTGTCTGCGCCAGCCTAATAAACCAGCCGCCCAAACTAATCCCACTTCCCAGCACCTGGTCCATAGCCCTGCAAGTTACAGCACTTCAGGTACATGTCCAGGTATCTTTTTAAAAGAACAAAAGAGGGTCTCTGCCTCCACCACCATTCCTGGCAGTGAATTCCAGACACCTACCACCCTCTGGGTGAAACAGTTGCCTCTCATGTCCCCTCTAATCCTTCCACCAATCAGCTTAAATCTGTGTCCCCTGGTAACGGACCTCCCCACCAGGGGAAACAGATCCTCCCTGTCCACTATCTAGATCCCTCAAATTTTGTACACCTCAAGTCACCCCTCAGCCTCCTCAGTTCCAGGGAAAACAACCCGAGCCTATCCAATCTTTCTTCATAGCTGCAACTTTCAAACCCTGGCAACATTCTTGTAAATCTCCCCTATACTCTCTCCAGAGCAATTATGTCCTTTCTATAATGTGGTGACCAGAATTGCATGCAATACTCCAGCAGAGGCCTAACCAGCGTTTTAAACAGTTCCAGCATCACATCCCTACTTTTGTAGTCTATAGCTCGGCCAATAAAGGAAAGCATTCCATATGCCTTCTTCAGCACTCTATCCAGCTGTCCTGCCACCTTCAGGGACCTGTTGACATGCACACCAAGGTCTCTCACTTCTTCTACCCCTCTCAATATCCTCCTGTTTATTTTGTGTATCGCTTTATTTGCCCTCCCCAAATGCAATACCTCACACTTCTCTGGATTGAATTCCATTTGCCACTTTTCCGCCCACTCAAATACATTGATATCATTCTGGAGTCCATGGCTTTCCTCCTCACTATTAACTACAAGGCCAATTTTTGTGTCATCAGCTAATTTCCCAATTATGCCTCCCACATTTAAGTCCAAATCGTTTATACCACAAACAGCAAGGGACCCAACACTGAACCCTATGCAACGCCACAGGAAACAGCTTTCCATTCACAAAAACATCCGTCGACCACTACCCTTTGTTTCCTGTCACTGAGCCAATTCTGGATCCAACTTGCCACATTCCCCTCTATCCCACGGGCTTTCATTTTACTGACCAGTCTGCCATGCGGGACTTTGTCAAATGCCTTAAAATCCATGTAAACAACATCCACTGCACTACCTTCATCAATCCTCCTTGTTACTTCCTCAAAATACTCAACCAAGTTAGTGAGACATGACCTTCCCCTAACAAATGCATACGGACTATCCCATGCCTAAGTGACAATGTATGGAGGGATAGGATAAACTAACAACCTACCCACCACTGAGGTCAGACTGACAAGTCTATAATGATTTGGCTTATCCCTCGCACCCTTTTTAAATAATGGTACAATGTTCGCAGACTTCCAATCATCTGGTACCTCGCCTGTATCTAGTGAGGATTTGATGATCTTCAGCGCATCTGCTATTTCCTCCCTGGCTTTCCTCAACAACCTAGGATGCAAACCATCTAGTCCGGGTGATTTATCCACTTTCAGGGATGTCAGACCCTCAAGCACTACCTCTCTCATTATGCTGATCGTATCCAATATTTCACACTCTTTTACTACAATGTCTGCATCAAACCTCCTTTGTAAAGGCAGCGACATCATCTGCATCCACACAAACTCCCCCTGTACATCTCTGAAAGGCCCAACCCAGTTCCTTAGTTACCCTCTTGCTCTTCCTTTCCTTTCTTTCTTTTTTGGCCTCCTTGTCTCGAGAGACATTGGGTAAGCGCCTGGAGGTGGTCAGTGGTTTGTGAAGCAGCACCTGGAGTGGCTATAAAGGCTAATTCTAGAATGACAGACTCTTCCACAGGTGCTGCAGATAAAATTGGTTGACAGGGCTGTTACGCAGTTGGCTCTCTCCTTGCACTTCTGACTTTTTTCCTGCCAACTGCTAAGTCTCTTCGACTCGCCACTCTTTAGCCCTGCCTTTATGGCTGCCCGCCAGCTATGGCGATCGCTGGCAACTGACTCCCACAACTTCTGATCAATGTCACAGGACTTCATGTCGCGTTTGCAGACGTCTTTAAAGCAGAGACAAGGACGGCCGGTGGGTCTGATAACAGTGACGAGCTCGCTGTACAATGTGTCCTTGGGGATCCTGCCATCTTCCATGCGGCTCACATGGCCAAGCCATCTCAGGCGCCGCTGGCTTAGTAGGGTGTATATGCTGGGGATGTTAGCCGCCTCAAGGACTGCTGTGTTGGAGATATGGTCCTGCCACCTGATGCCAAGGATTCTCCGGAGGCAGCAAAGATGGAATGAATTGAGACGTCGCTCTTGGCTGACGTACGTTGTCCAGGCCTCACTGCCGTACAGCAAGATACTGAGGACACAGGCTTGATACATTCTGACTTTTGTGTTCCGTGTCAGTGCGCCATTTTCCCACACTCTCTTGGCCAGTCTGGACATAGCAGTCGAAGCCTTTACCATGTGCTTGTTGATTTCTGCATCAAGAGACAGGTTACTGGTGATAGTTGAGCCTAAGTAGGTGAACTCTTGAACCACTTCCAGAGTGTGGTCGCCGATATTTATGGATGGGGCATTTGTGACGTCCTGTCCCACGATGTTAGTTTTCTTGAGGCTGATGATTAGGCCAAATTCAGTGCAGGCAGCCGCAAACCTGTTGATTTCTCTGCAGACACTCTTCAGTGTGAGATGTTAAAAGCAGCATCGTCAGCAAAGAGGAGTTCTCTGATGAGGACTTTCCGTACTTTGGTCTTCGCTCTTAGACGGGCAAGGTTGAACAACCTGCCACCTGATCTTGTGTGGAGGAAAATTCCTTCTTCTGAAGACTTGAACACATGTGAAAGCAGCAGGGAGAAGATCCCAAACAGTGTAGGTGCGAGAACACAGCCCTGTTTCATGCCACTCAGGATAGGAAAGGGGTCTGATGAGGTGCCGCTATGCTGAATTGTGCCTTTCATATTGTCATGGAATGAGGTGATGATACTTAGTAGCTGTGGTGGGCATCCAATCTTTTCTAGTAGTCTGAAGAGACCACGTCTGCTGACAAGGTCAAAGGCTTTGGCGAGATCAATGAAAGTAACGTAGAGGGGCATCTGTTGTTCACAGCATTTCTTCTGTAGCTGGCGAAGGGAGAACAGCATGTCAATGGTGGATCTCTCTGCTCGAAAGCCACACTGTGCCTCAGGGTAGACACGCTCAGCCAGCTTCTGGAGCCTGTTTAAGGCAACTCAAGCAAAGACTTCCCCCACTATGCTGAGCAGGGAGATTCCACGGTAGTTGTTGCAGTCACCGCGGTCACCCTTGTTCTTCTAGAGGGTGATGTTATGGGCATCGCGCATGTCCTGTGGTACTGCTCCCTCGTCCCAGTGCTGAAAGTATAGCAGGCTTGGCACTCTTGATTTCAGGGGTAATGCCGTCCTTCTGGCTGCTTTAAGTGCTACGGATGTTAACTCGCTGGGGGCTTTCTTGTAGTTCAGCAGTGCAATGCGCTTAGCGGCTACGACAGGTTCCAGCTCTTCAAAGTGAGATTGAAACCAGTCTGCATTCCGCTTCACACGTTTGCCATAGGTGGTCATTGCTGAGTCGTAGATGGCATCTCTGATGTGGGCCCACTTGGTCTATGCATCCCCTGTGGGAGTGTTCTGAAGGGCTTTTTCGAGTGAATTTAGAAACTTACGTAACAGCTGTGGATGAGAAATTCTGCTAGTGTTGATGCTCTTGCTCTTAATGTACTGATAAAACATCTTTGGGTTTTCCTTGATTTTACCTGCCAATAATTTTTCATGTCCTCTCTTTGCTTTTCTAATTTCCTTTTTTACTTCACCTCTGCACTTTCTACACTCCTCTAGGCATTCTAAAGTATTAAGATATTTTTGATCATCATAAGCTTTCTATTTTGCTTTAACTTACCCTGTAAGCTTTTAGATAACTAAGGGGCTCTAGATTTGGCAGTACACCCTTAATCTTTGTGGGGACATGCCTACACTGTCCGTAGTATCTCGTTCTTGAATGCTTCCCACTGGTTTGCCACTGATTTTCCTTCAAGTAGGTATATCCAGTCCACTTTCACCAGGTCACCTCTCAGTTTCGTAAAATTTGCCTTCTCCCAATTTAGAACCTTTGCTCCTGTTTTATCTTTGTCCTTTTCCATAGTTATGCTAAAACTAACTGTATTATGGTCACTATCTCCAAAATGGTCACCCACTGTTACTTCATCCACTTGCCCAGCTTCATTACCAAAGACTAAAATCCAGAATTGCACCCCCTCTCATTGGGCTTGTAACGTGCTGGCTACAAAAGCTCTCTTGAACACAGTTCAAGAATTTTGTCCCCTCTGTGCCGTTCACACTGTTTGTATCCCAGTTGATATTGGGGCAGTTGAGGTAGTTTTTGTAGTTGTCATTACAATTTAGGCCAAAGCCTGTAATACCAATCCAAGCCCTCTCCTGAGGCAATAACATTCAAATCAGCAAACCAAGCTAGAAGCTGGGTAGCAACAGCAGGAACACCATGTTGACATGCTTCATTTATCCTTAAATGGCTTGAAATTTTGAAAGTCTAATGCAGGCCACAAAACTAAGTTAGAGAAGACAACAGACAACTCATGCAACCATCAGGGCCATCTAAGACAGAGTCAGGGAGATACAGCACTGAAACAGGCCCTTCGGCCCACCAAGTCTGTGCTGACCAACAACCACTAATCCTACATTAACCCAATATTCTGTACCACATCCCCAACTTCCCTCAATTTTCCTACCACCTACCTACATTAGGGGCAATTTACATGGCCAATTTACCTATCAACCTGCAAGTCTTTGGCTGTGGGAGAAAGCTGGAGCACCCGGCGGAAACCCAAGCGGCCACAGGGAGAACTTGCAAACTCCACACAGGCAGTACCCAGTACCAAACCCGGGTCGCTGGAGCTGTGAGGCTGCGGTACTAACCACTGCGCCACTATGCCGTCCCATATTCACTTAACTGTTTGGATCAACTTGCCCTAGACACAACAGACTTAAGTTTGGCATTTTTGAAAACAAAGTAAAACTCGCAATAGTGATGCACATTTTCGGGCTTAAAACACCTTTCCACTGCATGGTACCATGGGATATTGTAGAGAGCAGCCAGATGCAATTTTCAGAAAATGGAACATCTCCATTCTTTGCAGATAGGTCTGTGTGTGAAGTTAGCAAAAATTCCATGTCATGTTTAAAACAGTAAACAAGTCAAACTCAACCAGAAACCAACAGCAGCAATCTCACATCATTTAAGTTAAATAATGCATTCCAACTTCTACGTTCTGTGCTTCAACCAACTTTGAAGCAAGCTAGGTTGAGGTTAATGACACCAACTCATACCTCTTTGAGGGGTTCACCACGGGCCATTTGATCTTGGAGCTCCTTCTGCAGCTCCTTCCGTGCACCGAGTGATTGCTGGTTACGGACAAAGTCCGCGAGTTCCTTCAACCCTGCATCAGTGAAGTACTTGACAAAGTGATCATAACTCTGTTTATTAGCTGGGAACAATTCCTGCAAAAGATTTACAAGACTTACCACACAAATATAGGCAAATTTGTATTCAATTTAAAATCTAAGCACACCAACCAGTGTGCTGAGCAACCAATCCCAGGCAGGATAAGAGGGGTGGAAGAGAAAGCAAATACCTCAAAAGGCTAGGGAGAATCTGGGGAACAGACTTTTGAAAAGGAATCTGCATTGTAAAGCAACAGACTATACCTATCGTGGGTAATGCAATCCACAACTTTAAACATTTAACTCACTATGTAAACAGAGTAGCTAAATTTCCCTACAAATCAGACCTGCTTTAACCAAAAGCAGAGAGCAGGTACAGCGCAATAGGCACTGACTGAAGCAATGCAGACTTTCGTCAACCTGCAACACAAATCCAACAGAACTCTTCTTGTCCAGGAAGATGACAATTAATGATCTGAAGTTAGAAAAAGACCAATTAAAAAGCAAATATAAATTTCTCAACAATCTCAGTGGTCTGTACATTATGACAAACCACTGGTACAGTTGTCAGATCATCCAGATTGGATGATCGGAACAAAAATCAGTCTACAATGGCAAGGCATGGAACTTTTAAAAAAAAAAAAATGTTGTGGATACTTCTACAGAAAGCATTCCAAAGAGTTGAGCATTTCTCAGAATTTTAAGTGACTGCCATTTTTTTTTTTAATGCTCACCAGCAATCTATTGTCCATATTGACCTTTCGAAGGCTCCCAGCAACAGCATTGATATCCTTTTCAGATATCCAAGATTTGAACAGTTTTACAGCAAATGCTGCTGAAACACCTGGAACAAAAACAAAATACCTAGATATGAGGCAATACAAGCAGAGAAAAGCCCATCAGATTGATTCACTGCATCTAGACATTGTGTACGTGCAATCTATATAAATGACTTGGATGCAGGGATAAAAGGTATTATAGCCAAATTTGCAGATGACACTAAAACAGGTGGGACAGTAAGTTGCAATAAGTAAGAAATCTACAAATGGATATGGATAGGTTAGATAAATGGGCCAAAATTTGGCAGATGGCTTTTAATGTGGATAAGTGTGCGATTATCCATTTTGGTCATAAAAATAGAAAGGCAAATTATCTAAATGAAGAGAAGCTTCAGTGCAGAGGGATCTGGGTGTCCTCATGCATGAATCTCAGAAAACTAGTTTGCAGGTAATAAGGAAGGCAAATGGAATTTTGCCATTTATTGCTAAAGGAATAGAGTATAAAAATACGGAAGTTTTGCTGCAACTGTGCAAGGCATTAGTGAGTCCGCACCTGGAATATTGCATACAGTTTTGGTCCCCTTACTTGAGAAAGGATGTAGTTGCATTGGAGGCAGTTCAGAGGAGGTTCACTAGATTGATTCCAGAGATGGGGGGCTTGTCTTATGAAGAGAGATTGAGCAGTTTAGGCCTTTACTCTCTACAGTTTAGAAGAATGAGAGGAGATCTAACTGAGGTATACAAGATGATTAAAGGGATTGACAAAGTAGACAGAGAGGATGTTTCCTCTTGTGGGGCAATCTAGAATGAGAGGTCATAGTTTTAGGATAAGGGGTAGCAGATTTAAAACAGAGATGAGGAGAAATTACTTCTCTCAAAGGGTCGTGAATCTGTGGAATACCCCAGAGTGCGGTGGATGCCTGGACATTGGGTAAATTTGAGGAGGAGATAGATTATTAATTAGTAATGGGTTGAAGGGTTATGGAGAACGGGCAGGAAAGTGGAGTTGAGGCCAAGATGAGATCAGCCATGATCGTATTGAATGGCGGAGCAGGCTCGAGGGGCTGAATTGCCTACTCCTGCTCCTAGTTCTTATGTTATAGAGTCAGAGAGATACAGCACTGAAACAGGCCAATCGGCCCACCAAGTCTGTGCCGACCATCAACCACCCGTTTATACTAATCTTACATTAATCCCATATTCTGTACCACATCCCCACCTTCCCTCAATTCTCCTACCACCTACCTACACTAGGGGCAATTTACAATGGCCAATTTACCCATCAACCTGCAAGTCTTTGGCTGTGGGAGGAAACCGGAGCACCCGGCGTAAACCCATGTGGTCACAGGGAGAACTTGCAAACTCCACACGCAGTACCCAGAACCGAAACCGGGTCGCTGGAGCTGTGAGGCTGTGGTACTAACCACTGCGCCGCCCAACCACAAGAACCACAGTACTTATGCATTATCCACCCACTCTAACATATGCCATGTTCCCCCACCATCCCCAACTTATTTTAAAAACTTCAAATCATGTCCTCTCTCAGCCTACAATTTTCTTAAGTAAAAGTAGCTCCAGGAGTCATTCAGGTCACCCTCATCTGCACCACAAATTTGAAGTGACTCAAAACAAACATTACTTGAAATGCTGAAATGCCAGAGACTTACACAGCCACGAACTTCTCAACAGCACCAGTTAATTAACAATGTTAACAAAAACCATTCATTCAAAATAAAAGTAGCTATAAGCTTTTGGCTGAATAACTGGTGAAAGTGAATTGTTGCATGAAAACAAAAGGAAAATTAAGAGGAATATGAATTATGACATCTTACATAATTTGACAGGAATTAAATGGGAACACCTCAACATGCAACTAGATCCAATTACTTCCTTGGTCAACCAAGATTTACGAGGTAAAAGCACATGAATAAATAGAGAGAGAGAGTTTACCTTCCTTGACCAAGTTCTCATTGAAGAGGCTACTCAGAATAGAGGATGATAATGTTCCATTGCCTAACAAAATCCCAGTCAACATGGCTAGCTTGGTTCGCTCAGATTCTGTAAAACCCTTCAGGAACAGCAGCAGCTAAAACAAGCCATGGTGGTTAATATTAATCCTTTATCCATCAGTTTGCAGAAAATTATTTAACACTGCAAATACAAGTAGCATAAAAACTTTCATGAACTGATGGGTCAGTTTGTTTGATTAGTTGTTCTGGCAGTAAGGTAGAGTAATTATATGCAAAAATACCAACAGAAAAATGAATTTAGAACCACTATTAAGTCGCAATACCCTTTCACTGATTCCACAGTGCAAAGGATAGGTTTGCTCAATTAACCAAATATGTAACTGGCCTATTTTAACATTATAAACATTACAAGATAACTGTCTTAATTCCAAGTAACATACTAACAATCCAACTCAATCGTAAAATAGATTCAGCTTAAAATATCTTATGAAAGTTCATCTATGGATTGCTAATTATGTGCAAATTGTCCTAAATTTTATGAATTACAGGCTGTGAAACAAAATCTTAATCTCGATTACTCATGGCAAAATTTGACAGATATTACAAGTAGCCAAGATAGTCACTTGAATCAACTCAGACCTTTTTTATTTCCTCTTCAAAACCTCTCTCCAGGTATTTGTAACGCCTGATCAGCTTATTAAACACCTGTAATGGAAAATTTTAGAAAATCACTAAAAGATACTTAAGCAAGTGGATGAGAGCTACATTATAATAGCAATAAGTGGTTACCAGCATACAGCAACAGGAATGCTCAGCAATTCATCCTTCAGTTGGCCCCATTATGATCCTTTCCATCACATTTTAAGCAACCACACCAAAAATTCAGCATTATGGATGGAATATATAAGCAGTCTCATGCAGGATAAGCAAGTTTAACTATTTAGGAGTGCAGCTATTCAAGACTATATCCTTCTGTAACTTAAAGCTTCGTTGATAATTTCAGAACCCAAACTTTTCATGCTTTATTATCCATACACAACATTCCAGTCAACAACTTCAGGGCTGCTTGTGATGAGAGAGACCCAAATTTGTTTGTCAGTTTTCTGCAACCTCAACTACTTAACTTGCAGAAACCAGCTGCTCATCATGCAAAATGGATTAATAAAAGCAAAATACTGCAGATGCCGGAAATCTGAAAAAACAAAGTGCTGTAAATACTCAGGAGGTCTGGCAGCATCTGTGAAGAGAGAAACCTATAACTGATGAAATGTCACAGACTTGAAAAGTTAACTATGTTTCTCTCTCGACAGATGCTGCTAGACCTGCTGAGTATTTCCAGCACTTTGTTTCTTTTCAAAATGGATTGCTAATTTTTCCTTTGGCACAAGAGTTGGAAGCAGTGAACAAAACTCAACATTTGGACAAGTTGTGTATTAAGTACACCCTCACCCCTTGATGTTATGGCTGGTCCCACATTCGACACATGGAATATAGCCTTCCTTCAGAACAATGTTAGTTTAGAATAATTGTAAACTTTCATATCATTTGCAAGTGTCACACAGACACACCATTTGGCCCTACGAGCCTGCTCTGCCATTCAATACGATCATGGCTGATCATCCAAACTCAGTAACCTGTTCCCGCTTTCTCCCCGTATCCCTTGATCCCATTAGCCCCAAGAACTATATCTAACTCTTTCTTGAATATATTTAATGATCTGGCCTCAACTGCTTTCCGTGGTAGAGAATTCCACAGGTTCACCACTCTCTGGGTGAAGAAATGTCTCCTCATCTCAGTCCTAAATGGATGACCCCTTATCCTTAGACAATGACCCCTGGTCCTGGACTCCCCCACCATCGGGAACATCCTTCCTGCATCTAGTCTGTCCAGTCCTGTTAGAATTTTGTAGGTTTATATGAGATCCCCTCTCATTCTTCTAACAAATACAAGATTAATCGACCCAATCTCTCTTCACAGGTCAGTCCTGCCATCCCAGAAATCAGTCTGGTGAACCTTCACTGCACTCCCTCTATAGTAAGAACATCCTGCCTCAGATAAAGAGAACAAAACTGCACACAACACTCCAGATATGGTCTCACCAGGGCCTTGTATAATTGCAGCAAGACATCCTTGCTCCTGTACTCAAATCCTATGCAGGCCAACATACCATTTGCCTTAACTGCCTGCTGCACCTGCATGCTTACTTTCAGCGACTGGTGTACAAGGACACTCAGGTCTCGCTGCACCTCCCCCTTTCCCAATCTATCGCTGTTAAGTTAATAATCTGCCTGTTTTTGCCAAAGTGGATAACCTCACATTTATCCACATTATACTGAATCTGCCATGTATTTGCCCACTCAACCTGTCCAAATCACACTGGAGCTTCTCTGCATCCTCCTCACAACTCCCACTCAGCTTTGTGTCATCTGCAAACTTGGATATATTACATTTAATTCCCTCATCTATATCATTAATATATATTGTGAATAGCTGGGGTCCTAGCACAGATCCCTGTGGTACCCCACGAGTCACTGCCTGCCACTCTGAAAAAGACCAGTTTATTCCTACTCTTTGTTTCCTGTCTGCCAATCAGTTCTCTATCCTGGTCAGTACCTTACCCCCAATCCCAAGTGCTTTAATTTTGCACGCTAATCTCTTTTGTGGACCTTATCGAAAGCCTTCTGAAAGTCCAAATACACCACATCCACTGGTTCTCCCTCATCTATTCTACTGGTTACATCCTCAAATAATTCCAGTAGATTTGTGAAGCATGATTCCCCTTTCGTAAATCCATGCTGACCTTGTCCAATCCTGTCATTGTTTTCCAAGTGCTCTGCTATTACATCTTTCATAATGGACTCTAGCATTTTCCCCACTACTGATGTCAGGCTAACCGGTCTATAATTCCCTGTTTTCTCTCTACCTCCTTTTTTAAATAGTGGGGTCACATTAGCTATCCTCCAATCCGTTGGAACTGTTCCAGAGTCTATAGAATTTTGAAAAATGACCAGCAATGTATCTACTGTTTCTAGAGCCACTTCCTTAAGTACTCTGGGATGTAAATTATTAAGCCCTGGGGATTTATCAGCCTTCAATCCCATCAATTTCCCTAACACCATTTCTCTTATACGGATTCCATACAGTTATCCTTCTCACTAGACCCCATGTTCCCCAACATTTCAGGGAGGTAATGTGTCCTCCTTTGTGAAGACAACCAAAGTATGTATTTAATTGGTCTGCCGTTTTTGTTCTCCATTATAAATTCCCCCGTTTCTGATTGTAAGGGACCCACATTTGTCTTCACTAATCTTTTTCTCTTCACATATCTTTAGAAGCTTTTACAGTCAGTTTTTATGTTCTCTGCAAGCTTACTCTCATACTCTATTTCCCCCATCTTAAATCAATCCCTTTGTCACTTGCTGAATTCTAAACTGCTCCCAATCCTGAGTTGCTGCTTGTTCTGGCCATTTTATATGCCTCCTCCTTGAATCTAATACTATCCCTAATTTCTTTTGCAAGCCACGTTCAGCCACCCTTCCTGTTTTATTTTTGCACCACACAGGAATGAACTATTGTTGTAATTCATCCATGCACTCTTTAAATGCTAGCCATTGCCTATCGAATGTCAACCCTTTAAGTAATGTTCCCCAATCTATCTTGGCCAACTCGCACCTCATACCTTCATAGTTTCCTTTATTTAGATTCAGGACCCTAGTCTCGGAATCAACTCTCTCACTCTCCATTTTAATGAAGAATTCTACCATGTTATGGTCGCTCTTCCCCAAGGGACCCTGCACAACAAGATTGTTAACTAATCCTTTCTCATTACACAATACCCAGTCTAGGATGGCCTGTTCTCTAGCTGGTTCCTCAACATATTGGTCCAAACAAATCATGCACGCACTCCAGGAATTCCTCCTCTACAGTATTATTGCTAAATTGATTTGCCCAATCTAGATGTAGATTAATATCATTCTCTACATCACCACTGCTGTGGTGTTTCTTAACTCCACCCATACAAATTCCACATCAGGATTCTCTGAGCTAATATCCTACCTCACTATTGGATTGATTTCCTTTTTTACAAACAACGCTACAACAACTCCTTTCCCTTTTTGCCTGTCCTTCCTAAATACTGAATATCCTTGGATGTTCGGTTCCCATCCTTGGTCACCCTGCAGCCATGTCTCCATAATCACAACTATATTGTATCCATTCGCCTACCTTATTGCAAATACTCCATGCATTGCGATACAATGCCTTTAGGCTTGATTTTTAAAAATTCTTCGTCATCTTAGAATTATTTCGCACTATGGCCCTATTTGTTTCTTGCCCTTGATTTCTATGCCTTCCACTTTTGCCTTTTTGGTTCCCGTCTTTTGTTTCTATCCTTGTTTCCTCCTCCTCAGTCTCCCCACTCAGGTTCCCATCTCCCTGCCATTCTAGTTTAAACCCTCCCCAACAGCACTAGCAAATGTCCCTGCGAGGATATCTGTTCCGGTCCTGCCTGAGGTTAACCCATCTCGCTTGTACAGGTCCCACCTTTCCCAGAACCGGTCCCAATGTCCCAGGAATCTAAATCCCTCCCACCTACACCAATTCTCCAGCCACGCATTCATCTGGTCTATTCTCCTGTTCCTATACTCACTAACACGTGGCACAGGAAGTAATCCTGAGATTACTACCTTTGAGGTCCTGCTTTTTAATTTAGCTCCTAACTCTTTAAATTCATCTTGCAGGACCTCATCCCTTTTTCTACCCAAGTCATTGGTACAGACATGTACCACAACCACTGGCTGTTCACCCTCCCCCTTCAGAATGCCCTGCAGCCGCTGAGGCATCCTTGACCCGAGCACCAGAGAGGCAAAATACCATCTTGGAGTCCAGTTTGCAGTCACAGAAATATCTGTCTGTTCCCCTTAAAATTGAATCTCCTATCACCGTGGCTCTCCCAGTCTTCTCCCCCCACCCCCCCCCCCCCCACCCGCTGTGCAGCAGAGCCATCCATGGTGCCACGAACTTGGCTGTTGCTGCTTTCCCCGGAACGCCATCCACCCCACCACCACCCCCCCCAAACAGTATCCAAAGCGGTATATCTGTTAGAGAGGGAGATGGCCACAGAGGATTCCTGCACTACCTGCCTGTGCCTACTACTCCACCTGGTGGTCAACCATCCCTTTTCTGCCTGTGCAGCCATTACCTGTGGTGTGACCACCTCGCTAAACGTGCTATTTACGACATCCTCAGCATCAGATGCTCCAGTGAATCCACCCACCACTCCAGCTGAGAAACTCAAAACTACAAAAAGATTTGCCTGTGGAAAATTGACATGTATAGGCAAGATTCTCTCATGTGTATGACACTTTATCTCCATGCAAATCATCGTGTTACATAGAGGAACCAACCAAGCATTAAGATTCTTTCAGTGCTCCACTTCAAAAATTGGTAAAGTGGCTGCAGAAGTCTCATTATTGCAGCTTCATTGCCTATGGCAAACCTTCCCCCACAATAACTAGTATTTTGGGAGCATTTAAGGAATGGAATCTGAATGTTCTTCTGACACAGCATGACCATTCCCTGCTGAACTCCCAATATTAGTTAACATCGGCATGACCAAAATCTAGCCAATTAAAAATGAGCACCTTACACTGGTAAGATAATTTATAGTAAACTTTATTTTTATATTAAGCTATACAATTCACAGATATAGTTACAAGACTAATTTTGTGAAGCTCAAATGCACAAAATACACATTGTAATAGTATCAACATAGTATAGGAGACATTGAAGTATAGAGAAAGTGTTCAGCCAATGAGCTTAGTTGCACTATATTTAACATCACCATAAATTGCTACTTCAACTTAATTCCAAAAATGCTGAAGGCAAACTGGCTAAAGATTTTGTATAACAGAATACAAGCCAGAAGAAAATTGTCTTAATTATTACAGTATAGATTTTAATGGAAATGAAGAACTTGTGGAGAAGGAGAGGAGAAAGAGTCCTGTATTTTAATATAAGAGCATCACCAGATAACTGAATTTAAGGCAGAGAAATGTGGCAAGCAGAGTTTTGGATGACCTCCAGTCTACTGAAAGTAGAATGTGGGAGGCTGCCCAAGTCTACGGAGGGTAGAATGTGGGAGGCTGCCAGGAGTGCGTCGTCAAGTCTAGAGGTAACAAAGGCATGGATGGGGGTTTCAGCAGATGTGCTGAAGCAGAGAGAGATGGATAATGTTACAAACTTGGAAATAGGTGGGCTTACAACAGTACAGATATGCGGTAGGAAACTCACCTCGGGGTCAAATATGATACCAAGATTGCGAACAATCTGGTTCAGTCTCAGACAGTTGCCAGGGAGAGGGATGGAGTTGATGGCTAGGAACAGAGTCGATGGCTGGGAACAGAGACAATGGCTTCCACTAGTAGGCACACCCAGTAAGCAAGATCCATAAATAAATGAAGTGAACTTTGCATTTCTCTGATATGAAGGAGAAATGTAAAGGCAATAAAACTTGCCTGAGCATATGCACGTATGGTCTCTAGGCTTTCTTGGGCAGCAAACACACAGACTTCTGTACGGGTCACGTTATCAGCAAGGGTACCACCTGGAGCTATAAAGTAGAAAGGAAATTAATATTTAAGTTGATTGGCAAAAGAACCAGCGACTAGTTAGGATGTGAAATGCACTGCCTGACAGCATAGTGGAGGAGATTCAGTCATTGCTTTCAAAAGGGAATTGGATAATTATCTGGAGAGAAAAAACTGCAGGGCTACAGGAAAAAAGCAGAGGAGTAGGACTAGTTGAATTGCTCCTGCAAAGAGCTGGCATGTCCACAACGGGCCAAATGGCCTCCTCCTTCTGTGCTGTAACCATTCTATGATTTTATGAAATAAATTTAACCTTGTGCAAGATTCCTCAACTAAACAGTGAGTCATCAAACAAGACAGCAAAATATACTTCCTAGATTTACATAAATTTCAAGCTGCAACCGAGGCTACAAGTACATGGGTTCAGGTTAAAGGCAGTGAAAGAGGGATACAAGGGCCTTTATAACCAAAAGAAAATTTTTAAGTAGAAAAATGAACAATTAGTCTCAATCTAGTCCTTAAAAAGTACAGTGCACTGCACATTTCAGTAATCTCTAAAGAATGACTGCTGTGGAAAATGTTAAGTTCATACTGATACATACACTCCAAGGCATCTCACTATCAACTAGAATGGAATCTGTGCCTCCTATTGTTAGTTTGGTTAATGACCTTTTGTACTTTATCAAGCAATAAGCAAATAAATAGCATTAAATTGGTTACTGGAGAATTCTGGCTCTGGATTCAGCATCCAATACTGGACTTGAAAGGCACAATATCAACTCATGTTCATTCTCTTCACTGCATCAAACAATGTACTCAGTGGAGCTTGTACACAAATTGCTGTATTGTATAACAGTAGTTTGAAGTCCGAGACAACGTTGTGGGAAGAGGTAAAACAGAGTTATTGATTTGCATTGGTTGCACAGGAGGTGCCGGGAAGAGCAGATGGAAGTGTGAACAAGGGTATTCTTAAAGATGCAAGTGAAAGGAAAGAGTATAAAACCCCTCAATTCATTTAAGAAAAAAAAAAGTAAAAGAACGTCACCAGAATGGGATGCTCAACATGTGGCTCCATGGTCAAATCTGGCCCTTTTGATTCCTTTTTTTAAATATAATGTTGCTTCCTGATTTGGTTTATCGAGATTATTCAGAGATCAGTCTTTTTACAAGATTAGCCATTACCAGTTCCCAGTCCTGCGACACGTAAAAGAAAAGAGCTGTGGTGGAACTGCCCAAGTTTCAGGGGATGGAGAAATCACTGTGCAGAATGGAATCGCTATTTTCTACACAATTGTATGCGAATTCTTTACTGGTTGCAACATTCCCACCCTGCACTATCTCAAATGTAAACACCACCCAGGAAACCCATTAAAGAATGCCAGCTGAATGATGGTTTAGTAAAAAATACATAGAGCTTCTTCTCCTGTAGGCAATGTTCTGAATCTGTTTATGATGACAGTACATTTCAAAAGTAATTTTTCCCCACACAAAAAGTATCACTTTCCTTTAAACTTAAAAATCTGTCCTTCAACAACTAAAACAAAAAGTCAGCGCTGCAGATTCAGAAGTTTGCAATAGTTAAATGGAGCTCTTACCCAGCATCCCACCGGCCACCAGGATATCGAATAGGGTTTCAGCATAACGACGATAGTCGAGCTTTGCTCCAGAAGCATCAAGAAACTTTGCTACAGCTTCCAAATCACTGCCATTTTCATTCAAACCTTGGATAATGGAATCTTGGAACTGAGTAGGCTCAAACTTCTCTTTTTCATCTACGTATGAAGAGACTCACTGTCAGCATGGAAAACATATTAACCATACAAGTATGCTTTTTAATGATTGCCCAGAAATGCTACAACTTGACATTATCTACAGGTCTAGAATGCTAGAACCCAAGGGTTGAACCGAGCAGCAGTAGAGGGGCAAAGATGAGAGCTTCTGCTATAATGTTTCAACTGATGTAAGCACCAAGTTCAAACACAGTTGATAGTTATGGCGCAGCACAAGCTACATCAAAGACCAATGCCATACAAAACAAAACCCCACATTGAGCTGCTGATCTCAGCCATATTAATTTAGTGAGATGCTCAGGAAAAAGATGAATGGTTTGACATTCCAAGAGTTACCTAGTTCACAATACCACTTGACAGCAATATTGCCCTCTAAACCCAGGGACATTAAAAATGCAGCATGAAAGCAAAAAGAACAGGCTCATCCAACCATTTTCTTCCAATCTAACGCAGGTTTTATGTTCACCAAAGCCTTGAAGAAGCAATTCATGGCAAACAGCGTAGACAACATATCCACATTATTTTGCAAGGATGCAGAAAAGCAGGTCATATTTCATAATTGTATACAAGTACATACAGTAAAACTATACAACTATAATTCTCAAATTAGTCTTTTGATAAATTTTACTTCAGTAACGTACCTCTTTTCCTAGTTTTAAAACGCTGGCCAGTTAGCGTTGGCTTCTGCTGCTTTGGATTATTCATAAAAGACACCCTGCAAAGAAAGTGGGAATTAAAAAGGTTATAATTCTCCCTATACAAGTCAATTCAGTTCAGCACAGAACCTATATTAAATTTAATATAACCCAAGTCAAATTTGTTACATCTGACAAATTAGCAAATTAAATGAGAACACTTTTTTCACAGCCCAAAACATGGAAACAGTAAACACACCAGAGATACTTGAAAATTTGTGAATTATGAATCAAAATGCACTCAATTAAAATAGTGCCAATATATTAAAATCACTGCAGTTAAAGTCCTATAATCAATAGGCTTCAAACATGCACTTAATGTGTTCACTCCTTTGTTCCAAGTTTCTGCCACCCCCAGGTTTCCAGGATTTAAAATACTTTCATTTAATATCACCCATCTCTGCTCTGCCTCAGTCTATCTGCAACTGAACCCTCATCCACGATATTACCTCCAAACTTTTTTTGTTCCACTGCTCTCCTGGCTGTCCCACGTACCACCCTTTGTGAACATCAGCTCATCCAAAATTCTGCCCAGATCACGATTTGCCACCTGCACTGCCTCCAGCAACTCCTCAAATTTATCATCCCAGTATTCAAATACCTCCATGCCCTCATCTCTCCACATCTCTGTAGCCTACTCTAGGCAAATAATTCTCTAAAATTTCTGCACTCCAATTCCGGTCTCTTACATACCCCTCGTTTTCAGCACTCAACCATTGGCAGTCGTGCCTTCAGCTGCTTAGGCCCTAGATCAGTTAACTTAGCAGAGACCGTGTGGCCTTCCAAAATGGAAATGGATTACCACAACACCAAGTACTTTACTGACCCTTTGAGCCACCACTAAACACTTCAAATTCCCTTTCTTTCATGAAATGAGGAAAATGAAATGGAGATACAATAAACAAAGGGCTGATAACCAGAGGCCACAGATTTAAAAGGTGCTTGGCAAAGAACCAGAGGCACCATGAAGTTTTATTTTTTTTAAAAACACAATGAGCGGTTTGAATTTGGAATGCACTGCCTGAGAGGGTGGTAGATAGATTCAAGAGCAGCCTTCATTCAAGATACTTAAAAGGCAGAAAAATTGCAGGGATATAGGCAAGAGTGGATGAGCGGGACGAACTGTGTTGCTCTTCACAAGAGCTGATGCACGTAAACCTCAAGAGAGAAAAGACTCCTCCGTCGGAACAAGTTGAAGCATGAACTGGGCCCTAATGAACTGCGAGATTTACCGGCAACCAAAGACCCCACATTGAACTTAAAGGACTGTAACTACCAGAACGAAGGGGGGCACGGAAATTCATTAACAGACAAAAGGAAAATCCCAAGGCGTTTTACAAGTATGTTAAGGGCAAGAGGATAACCAGGGAAAAAGTGGGGCCCATTAGGAATCAAAGAGGCAGTCTGTGTGTGCAGCCAGATGACATAGGTGAGGTTTTAAATGATCACTTTTCATCTGTGTTCACTTTGGAGAGGGACGATGTAGGCGTAGTGAGCGGGAGGGGGATTGTGAGCTACTTGTTCAAATTAGCATTGAAAAGGAGATAGTATTAGCGGGCTTAAAGGTGGGTAAATCCTCAGGCCCAGATGAGATGTATCCCAGGCTATGTGAGGCAAGGAGGGAGATAGCAGGGGCTCTGACACAAATTTTCAAATCCTCTCTGGCCACTGGAGAGGTACCAGAGGACTGGAGGATAGCGAATGTGGTACTATTATTCAAGAAGGGTAGCAAGGATAAACCAGGTAATTACAGGCCAGTGAGTGTAACATCAGTGGTAGGGAAATTATCGGAAAAAATTCTGAGACACAGGATTAATCTCCACTTGGGAGAGGCAGAGATTAATCAAGAGTAGTCAGCATGGCTTTGTCAAGGGAAGATCATGTATAATAAATTTGATTTAGTTTTTCAAGGAGATGACTAGATGTGTAGATGAGGGTAAAGCAGTTGATGTAGTCTACGTGGACTTCAGTAAGGCTTTTGATAAGGTCCCGCATGGGAGATCAATCGATCAAGAAGGTAAGAGCCCATGTGACCCAGGGTAATCGCAAATTGGATCCAAAATTGGCTTAGTAGAAGGAGGCAGAGGGTGATGGTCGAGGGTTGTTTTTGCAAATGGAGGCCTGTGACCAGTGGGGTGCCGCAGGGATCGGTGCTGGGACCCTTACTGTTTGTAGTGTACATTAATGATTTAGACGTGAATCTAGGAGGTATGATCAGTAAGTTCGCAGATGACACAAAAATTGGTGGTGTCGTAAATAGTGAGGAGGAAAGCCTTAGATTACAGGACAATATAGATGGGCTGGTAAGATGGGCAGAGCAATGGCAGATGGAGTTTAATCCTGAGAAGTGTGACGTGATGCACTTTGGGAACACTAACAAGGCATGGGAATATATAATGGATGGTAGGACCCTAGGGAGTACAGAGGGTCAGAGGGACCTTGATGTACTTGTCCATAGATCACTGAAGGCAGCAGCACAGGTAGATAAGGTGGTTAGGAAGGCATATGGGATACTTATCTTTATTAGCCAAGGAATAGAGTATGAAAGCAGGAAGGTTATATTAGGGCTGTATAAAAACGCTGGTTCGGCCACAGCTGGAGTATTGTGTACAGTTCTAGTCACCACACTATAGGAAGGATGTGATTGCACTGGAGAGGGTGCAGAGGAGATTCACCAGGATGTTGCCTGGGCTACAGCATTTCAGTTATGAAGACAGACTAGGTGGGCTGGGGTTGTTTTCCTTGGAGCAGAGAAGGCTGAGGGGGACCTGATTGAGATATACAAAATTATGAGGGGCATTGATAGGACAGATAGGAAGAAATTTTTTCCCTTAGCGGAGAAGTCAATAACTAGGGTGCATAGATTTAAGCTAAGAGGCAGGAGGTTTAGAGTGGAGGAAAAAATTTTTCACCGAGGTTGGTTGGAATCTGGAACACACTGCCTAAAGGGGTGGTAGAGGTAGGAACACTCAACATTTAAGTATTTAGATGAGCACTTGAAATGCTATAGCATACAAGGCTACGGGCCAAGCGCAGGAAAATGCGATTAGATTGGACGGGTGCTTGATGGCCGGCACAGGCGTGTTGGGCCGAAGGGCCTGTTTCTGCGCTGTAAAAGTTTATGACTTTATATTGCCTCAAACGTGTCCCTTTTATTCCTTCTACTTTTTCCTGTCTCTGTGTGTGTTTATCACGTATGCATGCTAGCGTGGTTGTGTCACATATTCGTAGTCGCTAACCGGATTAGAGTTTAAGATTAATAAACTTCTACTTTTCTTGGTTAAATCTAAGGAAACCTGTTTTATTTCTTTACCATACAACTGGAGCAGTGAACAGGGATTCACTAAGGCGAGCCAACAACATGCCTTTAAAATTAAACCCTGTTATGGTTAAACCAAGTTCCATGCAGGCCCCCCACCCGTCAAGGATGAGGCATTATTAATTTCGCCACAGACATTAAATTTCAAATTGTTGATGGGAGAAGGCCTGTGACAAGGGGTTGCCAGGCCCCTGGCTGCAAAGATTTTTGCATATTAACAGACAGTGCTTGTGGACAAAGGAGCTATTCCCTGCTCCAATTCAATCCACAAACAGATGTGGGCAGACCAGTTAGTTACATGACTAACTGGCTGTTGCAGAGTTTGAACTGAAAGCCTGAAGAAAGCTGTTGGTTCCCGGATTGAAGAGACCTCTCCTGGCTGGCTCTCCACAGCCTCTCCTCCTGTCTGCTCCCATCTCTGTCACAAAACTCCAAAACCCACTGAAGACACATGAACCCCAAGAGAGAGAAGTCTCCTACAGTGAGCAAGGTTTAAGAATACTGGGCCCCAACAAAAAGCAAGATCTACCTGCAAACAAGAACTCTACAGCGAGCTCAAAGCACAGTAACAAAAAAAACTCTTGAGATTGCCTCAAACTTTTCCACTTTATTTGTCTTTCTGCCCCTATCTGCATATGTGTATTGCGTATGCATGCTAGCGTGGGTGCATTGCGTATCCCTAAGTGTTAACGGAATTAGAGCAAGTTTAAGAAATTTCAACTCGCCTTTAAACTTGAGAAAGTCTGTGTGTGCTGGTTTCTTTGCTTTATAATTGGAAAGCAGTGAACAAAGATTCACAAAGGGGGAGCTAAAAACAGTGTGTTTAAAATTAAACCTTATTCATTTATTTAGAGATACAGCACTGAAACAGGCCCTCCGGCCCACCGAGTCTGTGCCGACCAACAACCGCCCATTTATACTAATCCTACATTAACCCCATATTCCCCACCATTCTCCTACCTACACTAGGGGCAATTTGCAATGGCCAATTAACCTAGCAACCTGCAAGTCTTTGGCTGTGGGAGGAACCGGAGCACCCGGCGGAAACCCATGCGGTCACAGGGAGAACTTGCAAACTCCGCACAGGCAGTACCCAGAACTGAACCCAGGAGCTGTGAGGCTGCGGTGCTAACCACTGCGCCGCCCTTGTTACAGTAAGACCAGGCGAAGGCTGAGAAGGAACCCCTAGACCCCTTCTCACCTGGTCGTAACAATATCAATACAAGTTTCTGTACTAAAATAAACAGTTGAAAACAGATTTGCGCCTAGTTTAAAAGGAGAGATAGCTGTGCATTTGAGGACAGAAGAATTCAAAAACAAACATTCTACAGTAGGGCTGTTCAACCTTTTTCGGCGGAGAGCCACATTACGATTTTTGCTTAGTCCGGGGAGCCAGTGAGCAAATTTCGAAAGATAAGGTCACTAAATATTTATCTTACTAATAAGAACAAATGTGCATTTTTGCAAAGAAGCTTTAAATGAAAACCAATTTATTGAAATCAAAACAAGAAATGCTGGAAACATTTATGTTTCAGGTCAGTGACCTTTCATCAGAATTCATTGGCTTACTTTCACATCACTATACTGAAAATTGATTTAGTGACATACCTAACATTGTTTTTGCTTGCGTTAGTAGTTAATCTTTGCCCACACACTTGATGTAGCGATGCGGTGTGTTCTGGAGAGACCTTGATCGTTCTCCCCATGGTGTGTGTGTGTGTCATTCTCTCTTTCCCACCCAGCTCCCCTTTAGGACTTGGGGACATAGACTGAAAGTTTGATGCAAAAGATAGAGAATATGAGGAAGCACTTTTTTTTTTGCAGCAGGTGGCAATGACCTGAAACACTCTGCCCACACAGGTGGTGGAAGTGTAGGCGATCAATTACTTCAACAGGAAGTTGGGTGGCCACCTAAGAAAGAGAGACTTGCATGGCTACGGGGATTGAGCCAGTGAGTGGGTCTGACAGCATAGCTCTGCGGATAGCTGGCATGAGCTTGATGGACAAAATGACTCATCCCCCCCCCCCCACCCCCCCACCTCCTACCCCACCCCCACCACCTCCTCTCTCCATCTCCCCTCGCCCCCATCTTCAGTGTTCCCTGCTCCCCCTGGAGAGATAGTGTCCACTGATGTTGCACAAAGCCTTGCACAACATGTGGGCACCATAGACAAAATGCATAATATTGATCAGAACAGTTAGTTTTACTTTATACTACTCTTAATTTGATTGGACCTTGCATGAGACTATTTAGTGCTGCCCACCTTACATGGAGGTGGTACATGCGCTTCTCAATTTCACTGTCAGAGAAGCACCCCGACAGCTACCACCAATCTAAACACTAGTTTGGCATTTTAAAAAAAACTAAATGCAAATTATTCCAAAAAAAACCAGAAAAACCTTGAATACAGAAATTAGTGTTAAACAAATACTAAAATGCACAACATGTAAGCAGTTAGTCCAAAAACAAAAAGACTTGTTCTGGCCAACATGGGATCCAACCAACCAGTTTAGATTTCTTCAAAATTTCACAATTATAATTGGCATTTTTTGCCACTTAATGGAAACTGAATAGATAACTTAGTAATTCCAAAACACAGCCAGAAATTGCTGTAATGGCAGATTTGCACTGTAAATTGCTATGAAGATGATCTGTTCACAGTGCAGTAATGTCAATGCCGTATCTGGGATCTCGAACATATGTCCAATGACTTCTCTCCTTAACCTAGGAACGAAAAGGATAAAGAGCGAAACAAACAACAAGGAAATAGGGTGAATCAGAGTTAAGAGACAAAAAGCAGAGGTAAATAAAAGAGTGGATTAAGAAATAAAGACAGAAAGGAAGAGAAAAAAATTAACAAGCAGAAAGACATTATAGTCCAGTTGCATTTGGGATTGTTTGATAAGTTAATGAGAAAATGATGAGTAGCTGTGAAAAAAGTACAAACACTCAATCCATAATGTATAGCAGCCTTATTAATCAATAACAGTGGAACATCCAGTGGGCATGCACTGCACTATTTTCGTAGGAAATTACTAGATGATAAAACGACAAAGATCCTGCTAGTTTGCCTTGTACCTTTCTGCAGTCACATGGTATAATGAAAGTGAATGTTGACTAACCATAGCCATTAATCTACATCAATTAGTCAACTACAGACCCAAACACAAAGAAAACCCCAGTGGTGCACTGCTTTGTGAACCATAGGCCCAACGTCACCTTTTCTGCTCCAGCATGCTACACTTAGCATGTCATGTCTCAAAATTACTCACACTGTATCCCACAATGTCATTTTCTGACAGATATTTATCTAATTCCAATAATCAACCCTCAGTGTTGAGAGCTTTGCATTCTGAAAATTAAACGCCAACAACAGGTTGGAGAGATTCGGACAAAAATACTACCAAGGAGCCAAAAATTATAAAAAACCTCGAGAACTCCCTGGTGTGAGAGGAGTGCACTATTTATTCTAGTTTCACTTCTCTACAGGTCACAACATATGTTTAAATTTTTTCCCAACTACTGATATGGTCATAGACTCTCTTTATCCCAGAATAAAACACGCCAACCAGATTTCTTTAATAAAACAAAATTATATTATAAAACAAGGCTTAACCAGTAATGAAGCAAAGCATAAACAGATTAAAATATTAAATTCCCTTTATAACTTAGTCCCTCACACACCTACACCAGTTAACAGAGATTTACTCTTTAGAGCTTGGGTACAAACCCCACCCCACCCCTAAAAAAAAAAAAAACAGGTTGGCCAACTTGCTAATTCTTGAAGAAAAAAATATGAAAAGATGTCAGAAGTCCTTTTCTGGTTTGGCATCCCAAATATGCATATAGACGGACGTTGAGGATCAGTTTGGACAGGCTTTCTAAGGGAATGCAGTAACAGGGGTTTCAGGCAGTTTCTTACACTTGCTTCTCAACTTCTCAAGAGATGGAAAACTGGCAGGCTTTGTTAAAGAGCTGTGACGGACCAAGCTGGGTGTTGCTCCCTTGGCAAGTTTTCTCCAACTGTTTTTCAAACCATTGTCCATATCCCAACTCACTGTCCAAAGCAAAACCAATGTCACAAGGGTCAAGCCCCCCGACATCTATAAATGTTGACCTGTCACTTTGTAAATACTTTTCCCCCCCAAGTCAAAAACAACTCCTGTGTAATTTGAAGACAGGTGCCTTACAGTAACTGTTAACAATCCAGACCTCTGTGACCCTTTTTAAAAAAAAAAATCCATAGACTCCTTTTCAGTTTTAAAACACAAATCTTTAAAGTTTAACAGAAGCACTCTTAAAAGCTTTTATAGTTTCATTGGTTCCTTTATGGACCGCTTAAGGTTGAAGGCCATGTCCGGACCACAAGTCATGTCATTGAGAACCCTTGTGGTAGAGGACCCTGTTAGTTAATTATTCTGATTCCAAGGCCACCACAACCCCTCACCCTCCTGCATTATAAAACTTTGATAAACCCCCTGTAACACAAGTATTTTTGCTGTATAAAAATGAGGTACACAATTAAACATTTATTATTTTTGCTTTCCTTAATGTGGAACTTGGTGTTCAGGAACAATTCTGTGAACACATGGAGGTACCTTCAACAAAAATGAGTAAATGATTATAACCAAAAAGTTTTTAAAAAAATGCATGCAAAGTCCATAAAGGAGAATGGTTAACCAAAAAGCAGTAAAATGATAAACCAAAACATGAAGAAATTAGTAAAAATGTGGGAAATGGTTCACCAAGAGCCAAAAATAATTCAGAGGCTAGTTCCAAAATGAGAAGTGCTTTCCTGAAAAAACAGTACTGCCCTCTGTAGGTGGGGGCCTAAAATTACAACTGTGGCAGGAATAATTTGTGAAGTTGTCCGAATTCTGTTAACAAATAGCCCTCAAGCTGAAAGCAGAGCATCTCAGCAGATTGATGTAAATCTACCAGCCCATATCCCTGCAATATTTCCTCACTCAAGAATTTATCTAATTTCCTTTTGAAGGCTACTATAGAATTCATATTTTCACAAGAAATTATCTGGGCATTATTGCATTGCTGTTTGTGGGAGCTTGCTGTGCACAAATTGGCTTCCGTATTTCCTAAAATACAACAGTGAATACACTTCAAAAGTGCATGACTGGCTGTAAAGTGCTCCAGTGGTTGTGAAACGCACTATAGAAATGCAAGTTATTTTTCTTTTAGCAATTTGTGGAGAACTGTCACTCTCAGTGCATCTTTTTCTTTGCAAATGCCTGTTTTTTTTTTAAAAAAGGAAGTTTAGAAGGGTGAGCATCATTAATGAGTCATTGCAATGATGTGACTTCTTAATTTCTGGCCCATCAAAAGAACTGTCTTTTACTAGAGAACTGATCTAGAACACAAGCACAGTGCATAGAATACAGAACAGGAGGTGGTCATTCAGCACATCGAGTCTGCGCCGCCTTTTTAAAGAGCGATCCAATAAGTCCCACAACCACATTCTTAGTGATATCCCTGCAATATTTTCTCCTTCAAAAAAAAAACGAACTGAATCGGTATTCACCACCCAATTAGACAGCACATTCCAAATCCCAATCTCACTGCACACAAAAATCTCTCATGTCGCCTCTTTTTTTTTTGCCAATCACCATAAATCTGTGACCGAGCTCTCATCAGACACTTCAGCCGTTCGAAAAGTTTCTCTATTTACTCTATCCAAATCCTTCACAATTTTAAACACCTCTATCAGATCTCCTCTCAGCCTTCTCTGCTCTAAGGAGAGCATCAGCTACTCCAGTCTATCCATCTAACTCAGGGTTGTCCAATCTTTTTGCACGGGGGGCCACATTACAATTTGAGTCTTACAGGGTGCAGTGAGACAGAAAGATAGAGATATTAAAATTTATCAAAACAGGAAATGTACATTTCTTTGAAGAAGCACTGCTCCCCGCTCTTCCCCTCCCTGCAGCACCCCGCCCCCCCCTCCTCGCCTCTCCGCCCCGCCTCCGCTCCTCCCCCCTCCGCTCCTCCTCCTCCTCCACTCCGCGCCTCCCCTCCCCCCTTACCTGGTTTGGCCTACGTGACTCCAGACCCACAGCAATGTGGTTGACTCTTAACTGCCCTAGCAAGCTACTCAGTTGTCAGACGCAATTGGAGATGGGCAACAAATGCTGGTCTTGCCAGCAATGCTCATATACCATGAAAGAATTTTTTTTTTTTTTTTAAAAAGAGTGCTTATACAGTATCTATCAAAATGCTGTCAAAGCATTTGAATTATTTTCTGAAATATCAGGTCGACACATTTCTGGAGAAAACATCGAAGAATGTGAGGTTGTGATTCAGTGACAATTCAAAAGACAAGTTTGTTGGGCCTTCCATTTTAAAAAAAAGTTTATTTTCTCCAGATATTTTCTTGACTCTGTTCCAACCTCAAACTGTTGGGAGACCTCTTGAAAATTCCCAACCTTGTACAGAAGATCAGCCATTTATGCACCCCTAAACTTAAGTCAAGAGGAGTACCTTTATAATTTATAAATTATCAACTTCCTGATTTAAAAAAGCCAGATCTAAAAAGCCCACACAATGTCTGATCTCCTTGCTGCTTGACCATTTTAGCGACAACAGCAAGGGGGCATTCCGAGACCTACACAGTAGTTTCCTCACTTACCTATGTTTTTCCCTATATGAAGACTTGACACTCAGCTGAGTGTCATCTATATGCTGTATACACAACTACAGGCAATGGCCACCTCCAACAAGAATCTAACCACCTTCCATTAACATTCAGTGGTATTATCATCCACCATCAACATCCGGGGGGGGGGGGGGGGGGGGGGGAAAGAAAGAGGGGATCACCAGAAACTTAACTGCAGCAGCTACATAAATAATGTGATTACAAGAGCATGTCAGAGGCTAGGAATTTTGTGGCGAGTGACTCACCTCCCCAGTCCCCAAAGCCTGTCCACCATTTACAAGACAGAAGTCAGGAGTGTGATGGAATACTCTCCAATTGCCTGTGAGTGCAGCTCCAATACTAAAGCAGGTCAACACCATCCAGGACAACGCATCCACTCCCTCCACCAATTGTGCACTATATACCCCAAGGCTTCAACAGCACCTCCCCAACCTAGAAGGACAAGAGCAACAGGTACAAGGGAACACTAACACCACCTCCAAGTCACACACCACTGACTTGGAAATATATGACTGTTCCTTCACTGTCACTGGGTCAAAATCCTGGAACGCCCTCACCAACAACACTGTAGGAGTATCTTCATCTAATGGGCTGCAGCAGTTCAAAACAACTCACCACCATCACCTCCTCCTCAAGGGTAATTAGGGATGCCCAATTGCTCACCTTGCCAGCAAAACCCACAACCTAAATGACTAAATAGTAGATTTGCAGTTACATTGCAACCTTAATGCCCCAAGGCAGTTCAGAGATTTCAAAAAATGGACTCCATGCCGAGGAGGAGACATTAAAGGGGGTAACAAAAGCATGTTAAAGTTGGAGAAGAAAAAGGGGTGGGGGCTGTTAAAGGTCAAGGAGATTGGAGATGATGGGTTGAGAAGAAACTCCAGAACATACAGTTTAGGTGGTTGACTGGTTGAAATTTAAATTGTACCACACTGATTGGTTAAACAAGGGGGTGTAGCATGAATCTTAATGTATAAACAGTAGTATCTGTATCACGAACAACACTTACTCTGGTGGACCAGACAGACTCTGGGTGGAGTCAGTGTCGTTGTATTAGAGTAAGTCAGCCGGCTAAATGCGCAAATAAAGTAATTGATTTTACCTACACATCCGACTCGGTATATTTACTGAACCAGACTGAAGGCAAAAAGAACTCAGATTCACAAAGACAAAGCCACAACTGATGGGACAGAGAGGGAAAATATTCAGTTGGCTAGCCAAAGGAGAGGTCAGGGTGGGGGGAGGAAGCGTGATGGGGTGGATCTGGGAGCTAAAAGAGCTTAGAGAGGGAAAGCAAGGGCAAAATAGATTCGAAAAACAAGGATGAGAATTTCATATTGAGGCGTTGGGGGTCTACGAACCCAACATAAGTCAACAAGGAGGGGTAATAGGCAAGCAGAACTTGGCGCAGGACAGAATAAGGATAACAGCATTTTGCACAAGCTTAAGCTGATATAGGGCGGAGGATGGAAAGTAAGCCAGGAGAGCATAGAAACAGTTGAGACTGGAGGCGACAAAGGCATGGATGAGCATTTCAACAGCAGACAGGCTAAGGCAGGAACAGAAGGACATTTATTCTGATGTAGGTACACTCTGCGATCAAGTCAAACTGATTCCCAGTCATTTAGCAGCTTTACCATTACCTATTTTGCATCAGTCTATATTCCTGTAGATGATGCTGCATTGTATTAAATACCATTTAAAACTTGTATAGAATAGGAAATATAAAAATAGCACTCCAGATGATATCCACAAGGTTGATTCAAGAAATTGGAAAGTGCACCTTCTCTTAAGAGCCAGGGAACTATGGATTCATCAGAACATACATTAATAGAAGATGTTTGAAGAGTTCTGAAAAAATAGATGATGTTTGAAGAGTTCTGAAAAAATGCCCTTCATAGCTTTAAAAGAGAGGGGCTGTTAGACATAATCAACATGGCTTCTGGAACAGGAGGTTAAGTCTTAAAAACCAAGCTTTTTGATTAAGTCACTAGGTTAGCAAATAATGGAAATCCAGTAGACTGTCTAGCTGGAGTTACAGAAAGTTTTTGATAAAGGTAATTCATGGTGACTTCACAAGAGAGAATCTTGTGCTTTCAGTAGGAACTGTCTCCAATCCCAAAACATGCATGGATCAGCCTGAAAACAGGTTTCTAATGGTAACTCTCCCAGGGGTCAGAACTAAGCCTGCTATTGTTCAGTTAGTTGTTTAAATCAATGATGCCAAGTGTTGTTGAGAGTACGGTCAGTAAGATTGATGATAAACATAACCTTTGCACAATTCACCTGCAAATCTAAGAGAGTAGAGGAGTGTAATCTAATGCAGATTTAGATGCTCTAGGAGAGTGGGCCATTCAAAACTCCCACTCACTGTGTTCCAATGAAAGGTCACGACCTGAAACATTAACTTTCTCTCTCCACTAATGCTGCCTGACCTGCTGAGTATTTCCAGCATTTTCTGTTTTTTTTTACAAATTTCCAGCATCTGCAGTATTTTGCTTTTGTCCCATTCATTTTGTTCCACCATTGGTAGAGTGCCTTCAACTGCCTAGGCCAACTTCTGGAATTCCCTCCGTAAACTTCCACCTCTCTACTTCAAGACTCACCTTTGAGCCACCCAAGATGATTTTTTTTTTTTTTGGAGTGTCCTGGACCAAACCATCTTCAGCTGCTTCATCAATGACCTTCCTTCCGTCATAAGGTCAGAAGTGGGGATGTTCGCTGATGACTGCACAATGTTCAGCACCATTCGCGACTCCACAGATACTGAAGCAGCCCATTTCCAGATGCAGCAAGACCTGGATAACATCCAGGCTTGGGCTGATAAGTAGCAAGTAACATTCACGCCACATAAGTACCAGGCAATGACCATGTCTAACCATCGCCCCTTGATGTTCAAGGACATTACCATCACTGAATCCCTGCCACTAACATCCTCGGGGTTACCACTGACCAGAAACTGAACTGGAGCAGCCACATAAATACTGTAGCTACAAGAGCAAGTCAGAGACTGGTAATTCTGCAGCGAGTAACTCTCCTCCTGTCTCCCCAATGCCTGTCGACGATTTACAAGGCACAAGTCAGCAGTGTGATGGAATACACTACAGTTGCCTGGATGGCTGCAACTCCAACACAAGAAGCTTGACACTATCCAAGACAAAGCAGCCTGCTTGTTTGGCACCCCATCCACCACCTTCAACATTCACTCCCTTCACCACCCGATGCACAGTGACAGTGGTTTGTACCATCTACAAGATGCACTGCAGCAACTCACCAAGGACCCTTCAACAGAACCTTGCAGACCCACGACCTCTACCACCTAGAACAAGGGCAACAGATGCATGGGAACACCACCTATAAGTTCCCCTCCAAGCCACACACCATCATGACTTGGAACTATATCACCATTCCTTCACTGTCTCTAGGGCAAAAATCCTGCAACACCCTTCCTAACAGCACTACACCCCAAGGACTACAGCAGTTCAAGGCAGCAGCTCACCACCACTTCAATATTAGGAATGAACAATAAATACCAGCCTAACCAGAGACATCAACATCCCATGAACAAATGATTTTATTTTGTCTGAATACCCTGTCGGGCATCTTGGGATGTTTTCTCATATACTGAAGAAAAGATGGTAACATAAGCGAAGGGAAACTAAATGGGAGTGCTTTAAATGCACTGTCTCTTCTCACCCACCTGCTGCCCAAGGCCTGCTCCACCCCAACCATTTGTGAAGAAACGAACCAGAAACAACCATGGATCAGTTAAAAAACATCGCACACGCAGTGCTCAAGGGAGGCTCGGTATAGACACAATCTAGTCAAGACTTCCCCCGTGCTCTATTGCAGAAACCCAACATCCTCGGCTGATGAAAGCCAGCGATTTGAATCAACAGCGTTAGTAATTTGGGGCGGGTGGGAAGAAAAAGGCACACGAAAGAAATAAACAGGGCCCTGAGTGATCTGACCCACCCGACCCCATCGCCCTGAAGCCCCCACCGCACCAGCCCCCAACCTCATCCACAAATAGCCGGGGGGGGGGGGGGGAAAGAGAAAAGAACACGAGCGCCCGACTTAGGCCTGAGCGCCCGTCAGAGGAGCACATGGCTACGAATTATATATATTTTTTAAAACTCCGTCTGTGAGCAAGAGCGTAAGAAAGGCCCGTCAGCCATTTTGTTAGTCAGCCTGAAGACACAGGAAGGAGATGATCACACAGCGGATCCCGGTGATCACAACCTTGCCCCAGGCCCGGAGACCGAAGAATCTCAACCCCCAGCCTCCCAGGCCACGTCGCGCGTGCGCATCACCTCCCCCACTGGTCCCAGTGCCGGTTCCAACAGGAAAAAACCGGCCACTGATTCAAAGGCGCGAGTGGCTTCCAACCGCCACCCAGCAAGAAGACAGGGGAAGGCAAGGGGCTCTCGCGGCTCAGATTTCACCCACCTCCGGGAAGAGACATTACAACTCCCACTACCTCAACACTTCAAATTGTCAAGGAGTACTTTCTGAACGTAGCGAAACCAATATAGGTCGGATTTTTTTAAATTACAAAAACTCACCGAGATAAATACTGCTGTGAAAGTCAGTGACACGCGAAGAGACTGGTCTAACGTTCAAATGGTGTCCGACAGTAAGAATCTGACTTGACTGCGCATGCACAGTGTTTGTACGCCCGCTGGGACTATTCCACTCGCTCACTATACAGGGGAGAAACTACTGATGCTCATGGTACAATCCAACTGGGTGGTTGACAATCCACACAGGCGGGGGAGCTCAACAAATGTGTTGATCGGAATTGCGGCTTAAATAAATTCCAAACCAAACTACCGATTTTAATTTTATTTTAAATATGAAATATTTAAGCAAAGTGATTTCCCCTCCTTAATTCTTGTCAAAAGTCATTTTTCTGTCCTACTCTGCCCTTTGCTTTCTACCCTTCCTGGTTCAGCCTTTTGGCACCGCCCTCAAGGAGGCTGACGTTGTTTGCATAACTTGACTGTTGACGTAAAAAGCGTGAAAAAACGGTGTCCCGGATGTATCAGTGATCCCCTCTGCTCATCTTTTCCGGGGGGTAGTGTGATTGAGCAATGTGTTGCATTAAGGTAGAGTCTGTGAATTTTTAGTGTTGTTGAATAGCAGTCCAAGGGCGTAAGGCATGAGTAAAGCCATCCTAACTCATCCATGCAGAAAGTCGCCTCCAACTGTGTGGCTTTATTTTTGCTTCCACTGCTCCATCTAGATGTCCACATAGGAATAGAAGGCCATTCAGCCTGTTCTGCCATTCAAAGAGATAATGATTGATGTGTGACTTTTTCCCCTTATCCCTTAACACCTTTGGTTATCAAAGAATTATCAATCTCAGTTTTAAAATTAACAATTGATTTAGCGTCAGTTGCCATTTGTGAAAGAGTGTTCAAAATGTGGAATGTTAAACCCACCTAACACTGAGGCAAGAGTGCTACCCACTGAGCAACAGCTGACACTTATAAACAACACTGCATGAAACCTTTCTCCCATCTATTCCCTCGTGACAGTTTTAAAATGGTGATCCCTCCTCACTTATTTTCCTAACCAGAGGGAATAGTTTTTCCTTATTCAGTGTGTCAAAACTCTATATAATTAAAAAAAAATCTCCTCAGTTGCAGTGGAAATGGTCTCCATTTGTAATTCCTCATATAATGAAGCAGTCCACGCCCACATACAGCAACATCTGGACAACATTTAGGCTTGGGCTCCTAAGTGGCAAGTAACTTTTGTGCCACACATTTTTTTTTTTTATTTTTTTTTCTTGTGCCACACAAGGACCAGGCAAAGACCACCTCCAACAAAAGAGAACCAAGCCACCTCACCTTGACATTCAATAGGCTTAACAATGCTGGATTTCCCCTATCATCAACATTTTGCAGGTCACCATTGACTAAAAGTTCAACTAGACCACCCACATGGCTACCAGAGCAAGTCAGGTGCTGAGGATTTTGTGGCGAGTAGTTCATATCCTGACTCCCCAAAGCCTATACACCATCCACAATGCACAAATCAGGAGTGTGATGGAATACTCCCGACTTGCTTGGATGGGTGCAGCTCCAACAACACTCAAGAAGCTCAACACCATCCAGGACAAAGCAGTTTCCTGAACAGCAATGCACCAAAGCTCCTTAGACAGCACCTTCCAAAGCCACGACCCCTACCACCTAGAAGGACAAGGGCAGCAGATGCATGGGAACACCACCACCTGCAAGTTCCCCTCCAAGTCAGACACCATCCTGACTTGGAACTATATCGCCGTTACTTCACTGTCGCTGGGTCAAAATCTTGGAACTCCCTTCCTAACAGCACTGTTGGTGTACCTACCCCACATGGACTGCAGCAGTTCAAGAAGGCAACTCACCACCACCTTCTCAAGGGCAATTAGGAATGGGTAATAAATGCTGGCCTAGCCAGCGACGCCCACATCGCATGAATTAATTTTTAAAAATCACCAAATTAAAGATTCACTCCCACCAACACTGGTGTGTTTTATCTACAGGATACACTGCAGGAACTCACCTAGGCTTACACAGCAGCACCTCCCAAACCCATGATGTCCACCACCACTACAAGAACAAGTTTAGCAGGGGCATGGGAATGCCATCATCTCCAAATCACACACCATCTCAGTTTGGATATAGATCACCATTCTTTCAGTGTCACTGGGTCAAATTGCTGGAATGTCTGACCCAATAGCATTGTGGGATCACCTTCATGGACTGCAGCAGTTCAAAAAGCAGGCTCACTACCACCTTCTCAAAGGGAATGGGACTGATGGATTGTTCTAGGGAGAACTAGCATAGATTCAATTGGCCAAATGGCCACCTTCTTTGCTGTATATGACTATGATAACTCGATGGGCAATGAATATCATTTTTGCCATTTTTATGATCGGGGGGGAGGAGGAGTAGAAAGGCTCCCCACTTATCCCTCTCCTTGTCTGATTGCAATAGGGTTTATTTCTTTTAAAAAGTAGATATGCTTACCAATTCAATGAGTGTTTAACCTTTTATGTGCTAAGATCATAAAAGAACCAATCGGACAGGTTTTCTTGAGTTTAACCAAGAAAGCGGTTAATTTATTGTTCTTAAAGGCAAAAACACGATCTAAGTAAAATAATAAACTACACTCCAACAGTAACACACAGACACGCACAAGAATCACACACACAAGTAAGTTGCAGAGTGCAGAAGAATAGATTGGTTGGATTAGAGTCTGGAACAATAAAAAAGAATATACAGTCTGTGGAATCTGGTAATTCAGTTGTCTTCCAGCTGAACTCGATGGTCCTGAAGTTTCTGGCTAGTAGAGGTGGCCAACTGGTTCAAGGTTTTCTAGGAGACAGTGATGCAGATGGATTACTTCCTGGAATCTTTGTCTGCAGCAATGATGTTTTGCAGCCAGCAGGCATGGTTTGAACTTGCAAGGTCACCTGAAGAGAGAGAGAGAGAGAGATCCACTTGGGTCCTGCACTGGTCAGTCTCTGGTGCTTGTCTGCTGTAGAGAGAAAGAACTGCCAGTTTTCACACAGATGGAAAGTCTGTCACATGATGGCCCAGTGTAGTCTCTCTTTTGCAACTTAATTAGATCAGGTCTAAGAATTCCCAATCTCTCTCAGGTCCCATTGTCTCAGTACTTACCCTTTGAGTGGTTCGTCTCCACCAGTGTTAACGTTCCAAGATTACCTTTAATGTCTTATTAATGAAGGCAAGGCAGTTAAACCATTCCAAATTCTCAAGCCATTGTTCTGGTTGGAGATTTACTAGACCTATGTCTCCACCTCGATACAGTGGTATGTAGGGTATTTAGATGCAAATTGTGGTGGCCATTTTAGCTGCTAGCAGTGGTCTTTTATTAGTTATTTTATCTCCTGTTTCTTTTTAAAGTTTAATTCAGGTTTCCAACTGATGGATTTTTTAAAAATCATCATTCGGCATAGCACGTATCATGACTGACACCACTTTAGTCTATATCTCGAGAATGAATTAAAAAGTATTTCAAGTCTCCTCATAACGACATAGATGACTATGTGGGGGGTAGGATCAGTAAGTTCGCGGATGACACAAAGATTGGCTGAGTGGTTAACAGTGAGGTGGAGTGTCTTGGGTTACAGGAAGATATAGACGGGATGGTCAAATGGGCAGAAAAGTGGCCGATGGAATTTAACGCTGAAAGGTGTGAGGTGATACACTTTGGAAGGAGTAATGTGACACGGAGGTATTCAATGAATGGCCTGGCACTGGGAAGTTCCGAGGAACAAAGGGACCTTGGCCCGTTTGCGAGGTTGGATGCAGATGTTTCTGGTCACACCATTCACTCCAGGTAGTGCTGCAATGTGTTGAATCTATCTCAGATATTGACACTCAGGATGAAATTGACCTCCACTGTGACATCTACCATCTCTGTCCTCCAAGATGGTTCTTAGAGTGTGTTGTTCACCTAGAATCTTTCTTTTCACAGCATGGCCTTTGAGATCTGAGTCCACTAGCTCTAAAGCCAAAGTTGACTTCTATAGATTCTCCACTCTCTACTGTCAAACATACCTGTTTACCAGACTGATTCCTGGGTTGGCGGGACTGACGTATGAGGAGAGATTGAGTCAGTTAGGATTATATTCGCTGGAGGTCAGAAGAGTGAGGGGGGATCTCATAGAAACCTATAAAATTCTAACACGACTTGACATGGTAGATGCAGGAAGGATGTTCCCGATGGTGGGGGAGTCCAGAACCAGGGGTTATAGTCTAAGGATACGGGGTAAATCTTTCAGGACTGAGAGGAGGAGAAATTTCTTCACCCAGAGAGTGATGAGCCTGTGGAATTTGCTACCACAGAAAGCAGTTGAGGCCAAAACATTGTATGTTTTCAAGAAGGAGTTAGACAAAGCTCTTGGGTCTAAAGGGATCAAAGGGTATGGGGAGAAAGCGGGAACAGGCTACTGAGTTGGATGATCAGCCATGATCATAATGAATGGCGGAGCAGGCTCGAAGGGCTGAATGGCCTACTCCTGCTCCTATTTTCTATGTTTCTATGATTATGAGCAGGAGTAGGCCACTAGGATCCTTGAGCCTGCTCTGCCATTCAACAAGATCATGGCTGATCTGATTGTAACCTCAACTCCACATTCCCGCCTACCCCCGATAATCTTCCACCCCCTTGCTGATCAAGAATCTATCAACCTCTGTCTTAAAAATATTCAAAGACTCTGCTTCCACTGCCTATTGAGGAAGAGAGTTCCAAAGATTCATGACCCTCTAAGAGAAAACATTTCTCCTCATCTCTGTCTTAAATGGGTGACCCTTATTTTTAAACAGTGATCCTTAGTTCTAGATTCTCCCACAAGAGGAAACATCCTTTCCACATCCACCTTGTCAAAACCCCTCAGGAAATTACTTGTTTCAATCAAGTTGCCTACAAGCTTAGCCTGTCCAATCTTTCCTCATAAGGCAACCCGCCCATTTCAGTTATTAGTCCAGTAAACCTTCTCTGAACTGCTTCCAACATCCTTCCTTAAATAAGGAGACCAATACTGTACACAGTACTCCAGATGTAGTCTCACCAATGCCCTGTATAACTGAAGCATAACCTCCTTACCTTTGTATTCAATTCCCTTCGCAATAAATGATAACATTCCATTAGCTTTCCTAATCACCTGCTGTACCTGCATACTAATCTTTTGTGATTTATGCACTAGGCCCAGCAGATCCCTCTGCATCTCAGAGCTGTGCAATCCCTCGTTGTTAGGATCAGGTGAGCAAGGTGTCCAGGAGGTCTTTTGCTGTCTTCATCTGATCTTATTGTAACAGGGTTTAATTTTAAACACACTATGTTTTGAGCTCCCCTTTTTGTGAATCCGTGTTCACAGTTTCCAATTATCAGGTAAATAACTGAGCACAAACAGGCTTTCTTTGGTTTAAAGCAGAAAGATGAAATTTATTAAACCTTAAACTTAACTCTAATACAGTTCACGTCTATGGATATATGATGCGCTCACGCGATATAAACATGCAAGATAGGGACAGAAAAGAGTCGAAGAAGAGATAAGGAGAACAGTTTGAGGCAATATCTTGTTACTGTTTCTCGAGCTCGCTGTAGTCCTTGATTGTAGCTATATTCTTGCGTCTTGTTGGGGTCCAGTAATCGATTTAAAACTTTGTTCACGTGGCAAACCTTTCACTCTTTGAGTTTCACGTGTCTTCAATGGTTTCAATTCGCTGAGAGATAGCCAGGCAGAGGAGATATTCTTAGTTCCAGGAGAGCACATGGCATTCTGCCGGGCAATTCCTTTATTTGGGAGTTCAAATTCAAGAAGTTCCCAAGGTGCTCAGCAAGTTAGTCATGTGACTAGTTCCTTAGATGGAACACTCTCTTCACATCCCTTGTTGGAGGCTCAAATTTCTCTGCCCCAGCCAGCTAGCCATGTAACTAAAACTAGTCTGACCACGTCGGTGTATTGGAGAGTAACTGCAGAGTTTCCATTGTTTCAACATTGTCTGTTACCATGGAAATGTCTTTCCAGTCAGGGCTTGCAATTTTAAGTTTTAATGTTTATGTGGTGAAATAATGTGTGCCTCAGTCTTGGCAGGTGGGTGTTTGCCTGACACCTCCACACCCAGGGGAATGAAATGCGATTTGAAGAAAATGGCACATTTAATTGCAGAGTTTGAGAGAAATATAAGATGCAGAAAGAAAACCATGCATTTCTCTCATTCATTTTCATTTATTCGCCACTCTTGAAGCTCATTAAAAATGGTCTGTTTTTGAAGGGGGGGCAGGGCTGCTTTAATTCCCTCTTTTCTCTCCCAGAGAGTTAGTAGGGGGGCAGTTCTATCCTGAACTCCCTGATTCATGCAAAGCCTTTTGGCTTCAGGGAGGTGGGGAGGAAGTCTCTGTTACTCTTTCCTTTGTTCTCTGGGGCACTCCTACCTGCAGGTATTTATGCAGACTTAACTGCATTTTCTGGTGACCCTTCGACTAGGTGAGGCATCACCCTCACGGGAGAGTAACAGTGACTTCTAAGGGCTCCCTTTGTCTCTGCAGGTTCCTGTAAATGTTGTTAGCAACTTTGGTGGGGTGCTTCTAGTGACTGCATTTACAGAGGAGCTTGTGGGCTCTAACGTTTCATATTTTTCTGGGTTGGTTGACCGGGCGGTATGGGTTTTCATCCGGGATTCTTCCTGGACATCCTTTAACCTGCCCTCTGGGTCACTTTTTCCCCTTCTCTTTTTGAACTTTTGCCAGCCATGTGCCTGCCTGTCCCCTTTTGTTCTCAGCGCGGATCGCTTACAGTTCACCAACCCTCTGCTAGAGGGTCCTCCTAACACCAGTACAGGACTTAGGGGTGCAGGTTTCACTGTAGGTTGGGGTTTCCCCTCAACCTGGCACATGTGGCAACTCCTGCAGTACTCCACTACATCTTTGTGGAGTTCTGGCCAGTCAAACTTCTGCCTTATACGGATTTTGGTCTTTCGTATACCGGCATGTACAGCCACTGTAGTCATGTGGGTCCTTCTTAATATATTGCCTGACACTCACCATTTAGATAATATGCTTCTTTCTTATTCTTCCTGAAAAATGGACTATTTCACATTTTCCCACATTATACTGCATTTGCCAGATCTTTGCCCACTCACTAACCTATCTATATCCCTTTGTAGCCTCCTTATGACCTCTTCACAACTTAGTTTCTTACCTATCTTTGTGTCATCAGCAAATTTAGCAACCATACCTTCAGTCCCTTCAAGTCCTTTATATAAGTTGTAAAAAGTTGAGGCCCCAGCGTTGATCCCTGTAGCACACCACTCGTTACATCTTGCCAAATCCCACTTGCATCTCTGACTTCTCCGTACATTGTCACCCAGTGAAATAAATAAAAAGTGCTGGAAATACTCTGCAGGTAAGGCAACATATGTGGAGATAGAGACAGAACTAAAATGTCAGGCCAATGATCTTTCATTAGAGCGGGAAGAAGTTAGAGATTTAACAGTTTTTAAGCAAATGCAGATCCAGGGGAAAGAGGGGGTAGTGGAGCAAAGAACAAAAGAGAAGGTGGAGGGCAGGAGTGATTAAATGCCAAAAGGGATAATGGCATAAGGCAAAAGTGGGGTAATAATGGGAACAAAAGATGGGTCTAGAGGAGGTGTAAATGGTTACAGCAGAACCATCACCAACACCTCCTGTTGGAGAAAATGGTAGTTATGATCTAAAGCTGCTGAACTCAATCTTGATATTTGATTTATAACTTTATCGGATGAGTGGATATTTGAGTCAATCATGATTTTTTTTGCCCCATGGATGTGTGTGCCTCTTTTGAGGTAGAATGTTCCAAAGTAAGACACCTTTGAGCTGTGATGCCTATGGAAATCATCCAGCAACAAGCATATGCTAAATATAAGATTTCTAATTCTTTAAAAAAAAAATTCTCTCTCAAGTGGTCAGATAGTGAGCTGCTCAGACTCTGCCATACTCAACCTGAGTCAATCCACCCCTCTGAGCACCATCATGGTGTTATGAAAATGCTTCAATTTTTTGTTAATTTTTTTTGAGGACTTGGGTTTCATTACTGAAAAGGATTCCATAAATGCTGTACTTCGTGTTTTTTGTTAAAAGAGTTAATCAGAAGGTCTTTTGGACTTGGTTTGTAAACAAACCTTACTGGAAGTCACCTGTCTTCCGGAAAGTACCCAGCAGGGACTTTTTGACCTGGGGAAGATGTTTATAGAGAAGTGACAGGTCAAGATTTATAGGGGTCAGGCAGCTTGACTCTTGGATATTGGTTTTGGTTTCACTCTAGACAGGGAGTTAGGGTGTGGACAGTGTTTTGGAAGGAGTTTAAAAATCAACCTGCCAAGAATGAAATCCCAGCTCAGCCTTTTCCATGCCTGTGAAAAAAACCCTGCGTATTCAGTGTGATAACTGAAACCCTTGATGCCTCTTGAAAGGCCTGCCAGAAACCTCTGTTGCCACATTTCTCCTGGAAAGCCTGCCAAACTGATCCTCAACATTGTCTAAAAAGAACTGTTCTAAAAAGAAAGATCCCAGTGACAGTCGTCTACTCGTATTTGGGACACCAGAATAAAGGGACAACTGACATCTTTTCTTCTTCTTCAAGAATTAGCAAGTATTTGGCCTAAGTATTCTTTTTTTTGTCTTTTTTGTAACAGAGCTCTAAAGAGAAAATCTCTATATTTTTCGGTTAACCAGTGTGTGTGTGTGAGGGGCTAAGGTAAAAAGGGAACTTCCATATTTCAATCTGTGCATTAATGCTTTGCTTCGCAACTGGTTTAGTCTTGTTTTATAATAAACTGATAATTTTGTTGTTTATTAATGAAACTTGGTTGGTGTATTTTATTCTGGGATAAAGAGTAGAGTATATGATTAACCGCATCAGTAACTGGGTAAACATTTAAATATATGTTGTGACCTGTGGAGAATTGGAACTAGAAAAGACAGTGCACTCCTCCCACCTCGGTCGTAACAATGGGTCGAATCAGATACAGATAACAAGAAGAGAAAGTGACTCAAAGACACAATCTCTGCAGTGGGTTTGTTGTCATCGACGGCATCATGCCTGCCATTGTGATCCACTATGTAGAGGCACAACAGAAGTGTCTGTCCCAATTCATTGCTGTAATATTGTGATGGCAAACGGCCACTATGATGGGGGTCGCCTGAGGACCTCAACTCGCTGCAAAGGTGAAAGGGAGTTTAGGAGTCCTCATTGGGAAGCCAGCATTCCTAGGTGATCAATCTGCTCTGGGATCTATTATAAAAGTAAAATACTGCGGATGCTGGAAATCTGAAATAAAAACAAGAAACGCTGGAAATACTCAGCAGGTCTGGCAGCATCTGTGGTGAGAGAAGCAGAGTTAACGTTTCAGGTCAGTGACCCTTCTTCAAAACTCCAGAAACGTTAACCCCGGGATCTATTATGTTGGCTTTCAACAAGCACGAGATGCACTGGAACTAAGACCACAGTGCTTGTGTGAAATTCCCAAGTTGGGCCATGAATGTCGAGATACATGAATCCCTAATGAATGCCAGGTTGTGTATGGGGGCTGTGAATGAAAGATACACCAATATACCTGTCCAATCCACAATCAGGATTTTAGATGTTGAGGAAATGAAGTGGAAATAAAGCAGAACTAGGTTCCATATTAAATTCCGTCCATAGCCCATGTGGGAAGCGGCCAATTTCCACCTTCATTCAGGAAGTTTATGCCATTTCATTTTTAGATTGGTGAAATTCCTCCTGTGCCAACAACTGCAGTTGAGCACATTTCCTGTTAGCGCATGGGCAAAGACACAGACCCCATCCCAAATTGCAGCGCGGAGGTCATTTAGATGTTATGACAGGCCACAGGGGCCAGCAAATGCTTCAGTAGTGCTTGCTCCAATACACTTCTGAAAGGCAGAGTTGTCACAAACACACAATCTCACACCAGCACACATGGTAACCCCAGGAACAGTGTAACCTTCGAACCTAAGGCCACCCCAGGAACCCAGTGCAACCCCTGAACACAATGTAAACCCCAGGAATACAATGTAACCTCAGAACAAATTGTAATCCAGGAACACAATGCAAACCCAGGCACACAATGTAACTCAGGGGATCCAATGTAACACTGGAACACAAACTATAACTGGAATACAAAGTAACCCCCGGAATACAGCGTAGCCACATTCTGTGGAGAGAGAAACAGAATTAACGTTCCAGATCTGTGACCAAAACGTTAACTCTGTTTCTCTCTCCACAGATGCTGCCACACCTGCTGTGGCACTTTCTGTTCTCATTTCAGAGTTTCAGCATCCGCAGTATTTTGCCCGAACCACACATTGTGTCTGGGTCCCTATTTCGAAATGCGATTCGCGCTCTGTTCCGTGGTTTCTGGTCTCTCTCGGCCCCAGTTTAGGCGACGCCGGCTGTGTTGTGGCTTCTAGCGGGTCCCGGAGCATGGAGGCCCCGAGCCTGGAAGCGAGGTGAGGCCAGCGGCCAGAGCTTGGGAGAGCGATCCGGGCAGCAGCTGGGTGTGAGGGGCCGAGAGGCCGAGGTCCCAATGGCGGCCCGGGATGTTCTGGGTGTGAGTGTGATTGTCATTTGTATAAGTGTGAGTCAGTGTGAGGGTGTGTTAGTGAGTGTGAGTCTGTCATTGTGTAAGTGTTAGTGAGTGTGAATCAATGTGATTGTGCCAATGTGTTAGTGTGAGTCGGCGTTGGTATCGGTCAGTGTAAGTTTCAGTGTGATGGTGTATCCACTGCACTCCAGTGTTACACAATGACACCTGTATCGACCAGGTCAGTCTAAAACAGGGACAGTCATTGTTGCAGTGATGGACGGAGGCAGTCAGGGCTGGGCAGAGATGGTCAAGGCTCGACAGAGAATGTCAGGGATGGACAGCGAAAGGCAGAAAAGGTCAGATGCTGTGAGCAATGGAGAGGAATGTTGTCAGAAGCAAGGAGCTATCAGAGGTATTGCAAAACACTGCTCCTGCCAGTCAGCCTTGTTGGCACGCTGGTAAGAACTGGACATTTCCACTCAGATACCATGACATGTAAGACAGATCAAGGATAATAAGCCAATCAGCCCTTTTAGTCCCTCCCTCTCTAGTACATTGACTCTCCCATCATGCTATCTAACCTTAAAATAAAAGCAAAATACTGCGGATGCTGGAAATCTGAAATAAAAATAGAAAGTGCTGGAAATACTCAGCAGTTCTGGCAGCATCTGTGGAGAGAGAAGCAGAGTTAATGTTTCAGGTCTGTGACCTTTCATCAGACTATCTAACTGCTATCTAATCATTGTAATTTTCACTACTGTCCCACTTGATGTAAAGAAATTATAGCATCGAATTACATTGAGTCTACATCACAGAAATAGGCCATTCGGCCCAATGCTGGCCCTTCTGCTCCACACAAGTCTCTTCCCACCTCTTTTCATCTATCCCTATTAGCATAACTTTCTTCTTCATGTGTTTATCTAGCTCTCCTTTAAATGCATCTGTGCTATTTTCCTCAACTACTCCTTATGATAGCACGTTCCACATTCTTACCACTCTTTGGATATAGGGGTTTCTCCTGAATTTCCTATTGCATTGATGAATGACTATCTTATATTTTGGCCCCTAGTTTAGCCTCCCCTACAAGTGGAAACATTTTCTCCATGTCTACACAATCAAAACTTTTCATAACCTTTAAGACCTATGTTAGGTCATCCCTCAGTCTTTCTAGAGAAAAGAGACCCATCAATGTTTCCTCATCGTTATAACCTCTCAGTTCTGGTATCACCATTCTAAATCTTTTTTGCACCTTCCCCTTTGCCTCTATATCCATTTTATAAAATGGAGACTAAAACTGTTCACAGTACTCCAACTGTGGTCTAATTAAAGTCCTGAACAAGTTTAACATAACTTCCCTGCTTCCCACTTCTATCCTCTAGAAATGAACCCGTCCCCACCCCTGTGCTTGGTTTACTTTTTTTATAGCCTCATTAACCTGCAGCACTACATTGGTGACTCATGTATCTGTGCCCCCACATTCCTTTGCTCCTCTATTTCACTTAGACTCATTAACTAACCAAGCAGTATGTGGCCTCCGTATTCTTCCTACTAAACCTTGCACTTCTCTATATTGAAATTTAATTACCGATTACACACCCATTCTGAAAGTTTTTTCATGACGTCTTTAATTTTGTCACATTCATCTTTTGTGTTAATTGCATTCCCAATTTGGTGTTGTCTGTAAGTTTTGAATTAGTACTTCCAATTCCTGGGTTCAAATTGTTGATGTAAGTTTTGAACAATAATGATCCCAGCACCGATCCTTGTGGAACAAGACTTCCCACCATTTGTTAGTCTGAGTAGTTAACTCTTAACCCCTACTCCCTGTTTTCTGTTTTGTAGCCAGCTTGCTAACTGTTCTGCTACTTTTCCCCTGACTCCACATTGTATGACCTTAGTCATGAGTGGACTATGTGGTACCTTATCAAAGGCCATTTGAAAATCCAAATATATTACATCTACTGCATCTTAAATTTCCTTTTGATTAATTTAATTTCTCATTTAATATTTTATGTGGTTCAGTATAAAGTCTTGCTGTGCTGTGCATTAGAGTGACAACCTCCTGGGACTGGAAGCTCAGAATGAAATGTTCCTGCAGTGCAACATTCTTTACAGTGCTTATACCAATGACATGCAAGCCATGATCCTCACCAATGGAACTACCGCAGTTCCTATTTCAGTTAAGAACTGGGTGAAGCAAAACTGTCATTGCATCAAATCTCTTCTCCATTTTCCTTGCTACAATGCTACACTGAACCTCCAGCAAACTACCTGCAGACATGGAGATAAACTACAGCAGACAGGAAACTGTAAAAACCTTCGCCACCTTCAATCAAAACCGAAATCCCTCCAACCTCAGTTGTCGAGCTTCTGTATGCAGATGACACTTACGTGTGTGCTCACTCTGAAACTGAGCTCCATATCATTTTCGACTCCTTCTCTGGAGCAGACAATAAAATGGGTCTTTCGCTAAACACTCGGAAAATGAAGGTCCTCTTCCAACCAGCTCCCACTGCACAACAACTCCCCCGGTCAATCAAGATCAATGACGAGATCCTGGAAAATGTGGACTATTTTCCATATTTTGGGAGCCTCCTCTCGGCAAAGCAGACATAGACGACGAGGTTCATCATCACCTCCAATATGCCAGCTCAACCTTCAGCCAACTGAAGAAGAGAGTATTTGAAGATCAGGATCTCAAATCGGAGACTTAAGATCATGGCTTACCGGGCAACGGTGATCCCTGCACTCCTATATGCTTTGGAGAATTGGACAACATACAGCTGGCACCTCAAAGCACTGGAAAGTTACCACTAGAGGTCCTCCGCAAGATCCTCCAAATCCAGGAGCAAGAAAGGCGGTCCAACAGCAGCGTCCTCTCCCAAACCAACCTGCCCAGCATCGGGACGCTAATCACCCAAAACCAGCTCCGCTGAGTGGGACATGTCGTCCACATGCCTGACACCAGACTCCTGAAGCAGCTGTTCTACTCACAACTTGGTTGTGACAAGAGACTCCCAGGAGGACAGCGGAAATGCTTTAGAGACGTCGTCAAAGCTTCCCTGAAGAGATCAAACATCCCCGACTTGTGGGAGTCCCTGGCTCATGACTGTCCTAGATGGAGAAAGCTAATTTGGGAAGGCATCGTACACCTCGAGGGACTTTGTCAGGAACATGCGGATGTGAAATCAAGGTGTTGGAGGGAGTACACAAACCTCCAAACTACTCATCTACCTGACCCTTCAAGCACCACCTGCCACTCTGTGGCAGAGTCTACAGATCACGCATTGGACTTATCAGCCATCTCGGAATCCATCGTACTGGAGTGGAAGCAAGTCATCCTCGATCCTGAGGGACTGCCTAAGAAGAAATTTATACCAGGCAGTGTTTGACCCCCCCTTTTGTTTACATACCCCGAGGGAGTCAGATAACATGCAGGGCATTAACAGATAGAATGTGGGAGGATCATAAAAGGCTGTGAGGAATTGGAGCACCGTATTCTTTGAAGATGCTTTCAGGTGTTTAAAAACATCAGCCGATTGCACCATGAAGAAATAGTGCAAAAGTATGCTTTTATTTTTTTAATTCCTCCTTGGGATGTGGGCATCGCTGGCAAGGCTGCCATTTATTGCCCACCCCTAGTTGCCCTTGAGAAGGTGGTAGTGAGCTGCCTTCTTGAACTGCTGCAGTCCACATATTGAAGGTTCTCCCACAGCACTGTTAAGGAAGGTCAGTCCAGTTTTTTATCCATTTTTGTAGCAGTTTGATACTCTTCAGTGGCTTGCTAGGCCATTTTAGAGGGCAGTTAAGAGTCAACCACATTGGTATGGGAGTGGAGACATATCTAGACTAGACCAGATAAGGGGCAAGTTTCCTTTCCTAAGAGACATCCAGGAATCAATTGTGTTTTAATGGCAATCCGACGGCTTCATGATCACTTCTACTGATACCAGCTTGTGTGTTTTTTCTGACTCCCTCCTTTCCTGAAGATTTTGACTCCTGCTGGGGTATAAGAGTAGAAGGAAATTTTATATCTGAATCTACACAGTGAGCAGCAGCAGGCTATTCAATGGTGTGGGTAGCAGAGCAAAGCCAAATCCTGTTTTCATCTGACATCCGTACTTGTGGTCCAGAGTGGAATCCTAGTTAATTTTCCCACTTGCAGATAGGGGAGAGAGGGGATGGGATCTGCTACTTTTGCTGGGATCAGGTAACTCTGCACAGACAGGGGATGGGATCTGTTGGCCTGTGGCTCAGTTATATCCTGGCCTATGCTGACCGAGTTATCAGGGTGGGGGTGAGGTGGAGCGCAGACTGTGTTGGAAGCTGCAGTAGCTTTCTATATTTAGTATGATGCATAACTCGGTGTATCCTTTGTAACCAGTCTTTTGAAAATGATGGGAGCAGCTGGATGAAATAAGCAGTGGTCAGTTTAGTGACTGGCCAGGGAGGACGTGGGATGGGAGAGTTCTGGGCTACTCTCCAAACCCAGCAAGGCCTGTCATTGACACCAGCAGGAATTCGAGTTGTAAGCCCAGGGTGTTGTACCCTGCCTATAGTGTACAGGTCTCTGAAGTGGCTGCAGTTCAGCCATTAGCGCACAGCGCTGGGAGTGAAGAGAGAGGGAAGAGGGATGATATGTAGGATGGCTAATTGGAGCCAAGGATGAATAAGGAATCAATAAAATAGAGACGCAAGAAAAACTGTGACAGAATTTGGTGGTGTAAGCTGAGTGAGGGATCAGACAGACACCCATCAACAGAGCTCCTGCTGTGTCAGTTGGTAAGTCGAGAAATCTAGGCCAGACGCACCCAGGTTTGATCCTTGGTCTGTGCTGATCACAGGCATTTCTGGGCCAGGGTGAGGAAAAAAAAAAAATCGGCTGAAGTGCCAGCTGTTGGCCTCTATCTGATGCGTGTTTGTGAACATCGAGTGAGGACAGTTTGGTGGTTTGGCTATGATGCTTTCTATAATGCAATCATCGCCATCCATCTGGCCCGTGAAGAATGGGCAAAGTGCAAGAGGTTCTGGATGAACTGTTGCCTCCAGGAGTGGAACAAGAAGTGTGCAGGGATGGGAAAAAAGTGATTACATTAATTTGATAAACTAAAAATATGACTGGGAAACTGTGGGGGGAAAAAAAAAACTTAGTGCTGGTTATACTTTTTTTTTTGAATCATGCTAAATCAACAACTTACACTTGTATAGCATCTTTAATGTAGTAAAACACCCCAAGGTGCTTTGCAGGAGCAGAATCAGATAAAAATTGATGCCAAGCCAAATTAGGACAAGTGACTCAAAGAGGTAGTTTTTATGGAGCTGCTTAAAGGAGGACAGAGAGGTGGAGAGCTTTAGGGAGGGAATTCCACAGCCTTGGACCTAGACAGCTAATGGCACAGCTGCCAGTGGTGGTGTGGAGGAAGTTGGCGGGGGCAGGGCGAGATGGTGATGGTGGTGGACAAGAAGCCAGAGTTGGAGGCACGCGAAGTTCTGGAATGTTTGTTGGAATGGAGGAAGTTACAGAGTTCGGGAGGGGTGAAGCCATGGAAGGATTTAAAAACAAGGATGAGAATTTTAAAATGGAGGTATTTAGGGACTGGGAGCTAATGTAGGTCAGGGAGCACAGGGGGGGATGGGTGAATGGGACTTGATGCAGGTTAAGGAATGGGCAGCAGAGTTTTGGATGACATTATGGCCACGTGGTGTGACATTGGTGGTTCCTACTGTTCAACCCTCACCTGACTGCAGCAAATGTATCTGTATTAAGAGTTTAGCCCCTTTGGGTTTTATTTTTCAAATAAACAGACAGCTACAGGTTTTCTTGTAGGTTTTTAAAAACAGAAAATCAATTGTTTATTGATCACTGTGCCTTATCTTGAAATTTTCGCAACCTCATTCAAACACGCATTTGCTTGTGCACACGCATACGCATACACAAAAAGAAAGATAGAGGAGGGAAAGAAGTAGGTGGGTTTTTTGTGGGGGAGAAGGATTGCGATAAACCTGTTGAATACTCTTGAGACTCAAAGTCCAGATAGTTGCAGGCCTGTGGTGATTGTGGATTTCTCTCTTGAATGAAGGTTCTGTTGAAGATGGTGGGTCACTTCTAGCTTTCTCTCTGCTGTGTGATGTCAATGTCGGGCTGTGCTTTCTGGCTTTTTGGAATGCTTGCAGTTACAAGTAGCTTCACCTTCTTGGTCAGTCTCTTTTTCTTTTTGGCTGTCTTTTTTTTTTAAAAGGTAAAATTGTCACTTCTCATCTCCTGTTAGGAGAGTCTCTGGGTTCATTCCCATGGTGATCATGCAATGGCCCAGGATGTGGCTACTTCGCACCCCTTTTGTTTTAGAAGAAGACATTCAGTTGTGGAATGTTGCTATGTTTGGTGTGAGATGGGTTTCATTATCACCTTTTGGCTTTGAAGATTTGCCCTTTGTCTTTGTCAGACTATTTGAATATATAAAAGGTTAATCCCCTTCTCTTTGGTGCCCATTTTGCACCATTGTTCATTTTTTAAAGACAAAGTCCGTTTTTCATAACTCTTCAGTTAACTCCGTAAATGTTGTATCATCACCCCTCTAATATGCATGATAATGAGTTTAAGTTTACGGAGGGTGCAAAGTAAGAGGCTGCCAGGAGACCATTGGAATGGTGGAGTTTGGATGAGGCAGAGGTGGATTAGGCAGTTTTGGGGAGAGGATATGGTGTTGGAAGCTTGGCTCAGGGTCAAATATGACTGAGTTTGCAAACAGTCTAGATCAGCCTCAGGTTGGTGACTAAGGAATGGAGTTGTGAAGGATGAGAAAGGACAGTCACCAAGACTGCCTGTTTCCACCTCTGCCCCGCCTCAACTCATCTGCTGTTGAAACCTTATCTATGCCTTGGTTACCTCTAGACTTTACTATTTCAACACACTCCTGGCTGACCTCCCACTTTCTACCCTCCATAATCTTGAGGTCATCCAAAACTCTGCTGTCTGTGTTCTAACTCGCACCAAATGCTATTCGCCGATCACCCTTGTGCTTGCTGACTTACATTGGCTCCAAAGATTTTCGTCCTTGTTTTCAAATCCCTCTATGGCCTTCCCCCTCCCTATCTCTAAAATCTTTTCCAGCTTCACGACCCTCTAAGATATCTGCACTCCTCTTTCATGCTTCTTGAGCATCCCCGATTTTTATTGCTCCACCATTGACAGCTGTGCCTTCAGCTGCCTGGGCCCTAAACTCTGGAAGTTCCACTCTAAACCTCTCTGCCTTTCTACCTCACTTTTCTCCTTTTAAGACACTCCTTAAAGCCAACCTCTTTGACCAAGCTTTTTGTCATCTGCCCTTATGTGGCTCAGTGTCATATTTTGTTTCATAGTGCCTCTATAAAGCTCCTTGGGATGTTTTATTATGTTAAAGACACTGTATAAATATAAGTTGACTTTGTTGACCTATGGCCTCAGTCATATGGGACATCATTTGTGACTTTGATAAGGCCCATTTCAGTGCTGTGATGGGATGGAAATCTGATTGGAGAGGTTAAAACATGGAGTTTGGAAAAGATGAGCATTGGGAGGTGGCAACACGTGCAATGACTTTGGAGAAGAAAGGGAGTTTGGAGATGGGGCAGTGATTTGCAAAGGCAGAGGGGTCAAGGATAGATTTTTGAAGGGTGGGAAATATTAGCAGCTTTGAAAGCAAGGGGAACAGTACCTGAAGAGGGGGACTGTTTTCAATATCAGATAGGGACCAGGAAGGGAAGTTGGGATGTCAGCAGTTTTGTAGGAATAAGGTCAAGAGAACAACAGGCAGGTCTCAGGCACATTGAGATTTGCTGCTCCATTCAAATGAATGCTTTCTTCTCTCGAGGTTCATTCACATATGGAGAACTGGACTGCACAGGCACTGGTAAGGGATGGACCTACTGATGGCTGGCCAGGATACAAGGTAACACCATCAGAATGGGCTTATTGGTTCTGGATCTGGGAACTTGGAAGCACGGCACAGCCCATCCAGCTGGTCATAGTCATTTATGGCACAGAAGGAGGCCATTTGGCTCATTGAGTCCATGTCAGCTCTCCATGGAGTTGTGCTGTCAGTCCCAGGCCCCGGCTTGATCTCTGTAGCCCTGCAACTCTATTTCTCTCAGGTGGCCATCCACCATCCGCTTGAAGTCATTGATTGAAAATAAATGCCATAATGCCAAAAATACATTCCTCCAAATTGCCTATAACCCTCAAATATCTGTTCCTTTAAATCCCCCACCCCTTTACTAGATTGCCCATCTTATAATATTCACCACCCTCCATAAACTATTTAAATCTTAATTCGGTGTCCCTTCCATAGAATCTCTCCTTTGGCTACTGTGGAAAATGTAGCTCATCAGTCCCAGGTCATAGGAACGGGAGTTGGCGATTCAGCCCCTCGAACCTGTTCCACCATTGAATGAGATCACGGCTGAACTAAGTATGTTAGCTCCATCTGCTTGCCTTGTTCTAAACCCAAACATCCTTGCCTAACAAAATCTATTTCAGTTTTGGAATTTTCAGTTGACCTCCAGTCTCAACAGCTTTTTGGGGAGATCTACCATAGTCTAAAACCATGGAACAGTCACAGCCTGAGATCTGGAGTCAGCCACTGCTGCTTGTGCACACCTCTATTGGTGTTAGTCTCAGCTCATTGGGAGCATGCTTGCCTCCGAGTCAAAAGGTTATGCGTTCAAGTGCCACTCCAGAGACTTGAGCGCATAATCTTGGTTCGTACTTTAGTGCAGTACTAAGGGGTGCAGCACTATTGGAGGTGCTGTCTTTTCGATGAGGCGTTAAACCCAAGCCTCAGGAGGATGTAATATAGAGCCCATGGCACTCTTTCGAAGAAGGACAAATGGGTTCTCTCTGACGTCCTGACCAACATTTATCTCTCAAAGAACATTGCTAAAAAATGATTATCCGGTTACTGTCTCATAGTTTGTGGGAGCTTTCTGTGCACAAATTGACTGCCGTGTTTCCTACACTGCAACAATGATTACTCTTCACAAGTACCTGATCGGCTGTGAAGCTTTGGGATGTCCTGAGCTTGGGAAAGGTGCAACATAAATGCAGCTGTTTCCTAGTTTCAGGTCTGTCCTGAGACAGAGAAATGTAGGAACAGGCTCCAAGGTACTGAGCAGGAAAAAATGGGAAATATCACTCCTTCAAAAAAAAAAGGGACAACATGCTGAGTGCTGCTATGGACGCAGCCAGGCTTGAGACTGCTTGGTACAATTTCCAGTCCGAGCTGGTTTAAACAGAGAGTTGCCAATCACAGTGTCCAGATTGTCCCTAGAGGGTGCAGTGGGTGTCGGTGGGGTCTCAGCCAGCAACAACAGGTCATGCGCCGGCTCACAGTGAGTCAGGTAGAGAGAACTGGAAAAATAAACCGCAGGAATAAGGGAGAAAATGCAACCTGGAAGATAATAGACCCAGACAGCAAAGAAAATTTTAACAATTAACAACTAAGGCAAAAAAAATAAAAGTGGTTCAGCTTTTATTGTGAGTGTTTCAACTTGTGTTTCTATTTAACGTTGTGCAGCCCGAAAGAGGAAGAAAGCCCTCAGGAGCGAGGCGTTTTGCAGGTCTGGTCAGCATATGGTAATGGTAGCGCTGGGATCCCTGAGCAGCTGCCTGGCCTCGGTGGCAAGGTGGTGTTGCAGGTTGCCCTGGGAACGGAACACGGAGTACTCCTGACAGAAGGTGAGCGGGATGAACAGAGTCAACTTGACAGGTGACAGCTACAAAGGCTTTTAGAACCTGTGACTGGTCCAGTCGAGCAAGCGGATTTGCTTGGAGCGGGGGGGATGAAAGGTATGGTTCTTGGGGCAGAGATCAGACATAATGTAGCTGGAAGAGGACCAATAGGGAAACACCAGGCCCTGCATATTTACTGGGGCGGGTTACATAGGCAGACGGGCGGAAGCGTGGAGTTTCATACGGGAAATCCGGAAGTCCAGTCGGGCAGGGTGTACCTTGAGCAGGCCGCAGGACCAGGCAGGTCAAACCTGGGGTGGGGGTAGGCGCTGATCCCAGACCCTGGGGTCTTGTATGGGAGCGTGGAGGAGCTTGCGGGGGGTGGGGGTGTACTGGGGAAGCATTCCTGCTCCTCTTGGCCCACAACCAGCGCCGTAACGACATTTAGCTTCTCGCCAAAGCTGCCCTTGCCTCCCTTCAGCTGCTGAGTTTCCTGAGGTCTCGGAAACCCAGCCACCCTTGTAGAACCTGCAAGCCAGGTTAACTCAGAGGCTGCCAGCCTCTAACATATTTATATTGCCAACCAGCCTCCCAAGAATCAGTTGGCTGCTCATCCCTTACCCTGCCTTGGCAAAACCCAGAGATCGACGGGTTGGAGCCAACTTCCCAAGGCGTTTGGAACTGATGGAATGGGACAGGGTTGTCGAGGGGAGGCGTGATGGGGCAAGGCGAGATAGAGAGTGGCATCACCCACTAGATTACCTGTAGACACCTTCTGGAGCCTCGAGCAATAGTGGAAATCTGGAACTCTCCCCCAAAAGGCCCTGGCTGCTGAGTCAATTGAAATTTCCAAGACTGAGATTGCTGGGGATAGGGATGAAAGGTGGGTAAATGGAGTTTAGACACAGATCAAAATGATCTAATTAATTGGTGGGACAGGCTTGAGGAGCTAGATGACCTCCTGTTTTTGTTACCTTTCCTTGTCCTCTCTTGGCACAGTTAACTACAATATTCCACTTCAATTCCTCTCTCCTGTTGTCCAGCTCAGCGGAACTCCCTTTACTTGGTTCCACTATTACATAGTCATAGTCAGAACATGTCCAGCAATGGCTTTTTTACTTACTCCAATACCATTACTTCAGCAATCCCCCGAAGATCTATTTTCTGTCCCCTCTTCATCATCTACATGCTTCCTCTTAGTGGCATTATCCGTGGTGTGATGTCAGCTTCCAACATAAGAACCTAAGAAATAGGAGCAGGAGTAGGCCATTCAGTCCCTCAAGCCTGCTCCGCCATTCAATAAGATCCTGGCTGATCTGATTGTGGCCTTAACTCCATTTTCCTGTCTGCCCCCCATAACCCTCGACTCCCTTGTAGATCAAAAGTCTGTCTAACCCTGCCTTGAATATAGTCAATGACCCAGCCTCCACTGCTCTGTGGGGAAGAGAATTCCAAAGATTAACAACCCTCTTGAGAGAAGAATTTGCTCCTCATCTGTGTCTTGAAAGGGAGACCACTTATTTTGAAACTGTGCCCCCTAGTTCTAGATTCCCCCATGTGGGGAAACATCCTCTCAACATCCACCCTATCAAGCCCCTTCTGAATCTTCTGTATGTTTCAATAAGATAACCTTTCATTTTCTAAACTCCAATGAGTATAGGCCCAACCTGATCAACATTTCGTCGTAAGACAACCCCTTCATTCCAGGAATCAGCCTAGTGAACCTTCTCTGAACTGCTTCCAATGCAAGTAAGGAGGCTGAAACTGTAGAGTACTCTAGGTGCAGTCTCACCAACGTCTTGTACAGTTGTAGCAAGACTTCCATACTTTTATAGAAAAGGAAAATAAAACTTAAAACTCACCAGCCAATCACCTACCTGCTCACCTAATTAATTTCTCTGGGCTTCAGCTCTCAGGTCTCAGTGTCACATGTATGCTCACAATACCCAGTTCTATGTCTTTGCCATCTCCCAACCGCTCCAGCTCTATGTTGTCTATTGGCTTGTCCAACATCCAGGCTAGGATGAGGCGAAATTGCATCCAGTTATACTTTGAGAATTGGCCCTGCCACAGACTTGGTGCCCTAGCTACTGATACCATCCCTCGCCATGGCCACTGTCTTAGGCTGAAACAAACTGTTCACAACCTCAGTGACCTATTCAAACCCAAATTAAGCTTCTGACTCTATATTCTCTCCATCACAGAGACTCCCTACCTTCACCTGTCTCTGCCCAGCCTTAACCCATCTCTGCTATGGCTTTGTCACCTCTATGCTTGACTGTTCCAATGTTCTCCTGGCTGATCTTTCATCTTTCATAAAGAAAAGCTCATCTAAAACTGTGCTGCCTGAATTCTATCTCACTCCAAGTCCTATTCCCAATCCCCACTACCCTCACTAACCTACATTGGCTGCCCATCCATCAAAGGCTCCAATTTAAAATTCTTATCCCCAGGTGTAAAACCCAAATGGCCTCACCCCTCCCTATCTTAGCAACCTCTTCCATGACCACAACCCCTCCCTCCCACCTCACTCCAGTCCTGGCATCTTCTGCATCCCTCCCCCTTTGGCCTTTAGCCACCTGGGTCCTATGCTCTGGAATTGCATCCCTGTATCCCAGCACTTCCTTTTTTTAAAACACCTTCCTTACAACTCCACCTCTTAGACAAGCTTTGACTCCCTATTATCTCTTGCTTTGATTTCTGATTTTCCCTCTGCAAAGTGCCTTCAGGCCATTTTTCTTCTGAATGCAAGCTGTTTTGGTGAACTAGTATCTGAAATCCTTTTCCTGTTTCAGGTGGCGATGTCTACAGCTTTGAACACTTTCCGTGGAAACTGGACTGCGAAGCCAGTCAGTTGGCAGTCCCCACTCTGGAACAGGCCTTAGCTGATTTGTACGTGGTTAGTGTGGCAGCTGGAAGTTACCACAGCGGAGCAGTAACTGAGGATGGAGCCGTGTACATGTGGGGGGAGAACTCATCCTGTCAGTGCGCAGTCCAGGGTCAGAGCCAGGTCCCGACCCCCACTCTGGTCACAATCTCCGACCCTGAAACCAGCCCCCCCGAGCTGACCCAGACAGTGCAGCTGGCCTGTGGAGAACAACACACTCTGGCCTTGTCATCGAGACGTGAGGTCTGGGCTTGGGGCAGCGGCTGCCAGCTCGGACTCGTCACAGCTGCTTTTCCCGTGTCAAAGCCTCAGAAACTGGAGCACCTGGCCGGGCGGGTGGTGATGCAGATCGCCTGTGGTGCTCACCACAGCCTGGCACTCGTTCAGAGGCCCTCGCCCCATGAGAAGATGCAGAATTCAGAAAAATGCCACCACTGCCACCAGTTGCTCCTGACAATGACGGACAAAGAAGACCACGTGATCATCTCGGACAGTCACTACTGCCCCCTGGGTATGGCACTGTCTGACTCGGAACACAAGCACTTTTCCCCAAATCCCAATCACCACCACTCCCCTTCTGAGCAGCTCCCTCACAATCACATCAGAGACACACACAGCACTGAGCTTCCCCAGCCAGGGCAGCCTGAGCACCTAAATGTTGCTGATAAAGCAGAGCCAGCACAACGTCCCGACAAAGCTGAGGAAGGTGACCCTCTGACCTTGCCACAGGAGCCCAATGGAGTGGTGCACAATGCAAGACCCAGGAGTTCACAGTACCCCGATGAAGAGGCAGTGAAGGCATACCTCAGAAAGCTGTCAGACATCTCCCAGCTGGACGACTCTGTGAAAAGTGCACACCTTCCAGGTCTGCAGCCCTTGCCCACATCGGAGAACACCTGCCCCACCAGCCCTTCCTCAGTAACCCCTTCAACGTTTAATAACCTTATGGTTTCCTGTGCCTCAGTGGTTGGAGAGAGAGTAGCCGCCACTTACGAAGCCCTTTCATTCAGAAAAGTTGTGAACTACTACTACCCATCTCAGACTTGCATCAGCAGCCTAGCAAGTGGCGGAACCCTACACAAGGAGACCAGGGAGGAACTGGTCAAAATGGAGGAGTGCATGCCCGACAAAAAGAGCTTCAGCCTGGGGGATATCCGGGAGCAAGGGTCAGAGGGCATGTGTCGCCGACTATCTCTACCAGGTCTTCTGTCTCAAGGTACTGCACGACTACAAGTAAAGGTGGGGGGGGGGGGGGTGGGGGTTCAGACAGGTGGAGGACAGAGGGACATAGACAGTCTAGCTAAAGCAACAGCAACTCCACGAGCATCTCAGCAAAGGCAGCTGAACAATTTGTGTGGAGAACCTCTGTTATTACTTCAATCGTTTGCCAGTCTTCCCTGAACCACCTGACGTGTGTTCAGTCTTTCACTGACCCATCTGCTGTCTGTTTCTCTCTCTCTCTCTGTCTGTCAAACACAGACGCACCCATCGTCTCTCTCTCTCGCACACTGACCCACGTGTGTCTCTCACACACACACACCCACCCACCCACCTGTTGTGCATTTCAGTATCTCACTGACCCAAGTGTGTTTGTCTCTCTCTCAGACCCAGCTGTTGTGCGTTTCAGCCTCACACACACACACACACACACACACACACTGACCCACCTGTTGTTTTTGTCTGTTTCTCAGAGTCAAAGTTGATTGTTATTCGAATAACGGTAGTTGTAACTGACAGGTGTTATCAGGTTTCCAATGTGTTCTGTGGTGTTTTAACTAAACCATTCTCATTTGCCTGATATGCCAGGTATCAGGAGTAGTCATGTGTTACGGATTATCTCATTTGAGTTCACAACGTGTCATGTACCACTTTGCTCACAATTGCCTGATTATATTGTAGCTCTACACCTACTGCCTTATTTATTCATTCTTGGATACGAGCATTGCTGACAAGGCCAGAATTTATTGCCCATCCCTAATCATCATCGAGAAGGCGGTGGTGAGCCGCCACCTTGAACCACTGCAGTCCAAGTGATGTCGGTAAACGTACATTTCTGTTTGGGAGAAAGTTCTAAGTTTTGACCGAGCAATGGTGAAGGAACAGCCATATACTTCCAAGTCAGGATGGTGAGTGACTTGGAGGGGTATTTGCAGGGGGTGGTGCTCCCATGCATCTGCTGCCCTTATCCTTGTAGGTGGTAGAGGTTGGGAGTTTGGAAGGTGCTATCGAAGGAATCTTGGCAAGTTACTGCAGTGCGTCTTGTAGATGGTACACATTGCTGCCACTGTGCACCAGTGGTGAAGGGAGTGAAAGTTTAAGGTGGTGAATGGGCTGCTGATCAAGCGGGCTGCTTTGTCTTGTATGGCGTTAGGCTTCTTGAGTGTTGTTGGAGCTGCACTCATCCAGGTAAGCGAAGAGTATTCCATCACACTCCTGCCTGGCAGATAGTGGACAGTCTTTGGAGCGGCACAGTGGTTAGTACCACAGCCTCACAGCTCCAGCGACCCGGGTTTCGTTCTGGGTACTGCCTGTGCGGAGTTTGCAAGTTCTCCCTGTGACCGCATGGGTTTCCGCTGGGTGCTTCGGTTTCCTCCCGCAGCTAAAGACTTGCAGGTTGATGGGGCAATTTACAGCGGCCAATTTACCTTAGTGTAGGTAGGTGATAAGAGAATGGTGGGGATGTAGTAGGGAATATGGGATTAATGTAGGATGAGTATTAATAGGTGGTTGTTGGTCGGCACAGACTCAGTGGGACATAGGGCCTGTTTCAGTGCTGTATCTCTATGACTATGACTAGAGCCAGGAGGGGAGTTACTTGCTGCAGAATTACCAGCTTCTGACCTGCTATCGCAGCCACAGTTTTTATAGGGCTGGTCCAATTAAGTGTCTGATCAATGGTTACGCCCAGGATGTTGATGGTCGGGATTGAGAAATAGTAATGCCGTTGAATGTCAATGGAAAATGGTTAGATACCATCTTATTGGAGATGGTTATTACCTGGCACTTCTGTGGTGTGAATGTCATTGCCAGCCCAAGCCTGAAGGTTGTCCAGGTCTTGCTGCATGTGGACACAGACTGTCAGTATCTGAAGAGTTGCGAATGGTATTGAACACTATTCCTTGCTTCAATTGTCATCTCTTATTTGTGCTGGTTATTCTGTATTCTGATCAGTACCCTAGATATAATGTTATTACAAATGCAGTGAAGGGCCCTCATGTCACCCAAGGCTAAGGGTATGGGAATGGGAATGGGTACAATCACTCACTGAAAGCTCGGATTCATGGTGGGATATGTAGTTCAGTATCCTTAGATTGTTAAAGATGCAGAAGATCAACCTGGCCCTTCCATAGACCTTAAGATACCACCACTGCAGCATCCAATTAATTCATAAATCCTTTCAGATTTTTGCCACTGGTCTATCTGGATGTCTGATCTGTGCATTGATCAGTCTGAAATTACCCTTTTACTGGTTCAAACTTCGACCCCTTGTCCTACTCTCATTTTAAATTTAATGCAGTTTTTTTCCTCCTGATTTACCTTTTTCCATTCCCTCAGCGACCTCATGGATCACTTCCAATATGAAGGACAGGGTTTCTCCAGTCTTCCATTATAGCTCAGTTGCTCCAGCACTAGGGATCTGCCTTATGCCCCTTGTCTCCCCGACTCCAACCTTTGAATGAGTTTCTTGTTTACCAGGACTGGACTCCGTACTCGAGGTGTGGTCTGACCACAGCATCATGCAGTTTGATCAGGACTTGATCTGACTTTGGTGAGAACATTCCAGTACTTTTGTTGTTCGATGGTTTGCATTGATTGGACATGTTGAGTGGTGCATCAGCTAAGACTCCTTGGTTTCTTCCAGCTTCATCCTTTTCCAATTCACCATTCATGGAGGATGCATGCTATCCATTTTCCTTCCTGTGTACAGTACTTTGCACTTGTTTGCATTAAATTCTGTCCCCCTTTTTTCTACCCACTCTGATATTTGGTCCAATTATAGCTGTGATTTTTTTTGAATAGATTCCACATCTTAGTTTGACCAATTTGCACTGTTCCTGAATCTTATTTTGATCTAAATTTAAAACAGTGGTGGTCTGATCACCAGAGAATCCCACTCGGTACTTCCCAGCCACTACCCCCCCCCCATGAGAAACAATTTCCTCTTAACGAGTACTTTTTTTTTTTCTTTCTATCCATCTGCTAACTTCTTACCCATTCCTAGAGTTTACCCTGAAACTGCACAGCTTTGAATTTAATAAGTGACTTTACATGACCTGAACAACCTTCAGGCTTGAACAGACAAGTTGCAAGTAACATTCGCACCACACACATACCAGGCGACTACCATCTCCCCTTGATATTCAATGGCATTATCATCATGGAATTCCCCACCATCAACATCGTGGGGGTTACCATCGACAAAAAAAAAACTTAACTGGACCAGCCCAATAAATACTGTAGCGACCAGAGCAGAAAAGGAGCTGGAAATTCTGCTGCGAGGAACTCACCTCTGGACTCCCCAAAGCCGGTTCACCATCTACAAGGCACAAGTCAGGAGCTTGATGGAATACTCCACTTGCCTGGCTGGGTGTAGCTCCAACAACACTCAAGAAGCTCGACACCATCCAGGACAAAGCAGTCCACTGGATTGACACCCCATCCACCACCTTAAACTTTCACTGCCTCCACCACTGGCACACAGTGGCAGCAGTGTGTACCATCTACAATGGGCACTGCAGTAACTTGCCAAGGTTCCTTCGACAGCATCTTCCAAACCGCGACCTCTATCATCTACAAGGACAGGGGTAGAAGATGCATGGGAACACCACCCCCTGCAAGTTCCCCTCCAAGCCACACACATCATCCTGACTTGGAACTATATTGCTGTTCCTTCACTGTCACTGGGGTCAAAATCCTCAAATTCACTCCCTAACAGCACTGTGGGTGTACCTACACCACACGGACTGTAGTGGTTCAAGAAGGTGGCTCACCACCACCTTCTCAACTTCCAATTAGGGATGGGCAATAAATGCTGGCCTCGCCAGTGATGCTCACATCCCATGATTTTAAAAAATGCAGAACTTTGTCAAATGCCTTTTTGTTAGTCAAGGTAGAAGACATTGCCAGGCTCCTCACTGGTCCACTGGGATTGTCTCTCTCTCTGTGTAGTCAAGGTGGCCAGTGCGGCAGGACCATCCCTTTCTGAGTTTGCACTGACTTTTCTCCACTAGATTATTGATGTAGGTAATCCTGGAGTTGACTCCTGATATTCAATTCTATTGTTTTATGTGGATTGAAGAAAGGCTGGTGGGTCTGCAGTTGTCTGGTCTTTTTTTGTCCTCATTTGAGGATGGGCACAATTAGCCCATTTCCAGTCCAATGGAACCTTCCCATCATCAATGCCTCAATCTCCTCCATATTCTCTCATTACTCTGTGATAGATACCATCTATCCCTGTGAATTTGACTTTGAGCACAATAGCCTAACGGAGTTATTTATAATTAGGCCATTGATTTTACTTGGGATACCTATTTGGAGAGGACATTCTGCCATTATCTTCCTTTTTTTGAATAGCTGGAGGAGGTACTCATTACAAATATTTCTTTCATGCTAATCATCAGATTTGAGCCCCAAAGCTGAGCCTTGTGCTAGCAATGAAAGTCCACCCTCAACATGCCTGCCTTTATGCTCCTCTGTCCAATCCATATGGTAGCTGCCAGCCTATTGTCCACCCTACCATGTGTAAGTGCCAGAGAGTGGGTGGGACTTTTCATTTTCAGGACTATCCCTTTCCCATCCCACAGAAATAATCTCTCTATAAAGATGCCATTGTCAGTTCTAGTACAGGATGGCTTGTGGAATTAGAACTTGAAGAGCTGCTCGTATACTGTGCATTTCATGGACAGTTGTACTTGAGAAGGAGTTAAAAATTATATTTTGCTGCAAATAAAATCAGGGACCTTCTATTGTCAAATTTAATAATGTTGGAGAAATTTAGGAACTATGAGTTTCTCTGTGAAGTTTTTAAAGTATCATCCTTGGCTCAGTGCCTCTGAGTCTCAAGGTCAGGAGCTTAAGCCCCACTCCAGCACATAATCTAGGCTGACATTTCAATGTAGTACTGAGGGAGAGCTACAGTCAGTGGTGGCATCTTTTCTTAAACGGAGGCACCGTCCACCTTCTGTCTTGCACCTTGCATTAACTGGAGTTCATCCAAAACTCTTGTTTGTATTCCATCTTCCGAGAGAGAAAATTTGCAGGGCTACAGGCAAAGGGCAGGGAGTGGGACTAACAGGGTTACTCTTGCAGAGAGTCAGCATGGATATGATGGGCCAAATGGCCTCCTTCTGTGCTGCAACCATTCTATGACCTTGCTGATCAACATTGGCTACTGGGGCCCCTGTGCCTTAGATTTAAAATATCTCCAAACTTGGTCCTGCCCTATAACTGCCTCAAAATACTTCTATCTTGTTTATATCAAAGTTACTAGTTTTACTTGTGTCATTTTTATTTTGAAGGGAGCTTTGCTAATGCCTTCCCTTGTGAAAACTTGAAGGAACTTCAGGTTTCTCGAACACTGACCTATTGTGCAACCAAGCCTTTTGCCCTACTGTTGGTGTTATACCTTCCACTTCTTTGCCCCATGCTCTGGAATTCCCTTCCTAAATCCTTCCACACCCCTATCCCCTTTAAAACCCTCCATAAAAGCTCTGATTGACCATACTTTGGTCATTCCATCTAATATCTCCTCCTTTGACTCATGTTACGACCGACTGTTCCAGTCAAAAGACCCCAATCAAAATATACAATTCTGATTGTGGTGGGAGAAACGCACTTAATTCAATCCCGTCCCTCCACAGATCGCCTAACATATCATTTTAAACTTTCCAAATTAAAGAAAGACCCAGCCAAATTGTACCATCTATTAACCCCCGAATGAGGCTAACCAAACCAGGTGTCTTTAAATCAACAAATTAACTCTTTAATTAGAAAAACTAAATTCTCAAACACTACTAAGACAAACATTTAAAATAGAAAAATTAGAGTCCTTGCAAATTTACAGTCCAAAGCTGCTTGAAGTCCTCACAGCTGTCCGATGGGGAAAAAGGCTCAACAGTAGAACAGTCCGTAGTCTAATTCCAGCAGTAAGTAATGCTTTTCTTCCTTCAGCGATGGATTTCAATAATTAACAACTTGCAAACACTTACAATAGAATCAATTTGACTTGGGTTTTTGAGATATAAAAGATTGCCACAATCTAACTTCTTTTCCTTCAGTTTAAATGGTCAGAGATCTCTATTTTAGCTTGACCTTTTTTGGAATTTTGAGATAATAATTAAACAGACCAAATTCTCTCTTCAGTTTAAATGGCTGAGAGCTCTTCTTTCAGGTGCTAACATCAGCTGTCTCAACTAAAAAGCCAGTTCAAAATTGAATTGTAACAAATGTATCGCTTGATGCTCAGTCCAAGTGGCTGTTTCCAAGGTAATAAGAATGCACCCTTTGAATTGCAGTCTCCAAATGGCTATATCCAACAGCAACCAAAAATGCACTTTCTCCAACTCCTGAGGCTTGCTGGTTCTTAAAGCAGTACTGATCCTTTGTAAGGCTTAAAGGCAAACCACATATTCCCCGGGGGGGAAAAAAACTACAGGACCATGACACTTAGCATCCATATTCACCTCTTGTGAAGCACGTTGGGGCATTTTTCTACATTAAGGGCTTTGCATAAATGGAGGCGATTTGGTCCACTATTATCACACATTCTTAACAGTTCAAAGTGGGCATAGGCTCAAAGCATAAAACTATCCATAATGTGGCACTAATTGACAGCTTTGGTCAGATGCACTGAGGACAGGTAGAGCATGAAGGGAAATACCGTGCAGTAAAAACAGTCTTCTGAGGCTGATATTAAGATACATTGTTATGATAGAGTGGGGAGTGGGTTTACTTTGTATCCAACCCATGCTGTACGGGACCTGGAAGTGTTCACAGAATCTTACAGCATAGAAAGAGGTCATTCAGCCCATCATACCTGTGGTGACTCTTTGAAAGAGCAATCCAATTAGTCCAACGCCCCATCCTTCCCCATAGTCCTGCAGAATTTTCTTTTTCAAGTATATGTCCAATTCCCTTTTGCAAGTTATTATTGAATTTGCTTCCACCACCTTTTCAGGCAGCACATTCCAGATCATAACTCGCTGTGTAAATGAGCATGTCCTGTCTTGCCTGATTCTTTTACCAATTACCTCAGATCTGTGTCCTCTGCCACTGGAAACAGTTTCTCCTTATTTACTCTCCATGATTTAACATCTCTATCAAATCCCTCCTTAACTTTCTCTGCTCTAAGGAGAGCAAAGGCAGTTTCTCCAGTCTCTCCATATAACTGAAGTTCTTCATCTTACTAAAACTCCTCTGCTCCCTCTCCAAGGCCTCAACATTCTAGGAGTGTGGTGTTCAGAATTGAACATGGTACTCGAGCTGGGGCTTAAATCAATATTTTATAAAGGTTTAGCATAACTTCCCATTTTATACTCCAGAAATCTTGAAGGATTATGTTGGAGCCAATCTTTACTTTGTCTTGCATTTATATTATGAAGTAAAAAGATTACAAACATGCAGCTCCTCGCTCAAACCTTCACCCAAGATGAATTTCTACTCCAGTATCACTGCTTTAGGAAACTACTGCCACATGGCATAAGGATTTCTCAGCAGGGTTTGCATATATTAAACTTTAAAAAAATGGAAAATGCTGTGAAAGTTATTTTTTTGCTTTTGTTTTTTAAAATATGAGACTGCTGACTTTGCAAATACAGGAAGTTACATATACTCAAGACAGACTTTAATTAACACGCTCCACTTGCATATAAACACAATTAATATCCTATGTGTTTTTTTTGAAAGCAGCCTTCTCAACTCATCCGGTCATGTTCAAATATTTGTTTATGTGACCCCCAGGTCTCTTCCTGCACCCCTTTTAAAATTTAGTTAATATTTGCTCATTCTTTCTTCCAAAATCATCACTTCAAATTTCTTTGCATTAATTTTCATCTGCCACGTGTCTGCCCATTTCAGCAGTATGTCCGTCTTCCTGAAGTCTGCATTTGATGGGATAGTGTAGAGGGAGCTTTACTCTGTATCTAACCCATTTTTTTTTTTTTTAACTCTGTATCTAACCCCGTGCTGTACCTGTCCTGGGAGTGTCTGATGGAGCAGTGCAGTGAGATCTTTACTCTGTACCGAATCCATGCTGCAGTATCGCATCCAAAACTTGACATTCTAATTGTGGCAAATCCAATGGTATAGGTTTAGCATTACTTGTTTTATGTTCTATACTCCTACTTATAAAACCTAAGATTCCCACATGCGTTTTTACAGCTTTATAAATTTCATCTACTGTCTGAAACCCCAATCTTGTTAGTTTTACCATTTAGTTCTCTGCTTAAACTCCCAATCTTGCATCATCCTACATTTCTCTGCATTAAATTTTATCCAGTATCCTCATCATTTTTGCAGCATATAGAAACATAGAAAATAGGAGCAGGAGTAGGCCATTCAGCCCTTCGAGCCTGCACCGCCATTCAATACGATCATGGCTGATTACAAAACAAAGAACAAAGAACAGTACAGCACAGGAACAGGCCATTCGGCCCCCCAAGCCTGCGCCGATATTGATGCCTGCCTAAACTAAAACCTTCTGCATTTCCAGGGACCCTATCCCTCCATTCCCATCCTATTCGTGTATTTGTCCAGCTGCCTCTTAAAACGTCATTATCGTACCTGCTTCCACCACCTCACCCGGCAGCAAGTTCCAGGCACTCACCACCCTCTGTGTAAAGAACTTGCCTCGCACATCCCCTCTAAACTTTGCCCCTCGCACCTTAAACTTATGTCCCCTAGTAACTGACTCTTCCACCCTGGGAAAAAGCTTCTGACTATCCATTCTGTCCATGCCGCTCATAACTTTGTGAACCTCTATCATGTCGCCCGCCCCTCCACCTCCATCGTTCCAGTGAAAACAATCCAAATTTATCCAACCTCTCTTCATAGCTAATGCCCTCCAGACCAGGCAACATCCTGGTAAACCTCCTCTGTACCCTCTCCAAAGCCTCCACGTCCTTCTGGTAGTGTGGCGACCAGAATTGCACGCAATATTCTAAGTGTGGCCTAACTAAAGTTCCGTACAGCTGCAGCATGACTTGCCAATTTTTATACTCTATGCCCCGATGAAGGCAAGCTTGCCATATGCCTTCTTGACTACCTTATCCACCTGTGTTGCCACTTTCAGTGACCTGTGGACCTGTACGCCCAGATCTCTCTGCTTGTCAATACTCCTGAGGATTCTGCCATTTACTGTATACCTCCCACCTGCATTAGACCTTCCAAAATGCATTACCTCACATTTGTCCGGATTAAACTCCATCTGCCATTTCTCCGCCCAAGTCTCAAACCGATCTATATGCTGCTGTATCCTCTGACAATCCTCATCACTATCCGCAACTCCACCAACCTTTGTGTCGTCCGCAAACTTACTAATCAGACCAGCTACATTTTCCTCCAAATCATTTATATATACTACAAACAGCAAAGGTCCCAGCACTGATCCCTGCGGAACACCACTGGTCACATCCCTCCATTCAGAAAAGCACCCTTCCACTGCTACCCTCTGTCTTCTATGACCGAGCCAGTTCTGTATCCATCTTGCCAGCTCACCTCTGATCCCGTGTGACTTCACCTTTTGTACCAGTCTGCCATGAGGGACCTTGTCAAAGGCTTTACTGAAGTCCATATAGATAACATCCACTGCCCTTCCTTCATCAATCATCTTTGTCACTTCCTCAAAAAACTCAATCAAGTTAGTGAGACACGACCTCCCCTTCACAAAACCATGCTGCCTCTCACTAATAAGTTAATTTGTTTCCAAATGGGAGTAAATCCTGTCCCGAAGAATCCTCTCTAATAATTTCCCTACCACTGATGTAAGACTCACCGGCCTATAATTTCCTGGATTATCCTTGCTACCCTTCTTAAACAAAGGAACAACATTGGCTATTCTCCAGTCCTCTGGGACCTCACCTGTAGCCAATGAGGATGCAAAGATTTCTGTCAAGGCCCCAGCAATTTCTTCCCTTGCCTCCCTTAGTATTCTGGGGTAGATCCCATCAGGCCCTGGGGACTTATCTACCTTAATGCTTTGCAAGACACCCAACACCTCCTCCTTTTTGATAATGAGATGACTGAGACTATCTACACTCCCTTCCCTAGACTCATCATCCACCAAGTCCTTCTCTTTGGTGAATACTGATGCAAAGTACTCATTTAGTACCTCGCCCATTTCCTCTGGCTCCACACATAGATTCCCTTCTCTGTCCTTGAGTGGGCCAACCCTTTCCCGAGTTACCCTCTTGCTCTTTATATATGTATAAAAAGCCTTGGGATTTTCCTTAATCCTGTTTGCCAATGACTTTTCATGACCCTTTTAGCCCTCCTGACTCCTTGCTTAAGTTCCTTTCTACTGTCTTTATATTCCTCAAGGGATTTGTCTGTTCCTAGCCTTCCAGCCCTTACGAATGCTTCCTTTCTCTTTGACTAGGCTCACAATATCCCGCGTTATCCAAGGTTCCAGAAACTTGCCAAACTTATCCTTCTTCCTCACAGGAACATGCTGGTCCTGGATTCTAATCAACTGACATTTGAAAGACTCCCACATGTCAGATGTTGATTTACCCTCAAACAGCCGACCCCAATCTAAATTCTTCAGTTCCTGCCTAATATTGTTATAATTAGCCTTCCCCCAATTTAGCACCTTCACCCGAGGACTACTCTTATCCTTATCCACAAGTACCTTAAAACTTATGGAATTATGGTCACTCTTCCCAAAATGCTCCTCTACTGAAACTTTGACCACCTGGCCGGGCTCATTCCCCAATACCAGGTCCAGTACGGCCCCATCCCGAGTTGGACTATCTACGTATTGCATCAAGAAGCCCTCCTGGATGCTCCTTACAAATCCTGCCCCATCTAAGCCCCGAGCACTAAGTGAGTCCCAGTCAATATAGAGGAAGTTAAAATCACCCACCACTACAACCCTGTTACCTTTACATCTTTCCAAAATCTGTCTACATATCTGCTTCTCTACCTCCCGCTGGCTGTTGGGAGGCCTGTAGAAAACCCCCAACATCGTGACTGCACCCTTCCTATTCCTGAGCTCCACCCATATTGCCTCACTGCACGACCCCTCCGAGGTGTCCTCCCGCAGTACAGCTGTGATATTCTCCTTAACCAGTAATGCAACTCCCCCACCCCTTTTCCATCCCCCTCTATCCTGCCTGAAGCTTCTAAATCCTGGAACATTAAGCAGCCAATCCTGTCTTTCCCTCAACCAGGTCTCTGTAATAGCAACAACATCATAGTTCCAAGTACTAATCCAAGCTCTAAGTTTATCTGCCTTACCTATCATACTTCTCGCATTGAAGCAAATGCGCTTCAGGCCACCAGTCTCGCTATACTGCGCAACATCTCCCTGCCTGCTCTTCCTCTTAGTCTTACTGGCCTTATTTACTAGTTCCCCCTCATTTATTTCACTTGCTGTCCTACTGCTCTGGTTCCCACCCCCCTGCCATACTAGTTTAAACCCTCCCGAGTGACGCTAGCAAACCTCACAGCCAGGATATTTGTGCCCCTCCAGGTTTAGATGCAACCCGTCCTTCTTGTACAGGTCCCATCTGTCCCTGAAGAGATCCCAATGGTCTAGATATCTGAAACCCTCCCGTCTACACCAGCTGTTCAGCCACGTGTTTATCTGCACTATCTTCCTATTTCTAGCCTCACTGGCACATGGCACAGGGAGTAATCCCAAGATTACAACCGTAGAGGTCCTGTCTTTTAACTTTCTACCTAACTCCCTAAACTCCCCCTGCAGGACCTAGTCACTCTTCCTGCCTATGTCATTGGTCCCAATGTGTATCACAACATCTGGCTGTTCACCCTCCCCCTTCAGAATGCCCCCTGTCCGTTCAGAGACATCCTTGACCCTGGCACCAGGGAGTCAACATACCATCCTGGAGTCTCCTTCATGTCCACAGAAGCGCCTATCTGTGCCTCTGACTATAGAGTCCTCTATAACCATTGCTCTTCTGCGCTTTGTCCCTCCCTGAACAACAGTGCCAGCCATGGTGCCACTGCTCTGGCTGCTGCTGTTTTCCCCTGATAGGCCATCCCCCCCCCAACAGTATCCCAAACGGTATACTTGTTAGAGAGGGGGATAGCCACAGGGGATTCCTGCACTGACTGCCTGCCCCTTCTAGCAGTCACCCATCTATCTGCCTGCACCTTGGGTGTAACCACTTCTCTAAAACTCCTGTCTATGACGCTCTCTGCCACCTGCATGCCCCTAAGCGCATCCAGTTGCCGCTCCAACCGATCCATGCAGTCTGTAAGGAGCTGCAACTGGGTACATTTCCTGCAGATGTAGTCATCCGGAACGCTGGAAGCGTCACAGACCTCCCACATCTCACAGGTGAAGCACTTCACCCCTCTAACTGACATTTCTAGCACTAATTAAATTAATTTATAATAAATAAATACTTATTAAATCCTTACTAAATTGTTATAACTATATGGTCCCTAGTGCTAGATTCCTACTATAAAGATTAAATGCTAACTAAATACAGTAATCTCCTCCCTTTGGTTTAGTTACTCTACTTATTAATTCGGGTTTTAATCAATTTTTATCAATGTTTTATTTTCAAATTCAGTAAAAAAAATTCCCTACCAGCCAATCAGGTCACAGCTTTCCTGTGACATCACTTTCAGTTTTTATTACCAGAGGTAAGTTTTTTTTTATACTTACCGGTCCGGAACTCTGCCCTCCGAGTCTTCTCCCAGTCAGCTGTGCTCTTTGGAAGCTCTGGGCTCCCCTCACTCTGAGGACAGGTAGGAAATGAAAGCAGCTCCTCACTCCCTCCTTACTGAACTTCCTCACTGACCAAAACTTCCACTGTAGCACGCTATTGCAATCCAAGTCAGCACTCTCGTGCAAACAAAGTCATCACTGTAAGATGGCTCACTTTTATACTGACTCACTCTATCCCCCTGAAAACTGGTTTAAAACAATTCTCTAATTAACAAGATGCAGCTGCAAGCAGAGCCTGAGTGAACCCTGTTTAAAGCTGGTCTAAAACTCACCTTCCCCAACCCTAACAGCAACTGTTAAGTTGATCTGCTAAATAAAAGACAGATTAGATTTATGATGATAATTAAGGGTTAATTTTCTCACTTACCAAACTTCCACTGTAGCACTCTATTGCAACCCAAGTCAGCACTCCAGTGCAAACTCCGTACCCTGTTCCTGCTTTCTCCCCCGATCCCTTGATTCCTTTAGCCCAAAGAACTATATCTAGCTCTTTCTTGAATATATTTAATGATTTGGCCTCAACTGCTTTCTGTGGCAGAGAATTCCATAGGTTCACCATTCTCTGGGTGAAGAAATCCCTCCTCATTTCAGTCCTAAATGGCTTAGCCCTTATCCTTATATTGTGACCCCTCGTCCTGGATTCCCCCGCCATTGGGAACATCCTTCCTGCATGTCGTCTGTCCAGTCCGGTTAGAATTTTGTAGGTTTCAATGAGATCCCCTCTCATTCTTCTAAACTCTAGTGAATACAAGCCTAATCTAATATATATATATATATTTAATATGCTTGATTCACAGCAGTATTGGTGGAGGCAAACACAGTTTTAAATCCTGTGAATGTCTGACTACCTAATGTAGTTATGAGAGATGTTCTTTGTGTTCTGTGTTCCAATAATGTTGAGAAATATATCTGAGCCTGACTTTGCCCCAGTCTTAAGCCAGCAGGACTTAGAGTCTCAGTGGTACTGGCTATCACATAAAACTAACCAGAGAATGCGATTAGAGGTTCACTTTTATATAGAGTTAGTGCAGAAGTGCCCTTGCTTGCAATACTCAGAATTGTAAAGTTTGTAATTGTTGTAAATCTACTCTTTGGTTGTCTGTTTTATATAAAGCTTACTTAAACAGATTTGAGAATCAATGATACGTCGGCAGATATTTATTGATGCCTGACAACACACAGACTTTGGCTCTGTTTAAAGGTTCAGTATATCTGGCTTATAATTCATTGCCCTAGCATCAGTCTGGTGGGGTTTAAATCTGCCACATACTAAATCAAGTAACTGAAATACTTCAGTGATGCTCTGTTCTTTTTCTGGCTGTGCTATATTTTCCTAGATATCGAGCAGGTGAAGGCAAACTCCAGATGAGAGAGAATGGGAGCTTGTGGGGGTTGTCCTCAAATAGAGAACATTTGATTTAAAAATCGCAGCTGTGTATGGCCAGTAATGGAGTGTCTGGGTCGTGATTGCTCCTGTATTCACTTGCTTGATTGTGTCTTTTTCTTTCAGTTTCCCCGAGGCTTCTCAGGAAAGCAGGACGAGCAAGAATCGGATCAGTGAGCCTGACCCTCACACCGGGAAGTGAGGCAGACACACACCTTCCTTCACTACAGACAGAGTTATGGAGCTGGGGACGGGGCAAAGAGGGCCAGCTGGGACACGGAGATGTTCTACCCAGGTACGATGAGTTCAAACTTCTGCAGATACACCCTGTCCTAATGCTCACTTGCTTTTTGCCTTGTTGCCTCTTCAAAAGGTGGTATTTCAGGCCCTCTGATGGTTCAATAAGGTGAAGATATAGTGTATATCCACCTTTGCCGATGACTCTAGGTTAGGTGGCACAGTAAATAGTGTAAATTGGAGCAGAAAGTTACAAAGGGACATTGATAGATTAAGTGAGTGTGAAAACTGTGGCAGGTGGAGTTCAGTGTGGGGAAATGTGAGGTCATTCACTTTGAATCCAGGAAAGATAGATCAGAGTTTCTAAATGGCACGAAGCTAGGAACTGTAGAGGAGCAGAAAGACTTACGGGCCCCAAGTACGTAAATCACTAAAAGCTAGTGAATAGGTACAAAATAATTAGCAGGGCTAATGGAATGTTGGCTCTTATCTCAACAGGGTTGGAATACAAAGGGTGGAAGGTATGTTACAGTTGTACGAAGCTCTGGTTTGACTCCATCTGAAGTACTGCATTCAGTTCTGGGCACTGCACCCGAGGGAGAGTATATTGGCTTTGGAGCAGGTGCAGCACAGATTCACCAGAATGATCAGGGCTAACAGGGTTAAATTATGAGGACAGGTTGCATAAACGAGACTTGTATTCCCTTGAATATAGAAGATTTAAGGGGTGATCTAATTGAGGTGCTCAAGATATTTAATGTATTTGTAAGGGTATTTAGAGAGAAATCATTTCCTATTGTGTGGTGTGGTGTGGGGTGGGAGAGTCCCAAAAATAGGGGACATACCTTATAAATTGGAGCTAGGTCCATTTGGGGGTGATGTTAGGAAACACTTCTTTGCACAAAGGGGAGTGAAACTCTGGAATGCTGTCTCCCAAAACATTTTTTGAGGCTGGGGGTCAATTGAAAAGTTCAAAATTGAGACTGATAGATTTTTGTTAGGCAAGAGTATTGAGGGATATGGAACCAAAGCAGGTAAATGGAGCTTAGCTCAGATCAGAACGATTAATTGAATGGTGGAACTGGCTTGAGGGGCTAAATGGCCTCTTCCTGTTCCCATGTTTCACTGTCCAGGGCATAACCAAACTGTTCAATTGACTGATTTCAAACAGGGCCACAGTTCACCAGGACTCCTGATCACTATGCAGGAACTCCCATCAGAAAGTTCCCTTGTGTGGATATTCAATGGAGAGAGCAGTGAGGCACTCTGTGGTTGAATACCCTTCTGACATTCACTGTACTCTTTTGGTTGAGGTATCGCAGGGTGACTGGTGTCTGTGGGACTGTATCCCAGCAAGAGAGGGGACAGTGGGCTAAATTTCAACAATCGTTAAAATGATTGAATTTTTTTCATCTCAGTATGTGATCCACTGTCCTGTGAATTATCTAGAGATTACAAGAGAGGTCATTTGGTCCGACCAGTCCATGTTTATTCTCCACCTGACCAGTAGTCCTAATCCCACGTGCTCGCCCTGTTCCCATATTCTTTTAACCATCTTTTCCTCAAGCACCTAATTAGCCTATTCTTAAATATTGACATAAGTCTCTGCTTCAATTACTATCTATTCAATATCATCACAATGCTGAGTAAAAAAGTTTCTCTTGCTTTCCCTCCTAAATCTCTTACATTTAAGCTTATATCTATGTTCCCTCATTCTAGACCCTTCTATCACTGGAAACAGTCTGTTTCCATCTGCTCTATCCATAATTTCATGTACCTCTGTCAAATCATTCCATAATCTCTGTTCTAACAGAAACAACCCCAATTGCCATACATGTGCCAGGCAATGACCATCTCCAACAAGACAGAATCTAACCATCTTCCTTGACTTTCACTGACATTACCATTGCAGAATCCCTCTCCATCAACATCCTGGTGGTTATCATGAACAGAAACTGAACTGGACCAGCCATATAAATACTGTGGCTACAAGAGCCGGTCATAAGCTGGGAATTCTGCAGCAAGTAATTCACCTTCTGACTCCCCAAAGTCTGTCCCCCATCCCAGTGTCCACTTTGGCAGGAAGAATGGAAAAGCAGAATATTTACATTTACATTTGTTTGTGGGATGTGGGTGTCGCTGCCCATCCCTAATTGCCCTTGAACGGAGTGGCTTGCTGGGCCATTTCAGAGGGCATTTTCAAGTGTCAACCACATTGCTGTGGGTCTGGGGTTACATGTAGGTCTGGTAAGGACAGCAGATTTCCTTTCCGAAAGGATATTAGTGAACCAGATGGATTTTTACAAGAATTGACAATGGTTTCATGGTCACCAGATTTATTAATTGAATTCAAATTTCACCATCTGCCATGGTGGGAATCGAACCCATGTCCCCAGATCATTAACCTGGGCTCGGGATTACTAGTCTAGTGACATTACCACTACGCCACCACCTTGCCTTGAAATGAGACTGCCGAATGCTGTGGTATAAAGGGATCTGGTTGCCCTTGTACAGGAATCAAAATGTTAGCATGCAGGTACTGCAAGTAATTAGGAAGGCAAATGGAACATTGGCCTTTATTGCAAGGGGGATGGAGTACAATAGTAGGAAAGTCTTTGGTCTCCTTACTTAAGGAGGGATATATGTGCATTGGAAGCAGTTCAGAGAAGGTTCACCATGCTGATTCCTGGGTGAAGGGCTTGTCTTAAGGTTGAGCTGGTCAGGTCTATACTCATTGGAGTTTAAAAGAATGAGGGGTGATCTTATTGAAACATAAAATTGAGGGACTTGACAGGGCAGATGCTGAGAGGATGTCCCCTCTGGTGGGGGAATCTAGAATAAAAAGACAGTTTCAAAATAAGGGGTCTCCCTTTTAAGACAGATGAGGAATTTCTTCTGAGGGGTGTTAGTCTTTGGAATTCTCTTCCCCAGAGAGCAGTGGAGGCTGGGTCATTGAATATATTCAAGGCTAAATTCGACAGATTTTTGATCCACAAGGGAGTCAAGGGTTATTGAGGGGGGAAGACAGGAAAATGGAGTTAAGGCCAAAATCAGATCAGCTGTGATTTTATTGAATGGTGGAGCAGCCTCGAGGGGTCGAATGGCCTACTCCTGCTGCTATTTCTTACGTTCTTTACAAGGCACAAATCACGAGTGTGATTGAATACTCCCCACTCGCCTGGATGAGTGCAGCTCCAGCAGTCAAGGAGCTCGACCCCGTTCAGGACAAAGCAGCCCGCTTGATGAGCACCCCATTCACCACCTTAAATAGTCACTCCCTCCACGACTGGTGCACAGTGGCAGCAGTGTGTACCATATACAGGATGCACTGCAGCAACTCGCCAAAGCTTCTTTCACAGCACCTTCCAAACCCATGACCTCTACCACCTAAAAGAACAAGGGCAGCAAGTGCATGGAACCGCCACCTGCAAGTTCCCCAAGTCACGTGCCATCCTGACTTGGAAATATAATCGTCATTCCTTCACTATCGCGGAGTCGGAAACCTGGAAATCTCTTCCTAACAGCACTATGGGTGTACCTACACTGCACGGACTGCAGTGGTTCAAGGCAGCGGCTCACAATCACCTTCTCAAGGGAAATTGGGGATAGCAATAAATGCTGGCCTTGTCAGCGATGCTCACATCCCATGAATGAATAAAAACAAAGTGACGATGGCAATGGACCTTCTGCAGTTGGTTCACCACTAAGCGGCTTGTTCAGTGATATGAAGACGTGGACAAGAGTCAGAGCAGATAGGGGTGACCGTTCTTGAAGTAAACCAGCTGGGCTTTTTTAGTCGCTGTGACAGTCTTTCCATGGTCTACAACAACACTTCTGTGACTGTGCCTCAGGAAGGCAGTAATAGTACTATTTTCTATCAGTGAATTTTGTCATTGGAAAAGGTGACCCTCTCTTTTCTTTGTTGGTTTTCTCATGACATCTGAAGGTGAGGTACAGTCCCATGGACATTGGTCATTTGTTCTGCTCGAGACTGCACAGTGAACGTTAGCTGGTATAACAGCCAATCCTACTCCCGTTCTCACCTGGCATTCTTACGGAGGTCACCTGGCTACTGCCCAGGACCCCAGATTCAAATTCTGGTTTGTTGTGCATCCCTGATTTTAATCATTTCACCATTGGCTTTCATCTGCCTGGGACCTAAGCTCTGGAATTTCCTCCCTAAAATATCTCCACCTCTCTTTCTTCCTTTAAGACTTAAAACCTCCCTTTCTACCCTAATATCTCCTTATGTGGCTTGGTGTCAAATGTTGTTTGATAACTTTCCTGTCAAGCTACTTGGGACATTTCACTACATTAAAAGCGCTATATAAATACAAGTTGTTGTGATTGACATTTTTTTTCCAGCACTTGCTAACCCAGGGGCACCCCACCCAGTTAAGCCTCAACGACAACCCCATCTGAGACAAACTCATGCAGCTTACACCAAAAATGGGACCATCTGGCTTGTATGACTTTGCGCTGCATTGAGCGGAGCCTTCAGGCACTGGGCCTTCGCAGGACCTCTGAAAATGCTGAGCACAATGTTGGGTAGCTGATGGTGTGACTTGTTAGTTACAGCACTGAACAAATGTTGTCCCCTTGTTCAAGAAGGGGAGTAGAGACAGCCCTGGTAATTATAGACCTGTGAGCCTTACTTCGGTTGTGGGTAAAATGTTGGAAAAGGTTATAAGAGATAGGATTTATAATCATCTTGAAAAGAATAAGTTCATTTGCGATAGTCAGCACGGTTTTGTGAAAGGTAGGTCGTGCCTCACAAACCTTATTGAGTTTTTCGAGAAGGTGACCAAACAGGTGGATGAGGGTAAAGCCGTGGATGTGGTGTATATGGATTTCAGTAAGGCGTTTGATAAGGTTCCCCACGGCAGGCTATTGCAGAAAATACGGAAGTATGGGGTTGAAGGTGATTTAGAGCTTTGGATCAGAAATTGGCTAGCTGAAAGAAGACAGAGGGTGGTGGTTGATGGCAAATGTTCATCCTGGAGTTTAGTTACTAGTGGTGTACCGCAAGGTTCTGTTTTGGGGCCACTGCTGTTTGTCATTTTTATAAATGACCTGGATGAGGGTGTAGAAGGGTGGGTTAGTAAATTTGCGGATGACACGAAGGTCGGTGGAGTTGTGGATAGTGTCGAAGGGTGTTGTAGTGTACAGAGGGACATAGATAGGCTGCAGAGCTGGGCTGAGAGATGGCAAATGGAGTTTAATGCGGAGAAGTGTGAGGTGATTCACTTTGGAAGGAGTAACAGCAATGCAGAGTACTGGGCTAATGGGAAGATTCTTGGTAGTGTAGATGAGCAGAGAGATCTTGGTGTCCAGGTACATAAATCCCTGAAAGTTGCTACCCAGGTTAATAGGGCTGTTAAGAAGGCATATGGTGCGTTAGCTTTTATTAGTAGGGGGATCGAGTTTCGGAGCCACGAGGTCATGCTGCAGCTGTACAAAACTCTGGTGAGACCGCACCTGGAGTATTGCGTGCAGTTCTGGTCACCGCATTATAGGAAGGATGTGGAAGCTTTGGAAAGGGTGCAGAGGAGATTTACTAGGATGTTGCCTGGTATGGAGGGAAGGTCTTACGACAAAAGGCTGAGGGACTTGAGGTTGTTTTCATTACAGAGAAGGAGGAGGCGAGGTGACTTAATAGAAACATATAAGATAATCAGAGGGTTAGATAGGGTGGATAGTGAGAGTCTTTTTCCTCGGATGATGATGGCAAACACGAGGGGACATAGCTTTAAGTTGAGGGGTGATAGATATAGGACAGATGTCAGAGGTAGTTTCTTTACTCAGAGAGTAGTAGGGGCGTGGAACGCCCTGCCTGCAACAGTAGTAGACTCGCCAACTTTAAGGGCATTTAAGTGGTCATTGGATAGACATATGGATGAAAATGGAATAGTGTAGGTCAGATGGTCGGCGCAACATCGAGGGCCGAAGGGCCTGTACTGCGCTGTAATGTTCTAATGAACAGTGCTTACTCTTATGTAGTGACAAAGTTCTCATCCTGTCTCCAGGCTTCAACCCCTGTGCATCAAGAGTCTGAGCAGTAAAGAAGTGGTCCAGGTGGTCGCTGGTGCATACCACTCACTGGCCTTAACAGCCAGGTCACAGGTAAGATCCATACCAAATTGCTTTACTTTTTGTGTCTGATTTGTAGAAGATACAGAAAGGGCACTGTCTGAGAAATTCCAGGAATTACTTAAGCAAACTGAACCAGTAACAGCAACCTCCCACAACAATGCATGAACATGGGATGCACGTGAGGGAATGGAAGGCCAGAGTCAGGGAGTGATGGGATGGAAGGTCATGAGTAGGGGGCAGCTAGGCAGTATGGGGAGTTTTCAATGCCCTTTCCCCTGTTGGTCTCAAGACCAGATGTCCTTGGCACTGAAATGCTTGTGATCGAGCACTGATTACCTTATTCAGACAAATTTCCCTCGCTGGTGACAACATGGTCACCTCATAGGGTTGAATTCAGTAACCACGATTAACTGTATATGTGTGAGATTCTTCAGTTTGGGAGGGATATATATCAAACCTCAGCAGACTCTAGAAAGTTGTTCCGTGAAGGTTCAGGCTTGGTTCATGTCCCATGTGTAAGGTGCATAAAGGGTAAAACTAATGAATCCTTTTGTCCTCGATTTTCTTCCTGCAGGTCTATTCATGGGGCAGTAACACCTATGGGCAACTGGGCCACACAGAGTCACCCACAGTAATACCTCGCCTAGTCAAGGTACTTAAGTGTTCGTGCATTTTTAAAATATGAACCAACATTGTAAATGACCGTTTCTAAAAGACATGCACAGAAGCTGCTAATGTCGGCAAACTAGATAAAGCCCCAACTTTGAGGACCAGCTGGCCCAACGCATGAGACATTGAACCACAGAGACCACAAATGCCCAGTTACGAGCCTTGGTCTATGCTAATTATGTGATCTCGGTCGGGCCTCAGTGTCCCGGATAAGGGAGGGGATCCCTCTCTGCATCATTGCAACATTCCAGCATACAGATGTTAGGTAGGAAGAGGAGCAGGTTTCACTACTGCCCAGAATCGATCAAGCTGGCAACACTGATTTGTATTGTGAGCAAGACAACTACGGTAGCAACAACAGCTGGCATGCATTGAAACTGCACCCCAACAAGAGTCAAGAGGTAACCCCTTCAGGAGAAATGAGAGTACATTGAAAAGGAACAGACTTTTTGATGATTTAAGTTGGGCTTGGACGGTAAGAGGTCTCAAACCGAATCAATAACCAGGGGAAGATGTTTATCCCAACGTATGAAGTGACACACTGGAGAGAATTTGTGAGCTAGGATGGTCAGTCAGGATGAAGGAGTCAGTGAACACAGGGGAGGTACCAGTTGATTAGAAACAAGTTAAGAGAGAGTGCCTCTTTTCAACTGCCAACCCACTGGTATCAGGACAACCTCTGACTATTTGAGGAAGTGACAATCTGAGTGGACTATGGAAAGTCTTTCAACATGGTTAGTTTCAAGTTTCAACAAACAAAAAGGTCCTCATGAAAGATACTAATCAAACTTAAATCTGTGAATGTTCAGGGTAAACATTGGGAACATCACAAGCTCCAGAGGCTTTCTCAGTCTTTGATTGGAAGCATAAAGTAGAATGCTTGCCTTGTGTCAGAAGGTCATGAGTTGAAATTCCACTCCAGAGATAATGGCCTGGGACTGGGGTCACATATAGGCCAGACAGGACAAGGACAGCAGATTTCCTTCTTTATAGGACATTAGTGAACCAGATGTATTTTAATGACAATCTGTCAGCTTCATGGTCACTGTTACCAGCTTTTTACTTCTGATTTTTTTTTTTTTAAAAGGATGAATTTAATTATGAACCCACATTCTCTGGATTATTAGCAATGCGATAAGATAAATCAGGCTTTAGTGACGATGGTCAAGAGTTAAACATTGGCCAGGACACTGGGAGAACTTCCCTGCTCTTCTGCAAAATAATGCCATGAGTTTTTTTTTTAACCTCCACCCGAGAGGGCAGACAGGGCCTGAGTTTAATGTCACGTCTGAAAGACAGCACCTCCGACAATGCAGCATTGAAGTGTTAGCCTAGATTATGGGCTCAAGTTTCTAGAAAGGGGCTTGAATTTATAACCTTGTGACTCAGAGGTGAGCTATCAACTGAGCCACGGTTGACAAGAGGAAAAAATTGCTAGCGTCAGCTGTCAAAATCTGAAATGTTCACTGGCCATGGTGATTGTCATCCTCTAGAAATGCTAAACGATCTAAAACAATAAACAAAGATTTGCACTTATATAGTGTTTTTCACGACCAGACGTCTCGAAGTGTTTTACAATCAATGAAGTACTTTTAAAATGTAGTCATTGTTGTAATGTAGAAAACATAGCAGCCGATTTGTGCACAAACTCCCACAAACAGCAATGTGATAATGTCCAGATAATCTGTTTTTGTGATTTTGATTGAGGGATTAATATTGGCCAGGACACCAGGGATGACTCCCTCATTTAGCCCCACTTGTCCATCACCTCGACCCTTGTTGACCTGCATGGGCTCAGTCTCCAAACAGATTGAATTAAAAATGCTTGTGCTCATCCACAAATCAATCCATGGCCTTACCCACCTGATCTCTGAACCTTTTCCAGCACTCTCTCTTCCGACTGACTTTGTGCCTCCCTTGCCCTTCATTGATGGAGCCTTCAGTTATCTTGGCCCTCAACTCCCCCAACCACTCCGCTTCTACACCTCACATCACAACTTTAAAATCCTCAAGATATGTTTCACTCAAACTTTTGGCCACCTTTCCCAACTCAGCCACAAAAACCTTGGGAGGTTTTTCTAGGTTAAAGGAATTACTTCAGTAGCAGTTTTTAAATGGAACTGCACACACAGCAAGAGGTAGCGTCTTCAGAAGCGGGGAGGAGGAAAACAATAAAAGTTTATAGAGGCTAGCCTCCTGTTGAATGTTTGTTGCCTGGATAGAGAAATCTCTCAGCTATTCTTAAAGAATTAAACTGACTGATTATTGATTATTGTACAAGTCATGGTACCTGACGCAATTATTTTTCTGCTGCAGATTCCCGAGGGCGTCCTTGTGTGGGATGTGGCAGCAGGACAGGGACATTCCCTCTTTTTGGCAGATGGGGAATTCTTCCAGCCCAATGTTTATTACTGTGGGCAACAAGCTTTGCAAGAGGCTGGGAACACTGACCGCAGTCATACCTGCACCCAGCAACCAGTGTTTCTGTCAATCTGTAACAAGGCAAGTGAAGTTCTTTAAATATCCATCCCATTGAGTAATAAAGAACATGTTGAACCCAGAATATTACTCCAAGGAACATCATGCCAGTAGAACATAAATTTAAGCCAAACCTGAAAACAAATTATTTGCTTAAAGGATGGTATGGTTGATAATGATCTGCCAGGAAAAACGACAATCTAAGAATTGGGAAAATTCAAAATGCAGTTGGATCTTGGCCAGAACATTTGGTTGACCGGTTGGTTGGCTGGGACACTGTTGTTGGGATGCTTGAGTTGGATGTTAGCCTGGGCTAATTGGATGCTGGTCTGTGTGAGTGGGATCAACTACCGTGGGCCCAATCAGGTTTCTTATCCTTGAGTTATTTAATGTTCTTACTCAAAGTTGCATCATTTTCAGATAAATTACATATTTTATTTGAACCCAAAAATCTCAAATTCCAAGGGATACATGTTACAAATGAGGATGTTAAAAGTAATAATGGAACTCAGGGTGGGTGGATGGTGAACTTTTTCCACTCGAACAGTGATATGGAGCTGTGGAGTAAGTTACCAGGAAAGGTAGATGATGTTGATGTTGAAGAGTAGCCCTGAAATAGGAGGGATCAGAAAAGAGGGAAATGTAAGACAAACTAAGATGGGCTTAGAGTGCATATGCATACTTGCATAGAGCATGGTAAATAAGGTTGATGAGCTGCAGGCGCAAATAGCTGCCTGAGATTATCAAATAGCGACAATAACAGAGACCTGGCTCAAACAAGAAGTGGACACTTAATATCCTTGGCTGCAATGTATTCAGGAAAGATAGGAAAAGAGAAAATAAAAAGGAAGGGAGTGGGCAACAGTATTTATCAAAGATGCTGTTACAGCCCTGGATAGGGATGGTGTACTCAAGGGTTCAAAGACAGAATGTATTTGGTTAGCATTAAAGGAACAATAGAAGTGCTATTACACTGCTGGATGTATACTTTAGGTCCCCAAATAGCGAGAAAGAGATTGTGTAGCAAATGCTCAGGAAAATTACAGAAAGATGCAAGAAACTGTAGAGTAGTGATAATGAGATACTTCAATTATCCTAATATAGACTAGGAAAATAACAGCCTAAAGGAAAAATGGGGAGGAATTCCTCAAATGTGCCCAAGAACTTTCTTTATCAGTTTGTTTTCAGCCCAACGAGGAAGGAAGCAGTACTAGATTTAGTTCTGGAGAATAAATTTGGACACGTTTGTGTGGGGGGAGCATTTGGGGAACAGCGATCACAATATCAGATTTAGAGTGGTTATGGAAAAGGACAAGGAACAGAAGTGAAAGCACTCAACTAAAGGACAGCTAATTTCACAGAGTTGAAAAGGAATCTAGCCCAGGCGGAATCAAAGATTGGTAGATAAAACAGTAAATAAGTAAATGGGAGGCCTTCAAAGAAGAGATGGTTTAGATACAGACTAGACATTTCCATGAGAGCGAAAGGAAGGGCATCCAAAGCTAGAGCTCTCTGGATGTCCAAAGATATACAGATTAAAATGAAACAGGAAAAGGCAGCTTGTGATAAATGTCAGGTTCATAATTCAGTAGAGAACCAAGTTGAAAGCAAAAAGTACATGGGAGAACTGAAAAAGGAAATAAGTCAGGCAAAGAGTGTATGAGAACAGTTTAGTGGGTAACCTAAAAGGGAACCCAGGAGTCTTTTATAAACATATACATAGTAAAAGGATAGTCAAAGAAATGTTGGGCCAATTAGGGACCAAAAGGATATCTTGTGAGGGCAGAGAGTATATCCTAAGTACTTAAATGAATTATTTACATCTCTTTCCACAAAATAATAGGATATTGTCAATGTCACAGTTAAGGAGGAGGTAGAGAAGTTTGACATAAAAAACAAGGTGGAAGTACTCAAAAGACTGGAAGTGGTCAAGGTAGAAGAGTCATCTGATCCAGATGGGACACATCTTAGGTTTGCTGAGGGAAGCAGTGGTGGTAATTATAGAGGCGGTCACCATAATCTTACAATTCTCCTAAGATATTGGAGGTGCACCAGTGGACTGGAGGTTTGCAAATGTTATATTTTTGTTTGAAAATGGAGAGGGGGATAGACTTGGCAATTACAGGCCAATCTGCCTGACAGGAGTTGTGGGCAGACTTTGAGAAAAATAATCGAGGCCAAAGTTAATTGGCACTTGGAAAATTATGGGTTAATAAATGAAGGCCAGCACAGATTTGTTAAAGGCAAATTGTGTTGGCTAACTTAATAGAGTTCATTGATGAACAAACAGTGACAAGGATAGTACAATTGATGCTGTGTAAATGGATTTTCAAGAAGTATTTGATTAAAGTACCCATGGCATTAATCAGGCAATGGCTATGTGGATATGAAATTGGCTAAAGGACAGAAAGCTGAGGGGAGTGGTCAATAGTTGTTTTTCAGATTGGAAGGAAGTACATAGTGGTGTTCCTCAGGGGTATAAAAACAGACACCTAAGGATGTATATACACAAAACCTTGAAGGTGGCAGGAAAGGTTAAGGATGTTAAAAAGGCATACAAGGTCCTTAGTTTTGTAACTAGAGGCAGAGAGTACAAAAGCAAGGAAGTTATGCTAATCCTTTTATAAAGCACTGATTAAACCCCAGCTGGCATATTGTGTTCAATTCTGGGCACCACACTTCAAGAAGGATGTTAAGGCCTTAGGAGATTTATTGGAATGGTACCAGGGATGAGAGACTTCAGTTATATGGAGACATTAGAGAAACTGGAGTTATTCTCTTTGGAGCAGAGAAAGACTTAAGGGAGATTTGATAGAGGTATCCAAAAGTTGGAGAGAATAAATAAGGAATAACTATTTCTAGTGGCAGAGGACACATATGAGGTAATTGGCAAAAGAACTAGAGACAATAAAAGGACAGTTTGTTTCACAGTTAGTTGTTAAATTCACTGGCTGGAAAGACTGTTGAAAACAGATTCAATAATAACTTGCAAAAAAAGAGAATTGCACAAATACTTCAAGGGGAAAAATATGCAGGACTGTGGGGACAGAGCAGGACAGTATCTGGATAACTTTCAAAAAGCCAACACAGACAAATGGCTGAATGTCCTCTAATGCCATATGATTTTATGGTATAAAATAGGGTCAAGAGAATTATTTTTCATATGCTAATCTACTTCCCTACATTAACATTGAGACTCACTCTCCCAGGATCTCAAAGCTGCAAATTTTCTGTTTTTCCTCCTCATCACCACTTCCTGAATCATTTTATCTTTTCTTCAACTATTTAAACTCCAGTTGTATTTTGCATTATGTGACTTACCCCTTTGTTCCAGTTTTCATTAAAAAGGTGGTTGCTTCTACAATCAGTGTTGAAGGATTATAGTTAGCTGGTTTAGTGATGTTTTGATGGGAAATACACATTTTATATGCATAAAAAGAGCAAATCATCAGGGTTATTCCTGACCTTTAAACTGACTACTCCCTGGAGATTGACACTGTGCATCGGGGGGAACATCTGCAGCCTGTTTAAGGCAATTTAGCCCATTTGTTGGCCATGAATAGACCAGGACACAGCTGCAACCTGTTGGGAGGTGATGATATAGTGTATTAATCTGTATCCCAAATAGTTAGCATTAGAGAACACTTAGGTTTTGTGTTAGTTAGATGATTTGTGTAGTTTGGACATGGTGGAGTCTGGGCATGTGATTAGATTGATTACTGTCCCTGAGTGTGTTTGAGCTTTTCAGCTGTTGCTGTGTTGTGGGAGAATCCATTTTGAAACACTGCAGCTTTTTCCTCACTGAGGGAGGAACAGAGTTTCTCTCCTTGTGTGGATTGGGTAGGATAGTTGTGCTTTTGTTTGGTGTTTAACACTTCTTGCAGAATTTTAGTTGAAATTTGAACCAATATTTTTTCTCCTCATGATTTCTACTGCTGTTGTCTTTATTATCTGCTTGTCTGTTGTTAATTGGATTACACTTTGTTCTGTTGCATGTGGAGGGATTAAGAATGTTACTTGAAAGAATTTTGGAAGTGTGAGTATAATAGTTATGGTGTGTTCTTACCTTCAGAAGCTTACTGGTCTGTTTTCTAAATAGACCTGACCCTGAATAAGTGACACCAGAAAGCTGTTCAATGTGAAACCATGTTGTTTCCTATTGATGTATATTTAATGTGTGGCTGGCCAACCAGTTAGTTCATTCTTTACCTATAAGTGAGAAGTAAAATGAGCTTTTCTCGTTGGGGACTGCTAAATATTTATTTGAATCAGTAAACAATTTTTTAAAAATGCTGTCAATGTTGGGCATTATTAGTAATCCAAAATGGTGTCAGCTTGGTGAAACTACAACACAGGACTACTTGTGTGCCAAACAGTGGAAGCAGCATGCTATAGACAAGTCTAAGCAATCCCACAACCAACTGATCAGATCTAAGTTCTGCAGTCCTGCCACATCCTGTTGTGAAAGTTGTTTCATTGTCCACAACCAAACAGGAGGAGAAGGCTCCACAAATATCTCCATCGTCAATGATGAAGGAGCCCAGCACATCAGTGCAAAAGATAAGGTTGAAGCATTTGCATCCATCTTCAGCCAGAAGGGCCGAGTGGATGATCCATTTCTGCCTCCTTCTGAGGTCCCCAGCATCACAAGATGCTAGTCTTCAGCCAATTCGGTTCACTTCACATGATATCAAGAAACAGCTGAAAGCATTGGATACTGCAAAGGCTATGGCCCTGACAACATTCTGGCAATAGTACTGAAGACTGGCGCTCCAGAACTTGCTGCGCCCCTAGCCAAGCTGTTTCAGTACAGCTACAACACTGGCATCTACCCAGCAATGTGGAAAATTGCCAAGTACGTCCTGTCCACAAAAAGCAGGACAAATCCAACCAGGTCAATTACCGCACTATCCGTGTGCTCTCGATCATCAGCAAAGTGATGGAATGGGTCATTGACAGTGTTATCAAGTGGTTGGCTCAGCAATAACCTGCTCACTGATGCTCAGTTTGGGTTCCACCAGGGCCAATCAGCTCTTGACCTCATTACAGCCTTGGTCCAAATGTGGGCAAAAGAGCTGAACTCCAGAGGGGAGATGAGTGATTGATTGCCCTTGACATCAGACAGCATTTGACTGACTGTGGCATCAAGGAGCCCTAGCAAAACTGAAGTCGAGGGGAATTGAAGAAAACTCCCCATTGGCTGGAATCATACTTAGTACAAAGGAAGATGGTTGTGGTTGTTGGAGGCCAATCATCTGAGCTCCAGGACATCACTGCAGGAGTTCTTCAGGGTAGTGTCCTATGCCCAACCATCTTCAGCTGCTTCATCAATGACCTTCCCTCCATCTAAAATTTGGAAGTGGGGATGTTTGCTGATTGCACAATGTTCAGCATCATTGTGGCTCCTCAGAGATTGAAGCAGCCCGTGTCCAGCTGCAGCAAGATCTAGACAACATCCAGGCTTGGGCTGATAAGTGGCAAGTGCCATTCGCGTCTCTCAAATGCCAGGCAATGACCATTTCAAACAAGAGGGAATCTAACCATTTCCCCTTGATGATCAATGGCATTACCATTGCTGAATCCCCCACTATCAACATCCTGGGGGTTATCTTTGATCAGAAACTGAACTGGACCAGCCACACACATGCTGTGGCTACAAGGGCAGGTCAGAGGCTGGGAATTCTGCAGTGAATAACTCGCCTCCTCTCTGCTATCTACAAGGCACAAGCCAGGAGTGTGGTGGAATACTCTCCACTTGCCTGGATGGATGCAGCTCCAACAACACTCAAGAAGCTCAACACCATCCAGGACAAAGCAGCCCGTTTGGTACCCAATCCACCACCTTCAACATTCGCTCCCTTTACCATTGACACACAGTGGCAGCAGTGTGTACTATCTACAAAATGTACTGCAGCAACTCACCAAGGCTCCTTTTGACAGCACCTTCCAAACCTGTGACCTCTACCACCTACAAGGGCAAAGGCAGCAGATGCAATGGAACACCACCTGCAAGTTCCCCTCCAAGCCACACACCATCCTGACTTGGAACTATATCCCTGTTCCTTCACTGTCGCTGGGTCAAAATCCTGGAACTCCCTTCCTAACAGCACTGTGGGTGCACCTACCCCACGTGGACTGCAATGGTTCAAAAAGGCAGCTTCTCAAGGGCAATTGGGGATGGGCAATAAATGCTGGCCTAGCCAGCGACACCCACATCCCATGAGCGAATAAAAAAAAAAATTTACATGAGCTTGAGGCAAAATAATTATCTTCAAAACAAACTTTGCTTTAAAAATTTGAGAATTGTAGCACAACAGCGATATCTTGCACTTGTATTGTGCCTTTAATGTAATAAAACATCACAAAGTGCTTCAGTGTTATAAAGCAAGATTTGACTGAGTCATATAAGATGATTTTTGGGGCAGATAGCCATAAACTTGGTCAGTGAGGTTGGTTTTAAGGAGTGTAATTAAAAGAGGAAAGTGAGTTGGAAAGGTTTAGGGAGGGAATTCCTGAGGTGAGAACATAAGCAGCTGAAGATACGGCCACCAATGGTGGAGTGATTAAAATCGAGGATTCCCCCCCACCCCCACCCCCACCCCCAAGAGGCCAGAATTGGAGGAGCACTGATATTTCGGAGGGTTCTGGTGCTAGAGGACATTAGAGATAGAGAGGGATGAGACCATAGAGGTACTTGAAAGCAAGGATGTAAATTTAAAAATAGAGGTGTTGCCTGATCAAGCAGTGTAGGTCAGCGAGCACAGGAGTGATGGGTGAACTGGATTTGGTGGGAGTGAGGACACAGGCAGCAGAGATTTGGATGACATCAAGTTTATGATGGGTAGAATGTGGGAGGCTGGTCAGGAGTGCATTAGAATAGTCAAGTCTAGAGGTAGCGAAGGCATGAGGCATTCAGCACAGATGAGCTGAGGCCAGGACAGAGTCAGGCGACATTATGGAGGTGAAAATAGGTGGTCTTAGTGATGGTGTGGAAATGTAGTTAGTCGCTCATCTCGTGGTCAAATATGACACCAAGGTTGCAAATAGTCTGGTTCAACCTCGAGACAGTGGCCAGGGAGTCAGTAGCTAAGGAACAGCATTTGTAGCTGGGACTTAAAACAATGGTTCTGAAGGAGAGAGGAATAGTATCTTAAGAGGGAGAACCATTAACAATATCAGCTAACGTGGAGACCAGGAAGGAAAGTTTAGTGGCCAGCAGTTTAGTGGGAATAGGGTTGAGGGAGCAGAGGGTGGATCTCGTGGTCAAGATGAGTTCAGAGGACATGAGGTAAAAGAGAAAGATGTGAGTTCAGGGCTCGGAAGGTGGGGAACTTTTGAGGAAGCTTGGCCCAGTGGGTTTGCGAAGGGAGAGAAGCGGCAGAGGAAGCTAATCAGATGGTCTCAATCTTAGTGATGGAGAAGTTCCTGAGCTCCTCTTACGTATTGTTGGTGAGGATGGAGGAGACTGGGGAGAGGCAAACTAATAAAGAATTAAGATGGCTTGGCTCAAGTTGTCAGCTGCTCTTCCATAACTGTATGAAATTCCAGTTGATTTCAGTTGGATAAGGGATACTCACTGTAACTATGGAGTCACTACTTATACAACAGGGTTAGGGTCTGTAACTGTTCGGGATTATTGAACGTGACTCCAATTCCCTTCACTAGACCATGGTGACTGAATTTTTTTTAAAAGAAAGCACTCATCAGTTCTGCTTTTGTTCTAGCACTTCTGACATTTGAAAACCTCTTGACTCAGTGGAATTATCTATATGAAACAGCAGAACTCTCCTAATATTTAGAACTCCAACTGTTGCCCCATTTCTGAGTGGTTTTTGTCACAAAGCTGTGAAGTAGCCCGTTTTCTTACCAAGTGCCTGATACCCTTATGTGTGTACTCACATAAGTGTGTGAGGTGACCTCAGCAAGCTCAGTTTGGTGATCTGTGCATGGAAATCGTGGGGAATGACCAGCAGTAAAAGATGTATTCTGTGAAATAGGATATGAGTGGCTGACTGTTACAGGTGGTTGTTCTAGGATGCTCTCCAGTTTATTGTTTCTCTGGGCCCTCTTGAGTGTGTTGCACAGAGAATACTATAAGGAGTTAAATGATGAGAGTGAAGTGGAATTTGAAAAGGCAATAACTACTCTCCAGGCACAGTATAGGCTGTCCTCTGTGCAACTTACTGGCAGGTGTTGACTATAAACTGTTTAACACATGAAGAGATCCAGTGGTGATATAAACTGCCTTTGATTAATGGAGCTTCATTGTAACTTCTATCCCTATGGAAGATACTCGCTTCAGTAGGATCCAGGGATGACTAATTTGCAATGGGACCAGGCAGTCTGTAAAATCCTTTTGCTTCCTCAGTGTTGGCTTATTTTAAAAACGAGTTATAAGCTCTTTATGTATTGGTATAAATGACACCAACAGTGAACATAAGAAATAGAGCTGGAGTAGGTCATAAGGTCCCTTGAACCTGCTCCACCATTCAGTATGTTCATGGCTAAACTACATTTAATTCCGCTTTTACCCCTTGACTTCATATCCCTTGATTCCCTTAACGCCCAAAAGGTCTATTGATCTCAGTCTTGAATATACTCAACAACTGAGCGTTCACGGCTCTCTAGGGTAGAGAATGCCAAAGATTCACAACCCTCTTGAATGAAGAAATTTCTCCTCCTCTCCGTCCCAAATGGTTGATCCTTTATCCTGAAACTGTGACCTCTTGTGCTAGACTCCAGCCAGGGGAAGCAGCCTCTTGGCATTTATCCTGTCCAGCCTGCTCACAATCTTACATATTTCAATGAAATCCCCTCATTCTTTTAAACTGAGAGAATGTTGGTCCATGCTGTTCAATCTCCTCTCATAGGACACCTCTGTCATCCCAGGAATGTATCTAGTGGTTCTCTGGTGTGCAGAACCATCAGTTGCAGCTGGACATGAGTGTGGTTTTGGTCCCCCTACACCTTGCCAGTGAGTGGGCTATCCACAAACTTTTCGATAAATCCAAGCATCATTATTCTTGATGTTGAAAGTGGACAATTTGGGTTGATATTTCACCATTTCTTCAATATGCTGCTGAACTTTTATCCTGTTGGGTCCCCAGTCAATCAGTCAATGCAGTGTGTTTCCTGACAGACCAGAAGGGTCCAGGTTTGATGCCACCTCCACCACCCCAGCCTTTGCTGAATGAGCTAATCTGAGTTGGGGGAGGAGTAGGGGAGCGACCCTTTGTCTCAGTGCCTTGAGTTAGGGAGGATTCCTGTGCCTGATCACCTATCCAGTGACCCCTGTTGGAAAATGTGTCTTTATGGGAGGGAATGAAGCAGCTGCATGCTTGGAAACCTCACCAGCAAATCCTGTCTAGGGTCACACATGAACAGCTACTTCAAATACCAAAAGAACTGAATAAGAATCAATTTCTTCATAGGAACATCGGACTTAGAAGCAGGAGTAAACAATTTCATCCTCAAGCCTGCTCCGCCATTCAATAAGATCATGACTGATCTGGTTGTGGCCTCAACTCCATTTTCCTGACTGCCCCCCCATGACCCTTGACTCCCTTGTCTTTCCAAAATCTATCTAACTCAGCCTTGAATAAAATCAATGACCCAGCCTCCACTGCTTTCTGGGGAAGGAAATTCCACAGACTAATGAACCTTAGAGAAAGAATTTCTCCTCATCTCCATCTTTTAAAAGGGAGAATCTTATTCTTAAACTGTGTCCCCTAGTTCTAGTTTTCCCCCCAACAAGAGGAAACGTCCTTTCAGCATCAACCCTGTCAAGTTGCCTTAGGATCTTATGTTTCAATAAGATCACCTCTCGTTCTTCGAAACTCCAAAGGGTATAGGCCGAACCTGTCCAGCCTTTCTTCATAAGATAAGCCCTTCATCCCCGGAATGAGTCGAGTGAGCCTTCTCTGAACTGCTTCTAATGCAATTATATTCCTTTTCAAATAAGGAGACCAAAGCTGTACACTGTACTCCAGATGTGGTTTCGCCAAAGTTCTGTACAGCTGCAGTAAAACTTCCCTCGTTTTATACTTGATTCCCCTTGCAATAACTGCCAATATTTAATTTGCTTTTCTAATCACTTGCTGTACTTGCATACTAACTTTTTGTGATTCATGTACCAGGACACCCAGATCCCTGTGTACCACAGAGTTCTGCAGTCTCTCTCCATTTAAATAATATAGTGCTTTTCCATTCTTCCTGACAAAATGGACATGTTCACATTTTCCACATTATACTCCATCTGGCAAATTGTTGCCCACACACTTAACCTATCTATATCCCATTGTAGATTCTTGACCTCCTCTTGACAACTTTCTTTCCTTCCTATCTAGGTGTCATCGGCAAATTTAGCCACTATACATCGGTCCCTTCATCCAAGTCACTGATATAGATTGTAAATAGTTGAGGCCCCAGCACTGATCCCTGTGGCACTCCACTAGTTACAGCTTGCCAACCTGAAGATGACCCATTTATCCCTACTCTCCTCTTGTTAGCTAACCAATCCTTTATACATGCTGATGTGTTACCCCACCAAACCATGTGCTCTCCAGGGGGGAAAATGGAGAGAAGTTGGGGTTTGACTGGGGGCAGCCACCTATTTCTACATGTAATCAGATCATCTGGACTGCCTTTTCACCTCTCTGTGGGTGCGACACATGTAATCTGTCCGGTGGTTTTTTATCGCTTCACCATTTTAATAGTTACACCACTGGCAGCTGTACCTTCAGTTGTCCAGGCCCTGGAATTCCCTCCCTGTACCTCTCTACCTTTCTATCTCTTTTGCTTTAAGAAGCTCCTTAGACTACTTCTTTGACCAAGTTTTTGGTCAACTGTCCTTCTATCCCTTTATGTGACTTGTTGCCAAATTTTGTGAAAACGCGCCGGTGAAGCACCATTCGCTATGTTAAAGGCGCGAGATCGATTCAAACTGTCGCAGAACAATGGTTACGTGGGAGCGCTTTACAAATTAATCTAGCTGGGAGGTTCATAGATGATATTTGGTGAGGAGCAGTGGGTTCAGGGTTATATCCTTTTGAGTACTGAGGGAGTGCTGCACTGTCAGAGGAGACGTCTTTTTGATGAAATGTCTGCCCCCCTTTTGTGAACGTAAAAGATGCCAAGGCACTATTTGGAAAATAGTTCAGGTGTTCTCCCCAGTGTCCTGGCCAACATTTATTCCAACGTCGTTTAAAAAAAAAAATCTCCTTGCTGTTTGTGGGATATTGCTGTGTGAAAATTGGTTGCTGTGTTTGCCTACATTACAACAGTGACTTCACTTCAAAAAAAAAAGTAACTTGTGGGCTTCAAAGTGATCAGGACTGTCTGGATAATGTGAAGGCCCACACACCTTCATTCTTTGCGTGAGCTGGCCTAGTGCTCTCTGAGCGAGGAACAATATTTTCTTCTCAAGTAACTGGTTTTGTCACCTGAAGGAATGAATGTTTAGGGGACATTCTACTGGACCCCATGGTGAATCTTGGACCCATTTTCTGGAACTGGCTGTCGTATTACTCATGTGTCTGTAACCCTGCCCACAGCCCCTGTAGAATCCCTGCTGTGTGAATAGATGGAATACGGACTTGTCAACTGGTTGTTCTTGTCTTCCAGCATTGCAATAATGTTCTCCTCTATTTTTTTTCAGCTTGGCTACATAAACAGCCTGTTTGCAGGGGGGCAGATGTGCTTGGCGCTCTCGGACAGAAACGTAATGGGCTATATTGCCAGCTTACATGAACTAGCATCATCAGAGAGGAGATTCCACTGCAAGCTGAGTGATGTGAAAAATCAGATTCTCAAACCCCTGCTGGGTTTAGGTATGGCAAATCATCATCATTTTGTCCACTAGTATCTGACCATCTGCTCCTCTCCATTCCATATAATGTGTGCGACAGGATTTTAATCAAAAAATTGAATGTTTGTATAACATCCACCCAACAGTACATTAGCGATTGTTGGGGTGCTCGTGGATGGAGCATTCTGAGCTAAATTACTATAATAAATTACTAAACTAGGCTGTTGTTTTATACAGCAACACACCTGAATCCACCAGTACTGTATCCCAATGTTATACAGTGACCTACCTCTTCCCACCAGTACTATACCCCAGCTTAATACAGTGACAGACTTGTACCTGCCAGTACTGTACCCCAATATAATGCAGTAACAGACCTGTACCTGCCAGTACTGTACCCCAGTATTGTACAGTGACAGACCGGAACCCACCAGTACTGTACTTCAGTGTTGTACAGTAATAGACCTGTACCCACCAATTATCTACCCCAGTATCGGGGTGGCGCAGTGGTTAGCACCGCAGCCTCACAGCTCCAGCGACCCAGGTTCAATTCTGGGTACTGCCTGTGTGGAGTTTGCAAGTTCTCCCTGTGTCTGCGTGGGTTTCCTCCGGGTGCTCCGGTTTCCTCCCACATGCCAAAGACTTGCAGGTTGATAGGTTAATTGGCCATTATAAATTTCCCCTAGTATAGGTAGGTGGTAGGGGAATTGAGGGAAGGTGGGGATGTGGTAGGAATATGGAATTAGTGTGCGATTAGTATAAATGGGTGGTTGATGGTTGGCACAGACTCGGTGGGCCGAAGGGCCTGTTTCAGTGCTGTATCACTAAACGAAACTAAAATAAAACTATTATAGTAAAAGACCTGTACCTACTAGTACTGTACCCCAGTATTATACAGCGAAAGATTGAGGGACTCTTGAGCCCTGAGTTGAGCGGTAGCGGGGGCAAGAATCAATGTTGGTATGCTGTGGAAACTGCCTGGTTGCAGATAGGAGAAAGCCCAGAACGTGCCCAGAATTGAGAGACACTCTGGCCATTTTTAAAAAGAAATGTAAAAATATTTCAAAGTCCAAAGCAGTAGAATAGGCATGTCTTTAGCCTTTAGGGAATGTTGGACTGTCTGCTGCCTTCTGGAGCTGTAAACCAATCTGTCTGATTGTAGCTTCGCTCTTGGGAACTGGAGTGCCATGTAATGGCCAAAGTGCAGTATGTAGGTGTGACCATGGATCTGTGACAAACGGTGAAGCATGAATGAGGTTTGTGTAATGTACAGAACAGCTTGAATGTACTAAAGACTGTCAGAGTTACTCCTTTACTCAATGTTTTACAGATAACTTGGCTTCCACTTTGGGTTCGACTTCAACCCAATTACTACAAGATACAGCCAGCAAATTCAGCAAACTCTGCTATCTGGTTGGACAGCACAGTGTCACCTTAAATAAGTTCCTTCACAGTTCAAAAGATGTCAAGGCACTGGTCATGTTGGAGCACTCGAACATCTTCCTGGACACATTCAAAGAGCAAGTACACAACCCTGTTACTGCTCCTGGAGTAGTGCATGTATTCGCATTCGGGGCAAATGAGAGTAGAGATGTTTAATATTACATACAAGTTAGAGAAAAAAATGTGCTCAAACGTGAGAGCACAAAGGTTTAATACCTCAGCGAGGAGGCTAGAGGCCTCCCACATTCTATCCTCTGCAAACTTGAGACCAAAACTCTGCCCTGTCCTAAGTTGCACCAAGTTCTGTTCACTAGTCACCCCTGTGCTTGCTGACCTACATTAACTCCTGGTCAGTTCTAGCCTCTTGAGCATCCTTGATTTTAACCATTCCACTATTGGTGGCCAGGTCTTCAGCTGCCTGGGCCCTAAGCTCTGGAATTCCCTCCCTGAATCTCTCTGCTTCTCTACCTTTCTTTCGTCCTTTAAAAAGTTCCTTTAAAACCTACCTCTTTGACCAAGCTTTTGGTCATCTGCCCTAAATATCATCTTGTGGCTCATTGTCAAATTTTGTTTGATAAATGTCCCAAGATGCTTCATAGGAGCACTATTAGTTAAAAGTGCTGTATGAATACAGTCGTTGTTTGAAATGGGGAGTTCATAAAGTTGGGTGGGACAGGAACATAGGAATTGCAATGTAACAAAAGAGGTTGCCTCCTACCAGCCTCGTTGTCGCATGAAACAATGATAATGAAGTTGTTGATCAGTCATAGCAATCAATTCTACTGGAGTGTTGTAAAAACCCATCTGGTTCATGAATGTCCTTTAGGGTAGGAAATCTGCCCTCTTTACCAGGTCTGGCCTTTGTGACTCCAGACCCACAGCAATGTGGCTGACTCTTAACTGCCCTGTGAAATGAGCTATCAAGCTAATCAGCGTCAAGAAGGCAGCTCACGACCACCTTCCTGAGGACAGTTAGGGATGGGCAATAAATACTGGCCTTATCTGTGATGTCCACATTCCCAAGAATGAATTAAAATAGTCGATCTCTATCAATTAGTCTACAACAGACCCAGATATGACATAAGGAAAGACCCGTTAGTGGAGGGTTTTGGGAACCATGTGTCCAAAGTCACCTGTTCTTCCCAAGCACACTACACTCACCACATCTCAAATTACTCCTCCTGTATATGACACTACAGTTCTTTGGTTGGGACAGGATTCCAAGCTTTTTTTTCTGCTCCTTCTATGCTGGAAATCTGTCCTCACTCATTGCTTTGCATTACTCTGTCAGCAAAAAAAGACAGTTTTCTCATTATTCCAACTCTGAAGGTAATAACTGAAGGGGCTCTAGGTCCATGAACATTGGTCAACCTACAGCAACACTCATGCATACGCTGACTGAGCGTCGTGAGAGGGGAGGACTGAGCTGAGCCGAACCCAATCTTATCCTCGCTCAGTATCCATGTGGAATCGGCCCCATTTTCCCCTCTCTGACCCAGTGGTGCTAATTGTCACCTCCCTGCTGTTGCCCCGGCTGAGGTCAGGTCAGTTATCTCAGCAGAGACCTGTGCATCAACTACCTGGTGTGTGTGGTTGAGTCACCTGCCGTCCTTATCACTGAGCCCTTTGGGGCATGTCCTATTTCTGCCTCCATAATTAACGTTATTTTCACGAGATGTGTTGGCCAATCCCAGTGAAAATGTTCAGTTTGTGGAGATATGTCAACCTTTCCCACTGCCACACTGATGTCTGTTTTCCCATAAGAATACCAGTAATGTGTGACAGTGGGAGTTTGATGTTGGTACTGTGCTCAAATGAATGTGATTTCATAGATTCTGCCCTTGGTTGTATCTGCTGAGCACTTCTGGCTTTCTGCTCGCAATTTTATGTGCACTTTTGACTGCACCCACCCTTGAACCCTCTGTCTTTGCAAACTACCACCCCATCTCCAATCTTCCTTTCCTCTCGAGATCTTGAACATGTTGCCTCCCAGATCCATGCCTGTCTCTCCCAGAAACATAGAAACTAGGAGCAAGCCATTTGGCCCTTCGGGTCTGCTCCGCCATTCACAAAAGATCATGGCTGATCGTCTAATTCAGTACCCTGTTCTCACTTTCTCCTCATATCCTTGATCCCTTTGGCATTAAGAAATATATCTACCTATCTCCTTGAATATATTTAATGACTTGGCCTCCACTGCCTTCTGTGGTAGAGAATTCCACAGGTTCACCACCCTCTGAGTGAAGAAATTTCTCCTTATCTCAGTTCTAAATGACATACCCTGTCTCCTGAGACTGTGACCCCTGGTTCGAGACCCCCCCCCAGCCATCGGGACCATCCTCTCTGCATCTAGCCTGTCTAGTTCTGTTAGAATTTTATAGTTTTCTATTAGATCCCCTCTCATTCTTCTAAACTGTAGTGAATATAGGCCAAGCCAACCCAATCTCTCCTCATACGTCAGTCCTGCCATCCCAGGAATCAGCCTAGTAAATCTTCTTTGCGCTCCCTCCATGGCAAGAACATCCTTCCTCAGATAAGATCCAGGACCCTAGCTTTGGATTCAACTACTTCGCTCTCCATCTTGGTGAAGAATTCTATCATGTTATGGTTGCTCCTCCCCAAGGGACCCCTTGCAACAAAATTGTTAGTTAATCCTTTCTCATTGCACAATACCCAGTCTAGATTGCCTGTTCGTTGGTTCTTCAAAAAACCTGTCACGTACACACTCCAGGAAATCCTCCTCCACAGTATTATTGCTAATTTGGTTTGACCAATCTATATATAGATTAAAGTCACCTATGATTACAGTTGTACCCTTATTGCATGCGTCTCTAATTTCCTGTTTAATGCCATCCCTTACGTCTCCACTACTGTTTGGGGGGGGCCTATAGACAATCCCCACCAACATTTTCTGCCCCTTGGTGTTTCTTAGCTCCTCCCATACAGATTCTACATCATGATGTTCCGAGCCAATATCCTTCCTCAATATTGCATTGATTTCCTCCTTTTACTCCATGTTTGAATCCCTCCAATCTGGTTTTTGCCTTGTCACAGCACTGAAGTGACCATGTCAAAGTCACAAATGACATACTATGTGACTGATTGTGGTAAATTATCCCTCCTCATCCTTCTTGGCCTGCATGCAGCATTTGGCATGGTTGCTCACACTATCCTTGTCCGACTTCTCTCTTCTGTTGTCCAGCTGGGTTGGACTGACCTTACCTTGTTCCATTCTTATCTATCCAGTTGTAGCCGGGAATCATCTGCAATGGCTTCAGCTCCCATTCCTACACTGTTGCTTCTGGAGTCTCCCTGGGATCTATACTTGGCCCCCTCCTGTTTCTCATCTACATATTGACACTCGGCACCATTAGCCAAAAGCATCACATCAGGTTCCACACGTACACTGATGAGGCGGCACAGTGGTTAGCACCGCAGCCTCACCGCTCCAGCGACCTGGGTTCAGTTCTGGGTACTGCCTGTGTGGAGTTTGCAAGTTCTCCCTGTGACCGCGTGGGTTTCTGCCGGGTGCTCCGGTTTCCTCCCACAGCCAAAGACTTGCAGGTTGATAGGCAAATTGGTCATTGTAAATTTCCCCTAGTATAGGTAGGATAATTGAGGGAAGGTGGGGATGTGGTAGCGAATATGGGATTAATGTAGTATAAATGGGTGGTTGATGGTCATCACAGACTCAGTGGGTCGAAGGGCCTGTTTCAGTGCTGTATCTCTATGGACTCTATGCCTAGCTGTATCTCGCCACCATCTCCAGTGACTGATTTACCGTGCTGTTATCCGACATCCAGTATTGGATGAGCAGAAATTTAATTCCCCATTGTTAATTGAAAAACAACTCAACAAGAAAGATCCATCCATGGCTTACTCAGGATGTTAAGGATAGTATTAGATTAAAAGAAGAGGTTTATAATGTTGCAAAGCATAGTAGCAAGTCTGAGGATTGGAAGTGTTTTAGAAACCAGAAAGGGTCAACAAAAAGTTGATAAGGGAAAAAATATACAACGAGAGTAAACGAGCTAGAAATACTAAAACAGATTGTAAGAGCTTTTACAAGTAAACAAAGAGAGTAGCAAAAGTAAAAGTTGGTCCCTTAGAAGCAGAGACAGAAGAAATTATTATGGGGAACGAAGAAATAGCAGACATTGAACAAATAATTTGTATCTGTCTTCATAATAGAAGACACAAGTTGCATACCAGAAATAGAGGGTAACCTAGGGGCTAAAAAGATTGAGGAAATTAAGGTAATTAATATCAGTAGAGAAAAAGTATTGAAGAAATTTAAGGAACTAAAATCCAAAAAATCCCCAGAACCTGATGGCCTACATCCTAAGGTTCTAAAAGAGATAGTGGATGTGCTGGCTATGATTTTCCAAAATTCCAAGGATTCTTGAATGGTCCCAGCAGATTGGAAGTTAGCAAAGGTGACACTGCCATTGTAGAAAGGAGGGAGAGAGAAAATGGGGAACTACAGGCCAGTTAGCCTGACATCATTTGAGAAAGTGCTGAAAACTGCTTTAGGAAGTCTTAACAATGCACTTAGAAAATCATATAATGATTAGACAAAGCCAACATGGTTTTACAAAAAGAAAACTGTGTTTGACAAATTTGAGTTTTTTGAGGATGTAACTAGTAGGGTAAATAAAGGGAAATCGATAGATGTAGTATACCAGGATTTCCAAAAGGCATTTGAGAAGGTTCCACACAAAATGTTAATGGGCAAGATAAGGGCTCATGGAGTTGGGAGTAATATATTAAAATTGTTAGAGGATTGATTAATGGATAGGAAGCAAAGAGTAGACATAAACGGGGCATGGCTGTGACTAGTGGAGTGCCACAAGGATCAGTGCTGGAGTCTCAGCTATTTCCAATCTATATTGACTTAGACACATCACTGTCTCTGTCTAAGTTTGCTGATGATAAAAAGTTAGGTGAAAATGCAAGCTGTGAGGCTGCAAAGAGAAATAGACAGGTTAAGTGAATGAGCAACAAGATGACAGATGGAGTATAATGTGGGGAAGTGTGGGTATTCACTTTTCTCGTAAGAAGAGCAGAATATTTTTTAAAAGGTATGAAACTTGTAAATGTTGATCAGAGAGACTTGGGTATGCTCGTACAAGGAAACAAAGTTAGTATGCAGATCGAGCAAGCAATTAGGAAAGCAAATGGCTTGTTGGCCTTTACTGCAAGGGGTTTGGAGTACAAGAAGAAAGAAGTCTTGCTACAATTGTACAGGGCTTTGGTGAGACCACACCTGGAGTACTGTGTACAGTTATGGTGTCCATATCTAAGGAAGGATATACTTGCCTTGGAGGCAGTACAGCGAAGGTTCACTAGATTGGTCCCTGGGATGAGAGGGTTGTCCTAAGCTGAGAGGCTGAGTAAATTGGACCTGTACTGTCTGGAGTTTACAAGAATGAGAGGTGATCTAATTGAAATATACAAAATTCTGAAGGGGCTTGACAGGGTAAATACCAAGAAATTGTTTCTCCTGGCTAGGGAATCTAAAACTCAGGGACACAGTCTCAGGATAAGGGGCTGATTGTTTTGGACTGAGATGAGGAGAAACATCTTTCAAAGGGTTGTGAATCTTTGGAATTCTCAACCCCAGAGGGTTGTGGATGCTCCATCATTGAATATATTTAAGGCTGCAATAGACAGATTCGTGGTCTCTCAGGGAATCAAGGAATGTGGGGAGTGGGCAGGTAGGTGGAGTTTAAGCCCAAGGTCAGCCATGATCACATTGAATTGCGGTGCAGGCTCGAGGGGCCGTGTGGTCTACTCCACCTATTTTTTATGTTATGTAACTCCATCTCTCTCCCTGACCGCTGTCTGAGGCTGAGGCAGACTGTTGGCAACCTTGACATCTTACTTGACCCCAAGTTCAGCTTCTGACCCCATATTCTCTCCATCATCAAGACTACCTACTTCCACCTCCGTAACATTTGTTGTCACTGCCCCCGCCCATCTTCCGCTGAAACCCTCATCCATGGCCCTTATGCTTATGGCCGTACATCTACTGTGGTTTGTACACTTTTAACAGGTTCTTGTGTCGGAAGTCAGCCTGGATTCTAATGGCTCCATTTACACCGGTGCAAAGTAATGATCTAGATCTTGAGTATTGATGAAAATAGATTTAATAACTTTTAATACATTTTGTCGAAGCTTTTCATAGAAACATAGAAAATAGGAGCAGAAGTAGGCCATTCGGCCCTTCGAGCCTGCTCCGCCATTCATTATGATCGTGGCTGATCATCCAACTCAGTAGCCTGTTCCCGCTTTCTCCCCATACCCTTTGATCCCTTTAGACCCAAGAGCTTTATCTAACTCCTTCTTGAAAACATACAATGTTTTGGCCTCAACTGCTTTCTGTGGTAGCAAATTCCACAGGCTCATCACTCTCTGGGTGAAGAAATTTCTCCTCCTCTCAGTCCTGAAAGATTTACCCTGTATCATTATACTATGACCCCTGGTTCTGGACTCCCCCCACCATCGGGAGCATCCTTCCTGCATCTACCCTGTCAAGTCCTGTTAGAATTTTATAGGTTTCTATGAGATCCCCCCTCATTCTTCTGACCTCCAACGAATATAATCCTAACCGACTCAATCTCTCCTCATAGGTCAGTCCCACCATCCCAGGAATCAGTCTGGTAAACCTTCGCTGTACTCCCTCTGTAGCAAGAACATCCTTCCTCAGATAAGGAGACCAAAACTGCACACAATATTCCAGGTGTGGCCTTACCAAGGCCCTGTATAATTGCAGCAAGACATCCCTGCTCCTGTACTCGAATCCTCTCGCTATGAAGGCCAACATACTATTTGCCTTTTTTACTGCCTGTTGGACCTGCATGTTTACCTTCAGCGACTGGTGTACGAGAACACCTGGGTCTCGCTGCATATTTCCCTCTCTGTTTATAGCCGTTCAGATAATCTGCCTTCCTGTTTTTGCTACCAAAGTGGATAACCTCACATTTATCCATATTATACTTCATCTGCCATGTATTAGCCCACTCACTCAACTTGTCCAAATTACCCTGAAGCATCTCTGCATCCTCCTCATCTTGCACTCATCAGGACAATCTACAAGAATACCAAAGTAAGGGAAACAAATTTATACTGCTTGCGAAGTGAGTGCTGATTGATTGGCAAGTGAACTCTGGTTGAGGCGTTGCCATGGAGAATGCACCAGTTTATGGTGACTGACAGTTAACTGCCAAGCTTTGTTTGAAATTTAAACCAGACAGCTTAATTCTGGTCAAGGCATTGCCCTGAGGAACGAACCAGAAAATGGCTGTCACTTATTTTGTTTAGCTGAAACAGGCGCAATGTGTGTACATGTTCTTTCTGTCTGCAAAGAACAGGGCCCTGTGTACTAATATATGTAGCTTCCAGTATGCGCAAATGTGACACACTGTGAGCCCGACTAACTATCTAGGTCTTGTAGATCTAAGGTTTTGTTCTTAACTTTTAGTAATTTGTGCATCTATGTGCATAGATCTCTCAATTTCTAAGTACTATGTGGCTTCCTTATTCTTGCAACCAAAATGCACCACCTCGCACTAATCTATATTGAAATTAATTTGCCATTTACAGACCCATTCTGTAAGTTTGTTATATTTTGTATTTTGTCACAGTCCTTCTCAGTATTAACAATGCCCCCAATTAGATTAGGTACAGTACAGAGCTCTCTCTGCACTGCCACATTTAAATCCGCACACACTGGTTCGCATACAGTACTGAGCTCCCTCTGCATCAGCTCATCCAACAGCCCCACACACAGGATAGGTGCAACACATTGGCTCTGCGAACAAGGCACAATGCGGTACTGGGCCGAAAAGATAAGGGTTTTTGAAGTTGGCTTCAGTCTAGACTGGGTTAGCAGATCTCTTGACAGGCAACAGTGGGGGGAGGTGATACAGTTGGCCGTAGAGGTTCATGGGCCAGGGATGGGAACCCATTGCTTTTATCCACACATACTCCTGCAGTATCAGATGATCTCCCACCATTCTGATCATACTCTCAATGCTGGGTGCTAGTGCTTTGGTCCTGAATTTGATGCTGTGTCTGTTCCTTTCCATGAAATTGCCATTGGTTCTGTTGACCAAGCTGTTCTCTCTGGTTTCAGGTACTCCAGCTCAGTGGGGAATTTTTTGGTGGTTGGTGGTTTTCAAGCATTGGCCAAGCCAACGGTGTAAGTATAACTGAATGTCGCTTACTTGAGACTCTGTGGTGCACTGGAGCAGGTCCAAGTTGCCTTGAATAAAGCATCCACCCTGCCTCTGCTGCACCGAGGAGAAAAATGCGTGGTTAGTGAAGCACTGCTTATCTATGGTTGAATAGTTTGTCACTTACCAGTTTCTGCACCAATCTCTGTATGCCGAGGCTGACTCCAAGAGTACCTCCAATGCTACTCCTCCTGGGTTCTGTTTGTTTCTTTGAGTTCAGTAGCACTCCACTTCTGGCTGCCCTGCACATGGATTGTGGTGATGTATATACATTTGGTTATAACACCAGGTGGGTAGGGTTAGTAAGGAAATTGTATCCTGTTAGTGAAGGGGTCAAATCTCAGGACACACAGTAAAAATCAGACAGTTCCGAAGAAGGGTCACTGGCCCGAAACGTTAACTCTGCTTCTCTCTTCACCGATGCTGCCAGACCTGCTGAGTATTTCCAGCATTTCTTGTTTTTATTTTAGTAAAAATCAGACAGTTGGAAATAAGAAGGGAAGTCAGAGGGAACTTACTCAGCCAAAGAGGAATTGAGCTGTGGAATAACTTGACAAAGAAAGGACACTGAAGTATAAATGGGTCCATGCGAAACTTGAGTGTTTCTGCGGAGAGAGGAGATAGAGGGCATTGGTGGGTGAGTGAGGTGGAGGGTTATGGAGGGTGGGGTAGGGGGGTATGGGAGCAGGGGTTGGTGGGTAAGAAAGATTGTTCTATGAGACGTAAACAGGATTGGTTGGACCTGGAACTCCACTCCTTCCTTTGTCTTCCTTCCACAGGCTTTTAAAGCCCAAGCTTACTAATCACTACCTAATAACTTACTGATGCGCTCATAGATGTCTAGAAGTAGGACCCATTCAGCTCATAATGTCCATGCCTCCTTTTTGACCTGAAAGAGAATCTCAAATGTATATCCATAATGTCAAACCAATCCCCATAATCCTACTGACCCCATAGCCCTGTATCACTCCCAAAACTAATCCCACTGCCCTGCTTTCTCCCCATATCCCTGTACCAGTCTCAAACTGATCCCACTGCCTGTATCTTCATGTGTGTGAGCAGCATCAAAAGGCTGCATTTATTGCCAGGGCTAGTTGCTCTGAGAAGATGGTGAATGGACCACCTTCATGTTATGAACGCTGGACCTTGCAACATGATTATGTCTTAAAAAATTTAGTTTTTCTTTGAAAGTTCAAGATGGAGTCCAGAAGGTCAAGTGACCTCAGCGCCACTCTGCAAAAGGTTACCAGGACAATGGAGAACACTGATCAAAGACATTCCTTTGAAAACAGATCCTGCAGGGCTAACTCCTGAGGAACAATGGGTTTCACCCTTCCAGATTCTTGGGTCGTAAAACAAGGAGTCAGTAAGTGGGAAAATGCACCTGGGAACCATGGAAAGGCCCAAGTGGCTTTGTGAACCCAGATTTCTGGTCTCTGCATTTTGGAGCAGAACAATAAGCTATTGACTTCTGAGTCCAGATAAATTTAACAGATTTTCTGAAGGCAAACAGGCTATAAGGGCGGCGCAGTGGTTAGCACTGCAGCCTCACAGCTCCAGGGACCCGGGTTCGATTCTAGGTACTGCCTGTGCGGAGTTTGCAAGTTCTCCCTGTGACCGCGTGGGTTTTCGCCGGGTGCTCCGGTTCCTCCTACAACCAAAGACTTGCAGGTGATAGGTAAATTGGCCGTTGTAAATTGCCCCTAGTGTAGGTAGGTGGTAGGGAATATGGGCTTACTGTAGGGTTAGTTATAAATGGGTGGTTGTTGGTCGGCACAGACTCGGTGGGCCGAAGGGCCTGTTTCAGTGTTGTATCTCTAAAATAAAAAATATATATAATAGAAGAAACCTCAAGGCAAGCTGCACGAGAAGACCCCTAGCGGTTGCAGCTAGAGAGAGAGAACACCTGCCTGCTCTCTGAAGATATACAGCAAAAGGCTGTGAAGACTTGAACCTGTTTTGAGAGTCGAAGCTTGCAAAGGAATAAAGAGCTCACAGGATCACCACAAAATCACATTTCACAAATATCTAGGTCAGAAGTGCTCAGGGAAGTGAGTGAAGAGGATATTGATTTTTGAAAAGTCTTGAAGATCCAACCCATTGCAACTGGAAGGAGTTTGGGACTTTTAACCACAAAGAACTTTGTTGTCAACAAGGTCTGTGTAATGTTACAAGTGTGGTGTGAGGTTTTCAAGTGGCTGAATAAGTAAATACCTTTTATTTGTAATTTGGTGTATCAGCTACTTACAAAGTACTGTTTAGTTAATTGGGGATTTCTTTAGTTTATATAATAAAAGTCTTAAAATGTGAAATCTTGTCGTATAGTGCGTTTCATTGGTTTGTGGGTTCATATCTTGTGTTTTTCATGTTGACCATCTCTCTGAGGTTGTAACAATGTGATGAAGGTGCTCCCACAATGCTATTAGGTAGTGGATTCCAGGATTTTGACCCAGTGATGACGAATGGACATCTGTATATGTGACCAGGTTAGGATGGTGTGTGGGGCTTGGAGTGGAATTTGGCAGTGGTGGTATACCTACATTTAGGTCATCTTGACCTTGGGGGTAGAGGTTGCAGGGGTGGGAGGTGCTGTTGTTGTAAATTTCCCATGAACGTACTGGGGTGTAATGTAATGTGATGTAGTGCTCCTTTCCTGCAGATGCCTGTGAGGCAGTACATCCTGGCTGCACATGTCCCCTTCGTTGAGTAATATGGGGTCAGAATGTTTAAGCAGCGTGTACAATGCTTGTATAGTCCTGTAGCGTAAGTGTGGTTTTATGTTTTGCATAGGGAACTCTTCAACAAAAACCTGCAGACCCTCCAGATGTTGTCTGAAGTGACCGATGAGAGTATCCATGCTGCTGATCTCTTGCACACCCTCTTCTACATGCCCATCAGGCACTTGCATGAGTATGCCTGTGTGCTGCTAAAACTTGCAACCTGTTTCGAGGTGGTAAGTGAAATTTCGTACTCATCGCGTCCTGCATTGTTTCATATTTTTCACCTTTAGGTGGCCTGATTCAGCTTGCAAGGCATGTGATTGAAATGTAATTTTCTCCCAGGAGAAGCCTTCATTGTAAGTATGCAGTCAGTACAATGATGGAGAGCTGTAGGATCAGTGGTGAGGAAAAATGAAGTACTGGCCCTGGGCTGGGAGCTGATGAAGGGCCCCCTGGCAATGTTGTTGGGGTAATATGGTACAGCCAGTAAGCCCATGTGCAGTCTTGCAGTCCATTGTGGATTTTGAAGAGTATCAGAGATTCTAAATTGTGGCGAGTCGAAGAGACTTAGTAGTTGGCAGGAAAAAAGACAGAGGCGCAAGGGGAGAGCCAACTGTGCAACAGCCCCAACAAACAAATTTCTCTGCAGCACCTGTGGAAGAGCCTGTCACTCCAGAATTGGCCTTTATAGCCACTCCAGGCGCTGCTTCACAAACCACTGACCACCTCCAGGCGCGTATCCATTGTCTCTCGAGATAAGGAGGCCCAAAAGAAAAGAAGAGATTCAGTAGCACACTGGAGAGACAAAAGCCTTGATCAACTTCTTAGTGATGGATCAGAAACTTTACCTGAAGACAGCAGTGAATTCAGTGCCTGCTGTGATGTTGGATAACCATAAATGGTTACATACATGACGATTGGTTGGGCATCCCTGAACTACTGTCAACTTGACTCCGTGTGTAGAGGAAGAAAAACAAAGAACTTGCATTTATATAGCACCTTTTGTGACCTTGGGAGGGCCTAATGCATTTCACAGCCAAATAAGTCATTTTGAAGTGTAGTAACTTGTAATATAGGAAACAGCAGCCAAACTGTGCACAACAAACTCCCATAGATGGTGATGAGTTTAACGAGCAGGGTATCGCCCTTGCCCCTGACTCAGGTTGTGGATTCAAGTCGCACTCCTGAGACTTGAGCACATAATCAAGGTCTACATTTCAATGCACCGAGGGAATACTATGCTATCAGAGGTGCTGTCTTTTAGATGACACATTAAACCGAGGCCCCACTGCCAGGTGGTTGTTATAGAACTCAAACTCTATTTGAAGAACCAGGCAGTTCTCCCAGTATCCAGGCCACCATTCCGTCCATTAACCAACATCACTGAACAAAATATAAGAAATAGGAGCAGGAGTTGGGCATTCGGCCCCTTGAGTCTGCGCAGCCATTCAATATGGTCATGGCTGATCTGATTGTGGCCTTAACTCCACTTTCCTGCGACCACCCATAACTCTTGACTCCCTTGTTGATCAAAAATCTGTCTAACTTGGCCTTGAATATATTCAATGATTCAGCATACACTGCTGTCTGGGAAAGAAAATTCCAAAGATTAACAACCCACTTGAGAGAAGAAATTCCTCCTCATCTCAGTCTCAAATGGGAGACCCCTTATTTTTAAACTGCCCCCCTAGTTCTAGATTCCCCTACAATGGGAAGCATCCTCTCACCCTGTCAAACCCCCTGAGAGTGGTATTTTCAATAAGATCACCTCTTATTCCTCTAAACTCCAATGAGTATAGCCCCAACCTGATTAACCTTTCCTCCTAAGACAACCCCCTTCATCCCAGGTTTCAGCCTTGTGAACCTTCTCTGAACTGCTTCCAATGCAAGTATATTCCTCCTTAAGTAAGGAGACCAAAACTGTACACAGTACTGTAGATGTGGTCTCACCAATGTCTCTACAGTTGTAGAAAGACTTCCCTACTTTTATTTTAGATTTAGAGATACAGCACTGAAACAGGCCCTTCAGCCCACCGAGTCTGTGCCAACCATTAACCACCCATTTATACTAATCCTACACTAATCCCATATTCCTACCACATCCTCACCCGTCCCTATATTCCCGTACCACCTACCTATACTAGGGGCAATTTATAATGGCCAATTTACCTATCAATCTGCAAGTCTTTTGGCTGTGGGAGGAAACCGGAGCACCCGGAGGAAACCCACGCAGACACAGGGAGAACTTGCAAACTCCACACAGGCAGTACCCAGAATTGAACCTGGGTCGCTGGAGCTGTGAGGCTGCGGTGCTAACCTTGCAATAAAGGCCAGCATTCCATTTGCCTTCCAAATTACTTACTGTACCTGCATGCTAACTATTTGTGATTCATGTACAAGGGAATCCAGCTCCCTCTGAACTGCAGCATTCTGCAGTCTCTCTATTTAAATAATCTGCTTTTCTATTCATGCTGCCAAAGTAGACAACCTCACATTTTCCCATATTATACTCCATCTGCCAAATATTTACCCACTCACTTAACCTATCTATATCCCTTTGCAGACACTTTGTGTCCTCCTCACAACTTGCTTTCCTATCTTTATATCATCAGTAAATTTGGCTACAGTACTCTTGGTCCCTTCATTCAAGTCATTAATATAGATCGTAAATAGTTGAGGCCCCACTAGTTACAGTTTGCTAACCTGAAAATGCCCCTTTTATTCTGACTCTGTTTCTTGTTGGTTAGCCAATCCTCTATCCATGCTAATATATTTTCGCCAACACCACTCCAGAACTTGCCACGCCCCTAGCCAAGCTGTTCCAGTATAGCTACAACATTAGCATCTACCCGGCAATGTGGAAAATTGCCCAGGTATGTCCTGTACACAAAAAGCAGGACAAGTCCAACCTGGCCAGTTACCGCCCCATCAGTCTATTCTCAATCATCAGTAAAGTGATGATTGATCATCAACAGTGCCATCAAGCAATAACCTGCTCAGTGATGCTCAGTTTGGGTTCCACCAGTGCCATTCAGCTCCTGACCCCATCACAGCCTTGGTTCAAACATGGACAAAAGAGCTGAATTCGAGAGGTGAGGTGAGAGTGACTGCCCTTGACATCAAGGCAGCATTTGACCGAGTATGGCATCAAGGAGCCCTAGCAAAACTGGAGTCAATGGGAATCGGGGAAAACTCTCTGCTGGTTGGAGTCATACCTAGCGCAAAGGAAGATGGCTGTGGTTGTTTGAGGTCGATCATCTGAGCTCCAGAACATCACTGCAGGAGTTCCTCAGAGTAGTGTCGTAGGCCCAACCATCTTCAACTGTTTCATCAATGACCTTCCTTCAATCATAAGTTCAGAAGTGGGGCTGTTCGCGGATGATTGCACAATGTTCAGCACCATTCGTGACTCCTCAGATACTGAAGCAGTCCATGTAGAAATGCAGCAAGAACTGGACAATATGCAGGCTTGAGCTGATAAGTGGCAAGTAACATTTGCGCCACACAAGTGCCAGGCAATGACCATCTCCAACAAGATAGAATCTAACCATCTCCCCTTGACATTCAATGGCATTACCATCGCAGAATCCCCCACTATCAACATCCTAGGGTCTACCATTGACCAGAAACTGAACTGGAGTAGCCATATAAATACCGTAGCTACAAGAGCAGGTCAGAGGCTAGGAATCCTGAGGCGGGTAACTCTCCTCCTGACACCCCAAAACCTATCCACCATCTACAAGGCACAAGTCAGGAGTGTGATGGAATACTCTCCACTTGCCTGGATGGGTGCAGCTCCAACAACACTCAATAAGCTCGACACCATCCAGGACAAAGCAGCCTGCTTGATTGGCACCCCATCTACAAACATTCACTCCCTCCACCACCGACGCACAGTGGCAGCAGTGTGTACCATCTACAAGATGCACTGCAGCAACGTGCCAAGGCTTCTTAGACAGCACCTTCCAAACCTGCAACCTCTACCACCTCGAAGGACGAGCAGCAGATGCATGGGAACATCACCACCTGCAAGTTCCCGTCCAAGTCACACACCTTCCTGACTTGGAACTATATCACCATTCCTTCACTGTCGCTGGGTCAAAATCCTGGAACTCCCTTCCTAACAGCACTGTGGGTGTACCTACCTCACATGGACTGCAGCGGTTCAAGAATACAGCTCACCACCACCACCTCGAGGGCAATTAGGGATGGGCAATAAATGCTGGCCTGGCCAGTGACACCCACATCCCATGAATGAATTTTAAAAAAACCATGAGCTCTTACCTTGTATGCTTTCTTTTATGCGGTGCTTTATCGAATGTCTTTTTGGAAATCCAAATAAACTACATCTACTGGTTCCCCTTTATCCATCCTGCTTGTATATCCACAGAGCTCCAACAAATTTATCAAACATGATTTCCCTTTCATAAAACCCTGTTGACTCTGCCTGATTACATTATGATTTTCGAAATGCCCTGCTGCTACTTCCTGAATAATGAATGAGCATTTTCCCAATGACAGATGTTAGGCTAACTGGCCTTTAGTTTCCTGCTTTCTGTCACCCTCCTTTCTTGAACAGAGGTGCTACATTTGTGGTTTTCCAATTGGCTGGAGCTTTCTAGATTCTTGGAAATTTTGGAAAATTACAATCCGTGCATCCAATATCTCTGCAGCCACTTCTTTTGAGAACCGAGGATGCAAGCCATTGGGTCCAGGGAACTTGTCAGGCTTTGGTCCCATGAGTATTCCTAGTACTTTTTCTCTAGTGATGGTTTTAAGTTTCTCCTTCCCTTTTTGCCTCTTGATTTTCTGCTATTCTTGGGATGCTATTTGTGTCTTCTACTGAGCAGACAGATACAAAATACTACTTAAAAGTCTTTGCCATTTCCTCGTTTTCCATTATTAATTTACCAGTCTCAGCCTTGAAGGGACCAATGCTTATTTTAACTACTCTTTTCCTTTTTATATACTTGTAAAACCTTTGACTGTTTGTTTTTATACTTCCTGCTAGTTTATTCTCATACTCCTAATTTCTCCCTTTTATTTTTTAGCTGTCCTCTGCAGGTTTCTTAAAATTTTCCCAATCTTTTTGCCTACCACTAATCTTTGCAGCATTGTACACCTTTTCTTTCAATTTGATACCATCCTTAACTTCCTGAGTTAGCCACAGATAGTGCATTCTTCTTCTAGAGTCTGTCTTTCTCAATGGACTGTATCTTTTTTGAGAGTTATGAAATGTATCGGAGCAGTGGCAAATGGAATTTAATCCTGAGAAGTGTGAGGTGCTGCATTTTGGGAGGACTAATAAGGCAAGGGAATGTACAATGGATGGTAGGACCCGAGGAAGTACAGAAGGTCAGAGGGACCTTGGTGTACTTGTTCATAAATAGCTGAAGGCAGCAGCACATGTAGATAAGGAAGGCATATGGGATACTTGCCTTTATTAGCTGAGGCATAGAATATAAGAGCATGGAGGTTATGATGGAGCTGTATAAAATGCTAGTTAGGCCACAGCTGGAGTACTGTGTACAGTTCTGGGCACCACACTATAGGAAGGATGTGATTGCACTGGAGAGGGTGCAGAGGAAATTCACCAGGATGTTGCCTGGGCTGGAGCATTTCAGCTATGAAGAGAGACTGAAAAGGCTAGGGTTGTTTTCCTTAGAGCAGAGAAGGATGAGGGGGGACCTGATTGAGGTATACAAAATTATGAGAGGCATTGATAGGTTAGATAGGAAGAGACTTTTTCCCTTAGCGGAGGTGTCAATAACCAGGGGGCATAGATTTAAGGTAAGGGGCAGGAGGTTTAGAGGGGATTTGAGGAAAAATGTTTTCACCCAGAGGGTGGTTGGAATCTGGAATGCACTGCCTGAAGTGGTGGCAGAGGCAGGAACCCTCACAACATTTAAGAAGTATTTAGATGAGCACTTGAAATGTCATAGCATACAAGGCAATGGGCCAAGTGCTGGAAAATGGGACTAGAATAGTTAGGTGCTTGATGGCCGGCACAGACACGATGGGCCGAAAGGCCTGTTTCTGTGCTCTATGACTCTATATTCTTAAATGTCTGCCACTGCTACTATATGGTCTTAACTTTATAGCCTATTTTTCTAGTGCACTTCAGCCAACTTGTTTTCATACCCTTGTAGTTGCCTTTATTTAAGCTTAAGACATTAGTTTCAGACCCAAACTTCTCACCCTCAAATTGAATGTAAAATTCTGTCATGTTATGATCACTCTTGCCTAGAGGATCCTTTACTATGAGGTCATTAATTAATCCTGTTCCATTACACATTACCAAATCTAAAATAGCCGCCTCTCTGGTTGGTTCCGAAACATATTGTTCTAAGAAACTGCCCACTAATACACTAATGAACTCATCCTCCAGGCTACTTTTTCCAATTTGATTTGTCTAATCTATATGAAGACAAATCACCCACGATTATTGTAGTACCTTTCTTACAAGCCCCAGGTAATGACCATCTCCAACAAGGGAGAATCTAACCATCTCCCCTTGACATTCAATGGCATTACCATCGCTGAAACTCCCACTATCAACATCCTAGGTACTACCATTGACCAGAAACTGAACTGGAGTAGCCATATAAATACAGTGGCTACAAGAGCAGGTCAGAGGCTAGGAATCCTGCAGCGAGTAACTCACCTACTGACTCCCCAAAGCCTGTCCACCATTTTATAAAAGCAAAATACTGCGGATGTTGGAAATCTGAAATAAAAACAAGAAATGCTGGAACCACTCAGCAACTCTGGCAGCATCTGTGGAAAGAGAAGCAGAGTTAACGTTTCGGGTCAGTGACCCTTCTTCAGAACTGACACATATTAGAAAAGTCACAGGTTATAAGCAAGTGAGGTGGGGGTGGGGCAAGAGATAACAAAGGAGGTCTAGATTGGACAAGGCCACATAGCTGACCAAAAGGTCATGGAGCAAAGGCAAACAATATGTTAATGGTGTGTTGAAAGACAAAGCATTAGTACAGATTAGGTGTAAATACACTGAATATTGAACAGCAGCAAGTGCAAACCTGAAAAAAAACAGTGGGTAAGCAAACTGAACAAACTAAGATGAAATGAAATAAATGAAAAAAAAGAATTGTAAAAAAGAAGAAAATATAACTAAAAATGAAAGTAAAATGGGGAGCTGTCATGCTCTGAAATGATTGAACTCGATGTTCAGTCTGGCAGGCTGTAGCGTGCCTAATCGGTAAATGAGATGCTGTTCCTCGAGCTTGCGTTGATGTTCACTGGAACACTGCAGCAATCCCAGGACAGAGATGTGAGCATGAGAGCAGGGGGGAGTGTTGAAATGGCAGGCAACCAGAAGCTCGGGGTCCTGCTTGCGGACTGAGCGGAGCTGTTCCGCAAAGCGGTCACCCAGTCTGCGCTTGGTCTCCCCAATGTAGAGGAGACCACACTGTGAGCAGCGAATACAGTATACTACATTGAAAGAAGTACAAGTAAATCGTTGCTTCACCTGAAAGGAGTGTTTGGGGCCTGGGATAGTGAGGAGAGAGGAGGTAAATGGGCAGGTATTACACCTCCTGCGATTGCAGGGGAAGGTGCCATGGGACGGGGATGAGGTGGTGGGGGTAATGGAGGAGTGAATCCACCATTTACAAGGCACAAGTCAGGAGTGTGAAGGAATACTCTACACTTGCCTGGATGGGTGCAGTTCCAACAACACTCAAGAAGCTCAACACCTTCCAGGACAAAGCAGCCCGCTTGATTGGCACCCAATCCACAAACATTCACTCTCTCCACCACCGACGCACAGTGGCAGCAGTGTGTACCAGATGCACTGCAGTAACACACCAAGGCTCCTTAGGTCGTACCTTCCAAACACGTGACCGCTACTACCTAGAAGGACAAGGGTAGCAGATGCATGGGAACGCCACCATCTGCAAGTTCCCCTCCAAGCCACACATCGTCCTGACTTGGAACTGTATCGCCGTTCCTCCACTATCACTGGTTCAAAAGCCTGGAACTCCCTTTCGAACAGCACTATGGGTGTACCAACCCTCTTGGACTGCAGCGTTTCAAGAAGGCAGCTCACCACCACCTCGAGCAATTAGGGGTGGGCAATAAAAGCTGTCCTAGCCAGCGATGCCCACATCCCACGCAGGAATAAGAAAAATGTACTTTTATCTCCCCGGTACTGGTTCAAACTACTGCTCCAGTCTAGATGGAAACAAAAACTGTAAAACTCACCAACCAATCACCTAATTAATGCCTCTGGGCTTCAGCTGTCAGGTCTAGCTGTCTCTGGTTCTGCCTCTCGGATCAGTACTTGTTCTGTAAAAGACCAGAACAGCACCACCTCGCTTGCTGCAGTGAATTCCCACACTTAGCAAATTCGCCAGTCAGGTTAACTGGTCACTTTCCATTATAAATTTGGACCTCTGAATTTATAATGGAAATGGAAATCAGGGTAGAATGTATGATTTAGCAATGGGGGTCTGAATTCCATCTGCATGCTATGGTGTCATTATTCCCTCCCTTCTAACCCTACTTCATCTAAAGACTACACTTGATGACCCGTGTGCAGTGCATTGGGAGGTTGAGTGGAATACTTATCTTCAAAAAAAAAATAGAATATTCGACACTGACCTTTCAGGTGCTGGGTTAGTCATTGGCATTTTTACTTCTGGGATTCAGTGGTAAACTTTGCTGCAGTCCTAATCTGGTAGAGGATTAACAGGCGAGTCCTGACTGTCCTACAGTGCAGAAGGCAGGTCTGCAATGGAGTTAGCAGCCTCAGCCAGTCTGTGTGGCTTTGGACTGGCAAACTGGGTGGGATATTTCAAAGAATGTGGAGTAGGGTTAGATTGGGTGCAACATTTATTTATTTATTTAGAGATACAGCACTGAAACAGGCCCTTCAGCCCACCAAGTCTGTGCCGACCAACAACCACCCATTTATACTAACCCTACAGTAATCCCATATTCCCTACCACCTACCTACACTAGGGGCAATTTACAACAGTCAATTTACCTATCACCTGCAAGTCTTTTGGATGTGGGAGGAAACCCACGCAGACACAGGGAGAACTTGCAAACTCCGCACAGGCAGTACCCAGAATCGAACCCGGGTCCCTGGAGCTGTGAGGCTGCGGTGCTAACCACTGCGCCGCTGTGCTGCCCATTCTAGGGTATGGGGGGGGGGGGAGGGGAGTGGGATTATATTGGATGGGATACTCCAAGGTGTGGGGAATTAAATTAGAGTGGGTGGGCTATTCCAGTGTGTGGGGATTGGGATTAGATTGGCTGGTCTGCTCCAGGCTGTGGAAAGTGGCATTAGATTGGCTGTGCTGTTCCAGGGCATGGGAAGTGGGATTAGATTGGCTGTGCTGTTCCAGGGCGTGGGGAGTGGGATTAGATTGGCTGTGCTGTTCCAGGGCGTGGGGAGTGGGATTAGATTGGCTGTGCTGTTCCAGGGCATGGGAAATGGGATTAGATTGGCTGTGCTGTTCCAGGGCGTGGGGATTGGGATTAGATTTGGGTGGCTCATGAGACAAATGAGCACAGACATCTTGTTTTAATAGATGCTGTTCCTATTTATGTCTGTACCAGTAGGTGCTGATCCCTGTCAGGATTGAGTTATGGGGAAAAGTTAGAAAAATTTTGGACTCTTCACCCATTAAGGAGGTGAATTAGGAAGGCCCTTGGGGTAAGGCACTAAGTGAAATAGAAAAAGATTAAACAGGTTTAAGCACAACTGCATGAGAATGAGACATTCTTACAAAATGGGAAACATGGAACTGATGTTGGGAAATAGTGATTGATACCTGGAATGACCCTCTGGAAGGGAAGTGAGATAAAAAAAAATCTGGAGCAGTTCCAGACATAGTGGCTGCTGTGACTGGCGTCTATAAATGTCCTAGGATGAATAAGGTAGATGGGGCATATGGCCTCCCTCACCTGTACCAATCCTTGTCTTGCTGTTGTGCTTCCATTAAATGGTTGTAGCACTGTCGCAGGCTGTGGTGAGTGACCTGGGCTGTGTGGAATTGTGGTGAGGGTTTGGGGGTGGCGGGGTGGTTGGTAATCTTGATAATCGAGATGTTTACAGAGAGATGTCTGGTTTTTGGCTGCTGCCTTTTCAGAAACCACCTGTTGGCCCTTTCAAACATAAAGACACGCTCACACTTTTGACATGCTGCTCCAATTTTGGGTTTGTTTTTTTTGGGGGGTTCAAGGGTGGGGAGGTTCACAGGAAGTTGAGTGTAAGAGTAAAGGTTTTAATTGGGAAGGAAATTTTCTGTCCTGTTTTCAAGTTAACACAAAGATGCTGCTCCATGTGTGAGCTACCTCTAGGTTAGAGAGGAAGAAATCAACCTGACATTCTTTCCTCTTTCCTTCAGCCCTGCATCTTTATTCAGTAACCAATGTTGGAAGATGTGCGAATGGGCTCAGTTGCAAAGTTCCCTGTAGTTGAGCTGCCTGACTCACTGCGCTTGAGGAATGGCCTCATGGCTGAAGTACTGGAAGAGCTGCGTTGCCTGTGGAATTTCTTTTTGAGCAGCATGGGATGGGATGAAGGTGGGGAGGAGTGGCAGTAGAATTGAACGGGATAACTCTGTCCTGCTTTGTATCCTGTGACAGGTCTCCAAGGAATACCACAAGCTGCAGGAAGTCAGCTGTCAGTGTGAAGCCCTTGGCCTGTACCTGAAGAAAAAGCACAAAGAGGCAGAATACACCTACAACTTTTGGAAAACATTCCCGGGGAAAATGACGGTATGTGTTCCACTAATTACATTAGGAATATAAACCTTAGCCCTTGTAGAATGTGCTTCATACTATATCATAGCTTGTGTGCTGCTCTGGGATCGCGTCCTGACAACGATCCCCACCATCAACCCCCCCCCCGCATCACCCCTACTCTTTTACACTGCCTGCCTCTGCTGCTGCCGCTGTGTATGCGCCCGCTGTCATACGCACTTGCTATTGGGTGACGCTGTCGCACTGTTGGCAGTGTGTTGAGATGGGTGAGTGGGTTGGAATTTGAGAGTGCAATCCACAGTAGGTTGAAAATGGTTGGATGAATGTTGCAGGGAACCAGACTTGTATTGAACAAGAAATCTCTGTGCCAGAAGTAATTTGGACTGTGGTAACAGTCTGTTTCCAGGGTGTTGGGACTTTGATTATAATTTGCAGGCAGTCAGTACTGATCTGTGAATGACTTCTATTGAAGCATTTCTATAACAGACAGAAGGAAAGCATTATAGTGTTTCTGTTTTTGGCCCTTGTAACTGAGCACTCTCCAGTCTCTGTATGTAAGTAAAAACACAGTCCCTCATCCAGTTCTTGATCTGATATCCTGAGCATCGAGTTCAGAGAACAGCATGCCTATCTGAGACGGTTAGCCTGACATCTGTTGTTGAGAAATTACTAGCGTCTATAATTTAAGACTAGTGTGACTAAACACCTTGAACATTTTCAGCTCTTCAGAGAGTGACAGCATGGTTTTGTGAAGGGTAGCTCATACCCAATGATCTCTCTGTTTTTGCTCTGCATGACCTGTTAATTTCTTTTAGCGGCCGTGCCCGCGCACCTTAGGGGGATGTTCATCGTGCCTGATAAACCTGATTTGTAATTTTTGAGGGTGACTAAAGAGGAGGACAGAGGAATATCTGTGGGTGTTACTTGCATGGACATTCAATATAAAGTCTGTCATAAGAGACTGTTAGCTGAAGTTGAAACTTACAGAATGAAGACAAATTATTGACCTGGTTTAGGAAATCGGCTGAGCGGCAGGAGACAAAGTGGGGCTAATGAGCAGGTATTCTAATTGGCAGGAGGTCACTAGTAGCATCTATGTTGGGGCCTCAACTATTCACTGTATTTAATTATGACCTTGGAGGATGGGATAGCCACATATCCAAGTTTGCCAATGATGCAAAGATTGGTGGCATTGTAAGCAGTGTAGATGGAAGCATAAAATGCAGAGAGAGATTAATAAATTAATGGGTAAAATTATGATGCATGGATTTCAATATGGGCAAGTGTTGAGTCATCCACTTTGAACCCTAAAAAGTACTGCTAAGATCAGAGTACTTACTAAATGATGAAAAGCTAGAAACAGTGAAGTTGCAAAGAGACTTGGGGATCCATGTACATCGATCATTAAAATGTCATGAAGAGAAACAGAAAATAATTTAAAAGGCTGATGGAATACTGGCCTTTATATCTCGGACGAGAATATAAGGGGGTAGAAGTCATGTTAAAACTACATAAAGCCCTGGTTAGATTAAATTTGGAGTACTGGAAGCAGTTCTGAGCCCCACACTTTAGGAAGAGTATATTGGCTTTGGAGGGAGTCCAGCAGATTTACTAGAATGGTACCCGCACTCCAATGGTTAAATTGAGAAGAGATGACGTAAGCTAGGGTTGTGTTTCTGGAACTTAGAAGATTACTGGGTGATTTGATTGAAGTTCTCAAAATATTAAGGCGAACTGAAAGGATAGATAGAGAGAAGCTGCTTCCACTGGTTGGGAAGTCTTGGACTAGGGGAAAAGTCAAAAAATTAGAGCCAGACCTTCCAGGGGTGAAATTTGGAAATACTTCTACACACAAAGGATGGTAGGAGTTTGGAACTCTCTTCCACAAATGACAATTGATGCCGGGTCAATTGTTGATTTAAAATCTGAGATTGATAGCATTCTATTAGTACTAGGTATTAGGGATATGGGGCAAAGGCATTGGGTCACACATCAGCCATGATCTCTCAATGGTGGAATAGGCTCAAGGGGCTGAATGACCATCCTCCCTTTTTCTGTGCTGCTTTGCTCCCAAGTGCGAGACACCAGCCGACTGTCAGTATTCCCAGGTCAGCCATACGTTGCCTTAAAGCCTGGCTCGGGTATAAAATTAAAACCCAGCCCGACCTGACAACAGCCAACCCAAACCCGATCCGGGCCCGAGTACTTTAATTTTTTTTAAATGCCCAACCCAAAAATAACAAACGTATTTTTGAAACAGAAAAAGATCATAGACTAAAACACAAACAATACGAGACAAAACAGTACAGTCCAGCCCGACCTGACCCGAGCCCGAATGCTAGACGCCAAATATAGACCCGACCCAAACCAGACACATCTAGTCTGGTTTGGTCGAGTTAGGGTTGGGTAGCCAGGCTTTACCTTGCCTTGGACTTTACACATGTTGTGTCTGCCTCCAACCTGAATTAAATATTCTGCTTGGCACTGTTACCTGCCTGATCTATAGTGCATGTTGTGAATGTATGGTGTGCATTGTGCGCAGATTTTTTTCATATGGGGTTTATTGGCCATTTGCGACTGTACGTTAAGCTTGACAAATTAACACTGGCTGCTACATCAGGAGCACCACTTGCCTTGCTGTGAAATGGACAACCCCTCTGCATTGCATGGGCTTGCAGCTTTTCTAGTTTGTGGTGCTTGTAGCACTAAAGCCTGGCTACCCGACCCGAACCCAACCAAACCCGACTACATGTGTCTGGTTCGAGTCTGTATTCTGCGTTCAGCATTCTGGGTTGGGTTGAGCTGGAATCTACCGTTTTGTTCCATATTGTTTTCGTTTTAATCTGATTTTTTTTCTGTTTCATTAATATGTTTGTTATTTTCAGGTCAGGCAATTAAAAAAAATTAAAGGGCTGGGGCCCGAGTCAGGTTCAGGTTGGCTGTTGTTGGGTCAGGCCTGAGTTGGGTTTTAATTTTATACCCAAGCCAGGCTTTAGTCAGCACTGGGACGGATTCAAGCCATAAGGTACCTGACCTGAAGATTTTTGCCTTTCACTTGTACATACTGTATGATGCAAACCTCCTAGCAACAGATGGCAGTGACGTGCCAGTACTTTTATCCAATGTGAATTCAGCCCCCCCTAATATAAAGGCAGTTTTTGCCCTTCATGTTTAGTCTGTCAGCTGTTGTGTGTGTGTGAAACATATTTTGTGCTTCCTTGCTCAGCAGTGAAAGGGTTAATATGGGTTTAATTTTTTTAGGCTTTTCTGACGAGACATTTTTCTACTGTGAGTATAAGTATATATGGAGACATTTCTTGTGTGGCTATAATGAAACATGTGCTTAATGAGAATGCAACATCCCCTCTGAGTTAGTTTCCTGTGCTAGTATCTCCATAGAGGAGACCCTTCTAGTATTGACTCCAACAAGGTAAGCTAAGTTACATTCCATTCCTGCCCTTTTCACCCTTGTGTTTGGCGGCAGCTTAACATTTTGAAGTGTGTTCTGAGGTTGTCTTAGCCTGCGTGTGTTCCCGGTTGAAACTGCTTTAAAATTAGTCTTTTGCTATGTGTAGCCTTTCCAATGTCGTCTTTAAAATGTTGCATGGATTGTGGAAATGGGACTGGGGCTAAAAGGGGTTACATCTTTGGACTTGGATCAAACCCAGCCAGGACTGTTGGGATTGACTGTCCCCTACACCACCACCTTTGTTAGCTATAGGGGTCCTTAGTGAGACTGCTTTTGAAGGCCCTCAACCTTCGAGTGTAAATCGGCCACAGAAAACTGCACACCTAACTGCAAGTCGCACTCCCACTCTATGGGTACTTGGTGTTGGTAAAGGCTTATGATTATAAGGCTACAGACTTATGATCTTGAGGGTGCGTGGTCGGGGGAAAACGTGCATGAGACTTTACTTAGTCCCTAATACCAAGTTGGGTATAGTGGTTGCTGATACTGGACAAAAGATGAAAAAAAGTCTGTTTTCCTGGTAATGGCATTAGTGGTGACCTGGGAACTAGCCAGACATACAGTGGTACAGAAATGGGTAGCCACCCTAGAATTACCTTTGGTCTGTCTGAAATAGAAAGAGAAAGTGCTGGAAAGGCAGCGCATATTTGTCAGCCTCTGGATAGAAGGGGCAGGTTAGATTTTTGGGTCAGAACTGGATGAGGAAGATGTCCGAGACCCCTGGATTAGCCAAAGGAAAGTGAGCAATGCAGTAAAGGTGTTGATTACAGATCCACTAACTATTTGATGGCGTTGGGACTGTTCACTTTGTTAAAGGGACTGTATAAATGCAAGTTGACTTTGATGCAAAGAGCAGGTTAGCTGTCTGTGAAGCAACTTGTATGTGGGATGATGAAGCACATTCATCTTGGGGAGTTTAAGAAAAGTAATTCAGGAGACAGATTTTTTATTATTTTTTTATTTAGAGATACAGCACTGAAACAGGCCCTTCGGCCCACCGAGTCTGTGCCGACCATCAACCACCCATTTACACTAATCCGACACGAATTCCATATTCCTACCACATCCCCACCTGTCCCTATATTTTCCTACCACCTACCTATACTAGATGATGAGGAAAATTGCTCCAGGCAGGCAAGGAGCATGGTGTCGCATCCAAATATTTATGCCCATTGTCAGCAGGAGGCACACAGGCTGGTGCCTGCGTTTCTTTCTGTACACTGCTCTATTTAACCCCGTACTGATCCATAACCTGTGCATGTGTCTCCTGAGTAACCAGCCTGCATATGTCTCACTTCACCTTGTCTGCTTTTCATGTGCTGCGGTTGTGAGGTTATAACCAAGCTTGATCTTTCTGTCTGGGGCGTGGACTCTGCTGGTGAACAGCTGAGCTGTAACATCGTTAACCAGTAATAGATCTGTTGGTGAAGGCAGTGTATAACTGCATTATTCAAATCAGATGCCTAAGTTCAATTCAAGATCTCCACTGGGGCAACAGTTGTGGTCTACCTTTTCCCCATGTCCCTGTGCTAGGAAAAGAGAACAAAATCCGCTAGGGTTCCTATTATCCTGATCGCTGTGCAGGGGTTCCTGTTGGAGAGATGTATGTCTGAAAATTAGATTACAGCAGGATCCAACTCGGTCATGATTTCTCCTCTTTCTCTCAGCCTGCTAACACTTGCTGTCCAGGCTTGCACATGAAGAATGGCCATTAGGCAAATGACTGAGGAGTATCTGACTCATGCAGAAAAGTTTCCCAGAAAGATTCGGAACCTTCAGGAGAGGAAGGAGAGAGAAAGAAAAACACCCCTGCATGTTACTTCTGATAAACTTGCATTCAAGATGTGTCCGTATTTGTCCTTCAGCATGAAAGCCTTTACATGTGAATGAAATAAAGTGTGCTGGTACCTGACATCAGCACAGGATGTTCCAATATGGACCTGTGCTCACAGGAAAGGTGCACATTCCACAAGTAGATGTAGCTTCCTGTACACCAAAACTTAACTCTTGATGGGCAGCCATGTAGGATAGCATTAACATCTCTTTAAATAGAAATTAGTCTCTGGAGACCACATTGAGGCCACGCACTCTGAAAGCAGGTAGAAGTCCACATTTAGATGTCATTACATTCAAACTAAAACTGACGTATTTATTTATTTAGAGATACAGCACCGAAACAGGCCCTTCGGCCCACCGAGTCTGTGCCGACCATCAACCACCCATTAATACTAATCCAACATTAATTCCATTACCCTCTCACGTCCCCACGTTCCCTCAATTCCCCTACCACCTACCTATACTAGGGACAATTTATAATGGCCAATTTACCTATCAACCTGCAAGTCTTTGGCTGTGGGAGGAAACTGGAGCACCCGGCGAAAACCCACGCGGTCACAGGGAGAACTTGCAAACTCCGCGAACCCGGGTCGCTGGAGCGGTGAGGCTGCAGTGCTTACCACTGTGCCACCCATTTACTTATACTTAAGCAGAAGAATGCACCAAGGCCAGCAGTTAATGCTTGATTTACAGGGCTTGGGTAATAAACATTCCAAATTTTTGGTTATTTTCAGTAGCTTTTGACATCATCACTAATGTAATGTTTTGTGAATAGTGACTCCACAAAGTGCCTCAGCTGTCTCTGATGGAGCAGGCAGCACACAGCACAATAAGATCCGAGAGCTGCTGTACAGTTATGTCTTTGCTTTGAAGCAGGCTCATTTGAAGGTTAAGTGGATTCTTCTGGATGGTCAGGTGCCATCCCAGTTATTGTAAGGGGTAAACAGTAGCGTCTTGAGCATCCTTCGGTCCTTTTGATTACAACATTGACAGTATTACAAATAAAACCATGCCTAGCTTTTGCACACATCAATGCTTTCAAATAGTGTACACCTTGATGGTTAACCATTCAACGATAACTATCATCTAATTCTCTCGTCAGAAATCTTGCATGCATTAATATCTCGAGTAATTATCTGCCATAATTAGTTTCTATAGCCTGGCAACAGCATCAATGTGAAATTGTCTTGACCTCCCACATGCACCGATATACTTTCAGCTTCTATCTCTCTCGGCCATCAGCTTAGGCTTAGTGCAGAGGTGCTGATCACCCAAACTTTGTTTCCTCCTCCACATCAGATGAGTCACCACGGTTACTTGCTTTCATGTCGATAACTTCGCCCTCCTTTGGCACCCAGGCCCTGATCCGTGCACTCTTTATCTCGATCAGCACTCCTTGCGGGCCTCCCACTCCGATTTCTACTATTCATAGACTACACACCTACCGGAATGTCTACCTGTGTCCTCCCCCCAATCCCAATCATCATCATCCTTACCAAGTCTCTGAGAATCATGGAGATTCTCACCACCCCTTCAGAATCTTTCATGGTCTGGCATCTCTTCTCTATGATCTCTTCCAGACCTGCATCCCTATTCGCAGAAAGCACCTCTGCACTCCATCAACCACCATATTATATCGTTCATGGAGCTCCCGGACCAACTGCAGTTCTGCCTTGCCACTTCCCTCCTTGTCTTCGAGAACACCTTTATTTTGAATTGTTTTTCCCCCACCTGATCCTTCTCCCTTTTCATCATACCTCACCCCCCCCCCCCCCCCCCCCCACTTCCAAACATCCAAACCCAATGCCCAACAGTCCATGTAGCACTCTGAGACGTTTGTGCATTTATAGTCATTTATTTACAGCACAGAAGGACATTTCTCTGTGCATAATAAATGATATAGAAATGTCAGTTGTCATTAGACGCCATGATTGCTGAGTCTGCAGAGTTCAGTCAGCTGACAACCCTCTGACAGAGGTACAACTCTGATAAGATACAGTTCAGCGAAGCTTTTAATTGCATGATTCAATCTGAAGCCTTACTTTTTTAAATAAAAAAAAAAATGCAGCAATGTTTCCTGATCTGGTGCAAGGCAGAAACTCTGCTTTTTGTCACACAAATTGATAGCCAAACTCTGAACCATAGCAAATCATTTGATGGAAAGAAAAGTTCTCTGGAGTTTCAAACTCTTATTTCTCTGGAGTTCTTGTCACAGATTAGATAGGGTGGGATATTAGAATCTTGGGAAGAATCATACGAGATGTGCGTGTGTGTTAAATTTATCAATTTCATCATCCTTTGCAAAGTCTCAATGCAGGAAGGGTTGTAATCTATTATAAATGTTAGGTTTCCACTGTTTACTCAGCAACAACAAAACCTTTAATTTTGTGTTCGCCTGAGTTGTAGGAGATCTTTTGTGTTGAAGGTTTTTCCACAGCAAAGAGCCAAGAATCCTGATTTGAGAGATGAGGGCAGGCTGTACACTGCTACTACAAGAATAGTTGGAAAAAGGGAGTAAAAAGGTTTTTTTTTTCAAACCGAGTCAAAGCACAGGTTATTTTTCAAACCGAATTGGATCGGGGCTTTCACATTCTGAAGGAATGTGTGAGGTTTATAGATGCAGCATAGTGTTGGTCTTGCTGCTGATCTTTGGAGTAATTGTACATTTCCGAACCTTGTACATGGGTTTCTGGTCACTGAACATAGGAGTTGTTAGAAGAAAGAAGATCCTGATGCATCTAATTCGTCGTCTACCATCCTGAAGCTGTATGGTAACTAATCACAGAAACATAGAAAATAGGAGCAAGAGTAGGCCATTTGGCCCTTCGAGCCTGCTCCGCCATTCATTACGATCATGGCTGATCATCCAACTCAGTAACCTGTTCCTGCTTTCGCCCCACACCCTTTGATCCCTTTAGACCCAAGAGCTATATCTAACTCCTTCTTGAAAACATACAATGTTTTGGCCTCAACTGCTTTCTGTGGTAGCAAATTCCACAGGCTCATCACTCTCTGGGTGAAGAAATTTCTCCTCCTCTCAGTCCTGAAAGATTTACCCCGTATCCTTAGACTATGACCCCTGGTTCTGGACTCTTTTCCCCCCCCCACCATCGGGAGCATCCTTCCTGCATCTACCCTGTCAAGTCCTGTTAGAATTTTATAGGTTTCTATGAGATCCCCCCTCACTCTTCTGAGCTCCAACGAATATAATCCTAACCGACTCAATCTCTCCTCATGCGTCAGTCCCACCATCCCAGGAATCAGTCTGGTAAACTTTCGCTGCACTCCCTCCATAGCAAGAACATCCTTCCTCAGATAAGGAGACCAAAACTGCACACAATATTCCAGGTGTGGCCTCACCAAGGTCCTGTATAATTGCAGCAAGACATTCCTGCTCCTGTACTCAAATCCTCTTGCTATGAAGGCCAACATACCATTTGCCTTTTTTACTGCCTGTTGCACCGGCGTGTTTAACTTCAGCGACTGGTGTACGAGAACACCCGGGTCTCGCTGCATGTTCCCCTCTCTCAGTTTATAGCCGTTCAGATAATCTGCCTTCCTGTTTTTGCTACCAGAGTGGATAACCTCACATTTATCCACATTATACTTCATCTGTCATGCATTAGCCCACTCACTCAACTTGTCCAAATCACCCTGAAGCCTCTCTGCATCCTCCTCACAACTCACCCTCCCACCCAGTTTTGTGTCATCTGCAAATTTGGAGATATTACATTTAGTTCCCTCATCTAAATCATTAATGTATATTGTGAATAGCTGGGGTCCTAGCACTGATTCCTGCGTTACCCCACTAGTCACTACCTGCCATTTGGAAAAAGACCCATTTATCCCTACTCTTTGTTTCCTGTCCGCCAACCAATTTTCTAGCCATCGCAATACACTACCCCCAATCCCATGCGCTTTAATTTTGCACGCTAATCTCTTATGTGGGACTTTGTTGAAAGCCTTCTGAAAGTCCAAATAAACCACATCCACTGGCTCCCTCTCATCAACTTTACTAGTTACATCCTCGAAGAATTCTAGTAGATTTGTCAAGCCTGATTTCCCTTTTGTAAATCCATGCTGACTCTGCCCGATTCTACCACAGTTCTGCAAGTGTTCTGCTATAAAATCTTTGATAATGGACTCCAGAATTTTCCCACTACCGACGTCCGGCTGACTGGTCTATAGTTCCCTGTTTTCTCTCTACCTCCCTTTTTAAATAGTGGGGTTACATTAGCTACCCTCCAATCTGTAGGAACTGTTCCAGAGTCTATAGAATCTTGGAAGATGACCACCAATGCATCCACTATTTCTAAGGCCACTTGCTTATGTACTATGGGATGTAAATTGTTAGGCCCTGGGGATTTATCAGCCTTCAATCCCATCCATTTCCGCAACACTATTTCTCTAATTCCCTACCTTCTCTCTACCTCCCTTTTTGAATAGTGGAAGATGACCACCAATGCATCCACTATTTCTAGGGCCACTTCCTTAAGTACTCTGGGATGCATACCATCAGGCCCTGGGGATTTATCGGCCGTCAATTCCATAGCAGTCAATCTCTATCAATTAGTATTCCAGGAGGTCCAAAGGCACCTTTTCCTCCCAAGCATTCAAACGCTACTCAGCATCAGTGGGAACCAACTTTAACAGCTGCTGTTCAGTAATATAAAAGAGGTTTCGTTCATTGACCCCAACATGTCTTGTGTGATTTGGTATAAAAGTCTAATGGAGACAGTGCTACGCTATTGGAGCAACTCAGTTTTATTTATTTGCTGCTACTCAAGAGCATCAGTGTGGGGACTCTCCTTATGAGGAGATAATTCATTCAGTCATATGTTTGGTGACCTGGGCTATTAGAATCTATTCTTTCAGTACAACTGCTCTTCCTTGAGCAAGTTCCACTGCCTACTATTCTAAACAAAAGATAAATTCCTATGTTCACCCCTAGCTTTCCTACTGGGATACCTAACACAATTATCCAATCTTCCTGCTGCAATCCAGGCTGTAGGTGTTAGGCTGTTTGGCTTAGGAAGGCATCAGAGTCATGCCCTGGTCTTGTTTTACCCTGATGTTCACACATTTCCCAGCAGATAGTATCAGGGATTGAAAAACCAGTGTTGCTGCCACTCTTCAGCAGCCCCTCTCCCGTGAAAGTAATTGTGGATTATCTCTGCTGTTCGTTAGCCTAGCCCAGGACAGGCATTCAACCTGGAGCCTTCCTGGACTCTGTGACTGCGGATCATATTGGGCAGTGCGAGGACCAACTGAGCTATTGTCAGCTCCTTTTGACTTTTGAGGCCAAACGTATTCTGTGAATCGTGCAAGCTGGTCCAGAACCGTTCCGAATCTCCTGAATCTCTGCCGACTCCTCCCTTTAGCTGGTAGTGACTTGACGAGCAAATAATTGGGTCCCCTCTGCCTTTCCTGCTGATTTTAGCCAAATTCACCTGGGCTGGACTTTGAGGAGCTACAGTTGCCATTACTGCCATTGATTTATCAGGAAGGTTAATAGCTCAGAAGAAGGTCATTCAGCCCATAGGTCAAAACTGATCTCTCTGCCCCATGCTCTCCCCTGCATCTCCTTCCCCTTCAAATATTTATCCAGTTTCCCTTTAAAAGGTGCAATAGTCTCTCTGCCTCAATCACTCCCTATGGCAAAATATTCCATGCTGCATCAGAGAAATACATAATATCTACAACTGTTAAGTGTCAGTGTTTACCCTCTGTAAGCGAATAGTTTCAATCATGTTTACCTACTCTATTGTGAACAGAGAACTGAATCCTGTGCAACACCACTGCCCACTTCCAACCACTAAGAAACTGCCATTAACTCCTAGGTTTTTTTATGTCTAACCAATTTTTAATGCAGTTTGCTACCCTGCATTCGAAGTCGATATCCTTGAATCTTCTGTAGTAATCTCCCATGTGGTATCTTGATTCAAGGTTTACCTAAAGTCCATACACAGTATGTGCTCTGTTTTAATATCCTTTCTATAATCGGGTAGTCAATATTGTACATGGCCTTGTGAAAATTTGGCACCTCTTTACTTGTGTAATCCATTCCCCTATTTATGAAATCTGAAATTCTCTTGGCCTTTTTATAGGGTTATCTTCCTGCACACACACGTTAAGAATTTTGTATACAGACTTCCAGGTGTCTGTGTTCACTCACTCTTCAGTATCATTCTGTTGGGTGCCTGTTTCCATTCCTTGATTATCATCTCAAAATTACCTCACATGTCTCCTTATTAAACTGCAACTGTCACACGTCTGCCTGTTCCACTCACTGAAAGTAGCAGGGGTAGATCCCTGTTAATCACTGTTGTCATGAAAGTGATTGTTTGTTTTTTAATGAAAAATATTTTTAAAAGAATTTATAGTTAAACTGAATAAATATTTTTTAATCAAGAGGGCACTGAAAGAACTAATTTGGCAAGTGTTGCTGGTTGTCACACGACTCAGTTTGGAGATAGGCAGAAACCCTGATAATGGGTAGAGAAGTTGCAAACGTTCCTTTGGACAAGCCCAGCAGCAGTAGAGCACATCTGGAGGGCAGAAAACTGACAGGCTTTCTAGTTGTGGGTCAGTGTGGTTTTACTTCTGGAGTGAGATAAAGTGAAGTCTGCTGCAGAAGGAGAGAATTCCAAGGAAGAACAGAAGACTACAACACAGCTTGCTTTCCAGCAATTCCCTAAAAGACTCAGAAGTCATTGTGCCAATTCATCTTGTTTCCTGTATTTGAAGAAAGCCTGCTCAAAAAAATAATTCTCAATGCCGTCTGAAGAAAACTGCTCTGGGGGATCTCGGCGGCCTGCCTGCATGTGCTCGGCAGTTGGACTATGTGCCAGTTTTGATGCAGCATGTCTCATCTGTTTTCTTCAGGGTGGGCAAGTGATATGCCTGGGTGTTTTTTTGTCTGTAACAGAGCTCTGATCCAAAAATCCCTTTTTATTTTTTTCGGTTGACTAGTATGTGTGTATGTCTGTATGTATATATAATGAGTGAGTGTGAGATGCTAAGGTTACAAAAATAAAAGGAGACTTCAAAATTTAATGTTGGGACTTTAAAATTTTTAATTTGTGTGTTTATTTCACTTCATGACTCATTAAGACTTGTTTTATAATAAACTGATAATTTTGTTCAGTAATGAAATCTGATTAGTGTGTTCTATTCTGGGGAAAAATAGAATATATGATTAACCGTATCGATAAGTGGGCAAATTTAAAATGTTTGTTGTGACCTGTGGAGAAGTGGGACTAAATTAACAGTGCACTCTTCCCTCTTCGGTCGTAACACTATCCAGTGACCTTGCTGGGAAGTCTCTGCATGTGTGGTTTTCAAATGGGAGTTATGATCAGACGATGGTGCCCTTGGTAGTGAATGTCCTATTGTTTAGATTTGAGGGTGCAGAATGGCCCCTTGGGTGAAGTACCAAGGGCTGCCATCACCTGTGGACCCTTAGCCCAGTGTGGTAGTTCCTCAGAACAGAGCGACAGAAACACCAGATGACATTGGAATGGCTTGATCGTGGATTTATCCCCACTGATCTGGTTCTGTGCATTCCCATTTCATTGTACTATGTTGATGAGAGATGCTGTTGGCCTCTCTTTGGTTCCAGGTGTGCTGAGCTTGTTGCTGCTGCGAACCCTCATTGCAATAACATCAATCTGTTCCCTTCCTGCTAAGGACTCCCTGAGGAAGCCAGAACGTCGTCTCATCTGTGAGAGCAGTAATCGGGGACTGACGCTGCAACATGCTGGCAGATTCTCCATTAACTGGTTTATCCTCTTCAATGATGCACTAGTTCACGCTCAGGTGAGTCCATCTTGGGGGAGTGGGGGGGGGGGGGGGGGGAAAGGAGGCAGGTCAGTCATTTACCCAGGCAAATGGGGCAAAATGGTCATTGATCTGTGGGAATGGGGGCAAGTCAGTCAATTTGAATATGGAATTCAGCTGATGGAGTTTTTTGTTGTTTTTGACTCTAAGCAATGAGACCTTTTATGTTTGTGGCAGCTGGGCTTTTTTTTAAAGTGGTATAGTTATTTCCTGACTCTATTTAAAGTGTGACTCTACTGAGCTGCAGCATTTGTAGTGTTTCAATCAGCCTCGGATGGATATTATTTTGGGTCCCAGCATCTTTACGTTTACTGCCAATACCTAATCATTCAGTAGCATGTCACAGGATCTGAACCGGATACCTGAAGTGTGTGCTGATCCACTTGGGATCCAAGAAAGACAAATGAGAATATTTTCTAAATGATGAGACTGGGAGCTGAGGAGGAGCCAAGAGATTTAGGTATCCAGGTACAATAATCACTAAAAGCTAAACTGATGAAAGGTCATCAGCCTGAAAAATTAACTGCTTTTCTCTCCACAGATGCTGCCTGACCTGCTGAGTGTTTCCAGCATTTTCTGTTTTTGTTTGATTTCCAACATTCGCAGTATTTTTGCTTTTGTGTAAATGGAATGTTGACCTTGATCTCGAAGGGAGTGAAATAGAGTGTGGCAAATATGCTTCAGTTGTCCAGGACTTTAGTTAGACCCCATCTGAAGTACAGCATTCAGTTTTGGGCATTGTACTTCAGGAAGAATATATTAAGCCTCGGAGGGGGTGCAGTGCAGATTCACTGGAATGATACCGAGCTCAAAGGACAAGTTGCATAAACTTGGCTTGTATTCCCTTTTTCACACAAAGGGTAGTAGAAATCTGGAACTTGCGCCCCTAAAGACTGTGGATGCTGGATCAATTTAAATTTTCAAGAATTAATTTGACAGATTTTTGTTGGTAAAGGTATAAGGGATTTGGAGCAATGGTTGGTATATGGAGCTGAGATGCAGCTCAACCGTGATCGAACTGAATAGCAGAACAGGCTTGAGGGGCTGAATGGCCATACCCTGTTCTGTGTTCCAGTCTCTGATACATATCCTCGTGCGTTTCTCCAATTTTTCAGGTTGAAATCGCTTTAGTGAGATGAGGTCAGCTATAAATTTGGGATCGCTTTATTTTACTGACAGCAAGGAAGCGTACCAATTAAGATGAATGAGTTTTCTTTCCTCTTAAGTAAAAGTCACTCCCTACCCGTGTAGTCTGACATGCTTTGCCCTCTCCCACAGGAAGTGAGAAGGCTGTCTCCCCGACTCTTTCCCTATCCAGGGATTTGCCAATTAATCAGTAGGCCTATCAGTAAAATCAGAGGTTGTGGATCCCAAGGTGCTATTGTCTGAATTGGTCAAAATCCTGGAACTCCCTACCTAACAGTTCACCATCACCTTCTTGACTGCAACTAGTATGGACAATAAATGCTGGCCTTGATGGTGACGCCCACATCCCATGAATGATTTTTTTTTTTAAAAAAAGGACATCAAGTCTGGCTTGAGTCCATCAATCCTTACTGTTTCAGTTTGAAGCCATCTGTGAATAGTGCCTTTCCGCAAACTGGTCCGTCTGGCTTCAATCAAATTTTCAACATCTGGTTCATTGAATAACTGAGTACACTTTGGCTTGGTGGCTGCCCATAGGATTTTAAACCTGTGACAAATTTTTCCAAATTTAAAACCCATCTAAAATTCCTTTCTGTAGAAAAATCAGTTAAGAAAAAATAGTGACCTGCAGGGCTGCCTATTCCAGGGATCTTGCTGCCAACACTGAGGGATCAATTTCTTAGGGGCGATATTGTATTCCATCTTTTGACATTAATGCAGGATTAATGAGGAATTGGTATCAATACCAGCTGGATACAGTATCTGAGCAAAGATTCCCACAAAGCTTACCAAATGTGAAACTATTGCTCTGTTGCCTCACACCTGTGTACCTTAGTGTTTTATTCTCTTGTTCTGGTTGGGCCCTGTTATTCGCCATTCTCGCTAGTTTGCCACAGACTAGTGGGCATTGACTATGCTAAGAATTGAAGTTTCCTTTGTGTACAAATTAATTTCTCTTGTTTCCATTTCTTCCCACTACCCCTCCAACCTTTCCTCAGTTTTCGACACACCATATATTTCCTCTCATGACACTTTGGGTAGAGCCACACTTTGAAGAAACCAGCAATCCGTGAGTATCGGAAGTGATCGTTCACCTCTTGTGAATTCTTATGAAAGGTACACGATTATAACAATGATCTTCTCTGGCAGGAGTGCTCTCTTTATATTTAATGCCATTTATTGCAGACATTTCTCTCACTCTCCATTCCAGCCAGTTTCCAGTTGGTAGTCAGGGGACCCTTAAACCTGCTCCAAAATTGGTGGGGGTTGAAAGGACTGAAATATTTGAAAACAAACTATTTGAGTGCAAACTTTTTAGAAACGTGGGAATTGAATCCTGGACTTTTTGCTGAAATTATTTTCATTGATCACAATGGTCAGGTATTCACATTAGGCCCCCATCAGTACTGCTGCATGGCCACTCCTGGGGAGTACATAAGAGGAGGTCAATCGACCCTCTGCACTTCCAACAAAACTAGGAAAATGAGGAGTGTGAGATAAGTGTGTGTGCAGTATGGAGGAGGAAAAGAGTTCTTTAGTGCACTGCAGCCACACACACAGTCTTGCTATCCAGTGGTACAGCGCTGGGTTGTCTAAGAGAAAATGGGTACAGGTGACTGCTCTTGGAACAACTGATGTTGGTTGTGTGAGAGTGTTGCTTTGCTCTCTGCATCTGTATCTCTGTCTTTGTCTCTGGCTTGCACTTGCTCCCTCGTAGTCACTCTACCACACGCTCTCGTGGGTGCTATGTTTGTTTCCTTCCCTCTCCAACCTTCCCTCTCCAACCTTCCCTCTCCAACCTTCCCTCTCCAACCTTCCCTCTCCAACCTTCCCTCTCCAACCTTCCCTCTCCAACCTTCCCTCTCCAACCTTCCCTCTCCAACCTTCCCTCTCCAACCTTCCCTCTCCAACCTTCCCTCTCCAACCTTCCCTCTCCAACCTTCCCTCTCCAACCTTCCCTCTCCAACCTTCCCTCTCCAACCTTCCCTCTCCAACCTTCCCTCTCCAACCTTCCCTCTCCAACCTTCCCTCTCCAACCTTCCCTCTCCAACCTTCCCTCTCCAACCTTCCCTCTCCAACCTTCCCTCTCCAACCTTCCCTCTCCAACCTTCCCTCTCCAACCTTCCCTCTCCAACCTTCCCTCTCCAACCTTCCCTCTCCAACCTTCCCTCTCCAACCTTCCCTCTCCAACCTTCCCTCTCCAACCTTCCCTCTCCAACCTTCCCCCTCCCTCTCCACCCCTCCCTCTCCACCCCTCCCTCTCCACCCCTCCCTCTCCACCCCTCCCTCTCCACCCCTCCCTCTCCACCCCTCCCTCTCCACCCCTCCCTCTCCACCCCTCCCTCTCCACCCCTCCCTCTCCACCCCTCCCTCTCCACCCCTCCCTCTCCACCCCTCCCTCTCCACCCCTCCCTCTCCACCCCTCCCTCTCCACCCCTCCCTCTCCACCCCTCCCTCTCCACCCCTCCCTCTCCACCCCTCCCTCTCCACCCCTCCCTCTCCACCCCTCCCTCTCCACCCCTCCCTCTCCACCCCTCCCTCTCCACCCCTCCCTCTCCACCCCTCCCTCTCCACCCCTCCCTCTCCAACCCTCCCTCTCCAACCCTCCCTCTCCAACCCTCCCTCTCCAACCCTCCCTCTCCAACCCTCCCTCTCCAACCCTCCCTCTCCAACCCTCCCTCTCCAACCCTCCCTCTCCAACCCTCCCTCTCCAACCCTCCCTCTCCACCCCTCCCTCTCCAACCTTCCCCCTCCAACCTTCCCCCTCCCTCTCCACCCCTCCCTCTCCAACCTTCCCCCTCCCTCTCCACCCCTCCCTCTCCAACCTTCCCCCTCCCTCTCCACCCCTCCCTCTCCAACCTTCCCCCTCCCTCTCCACCCCTCCCTCTCCAACCTTCCCCCTCCCTCTCCAACCTTCCCCCTCCCTCTCCAACCTTCCCCCTCCCTCTCCAACCTTCCCCCTCCCTCTCCAACCTTCCCCCTCCCTCTCCAACCTTCCCCCTCCCTCTCCAACCTTCCCCCTCCCTCTCCAACCTTCCCCCTCCCTCTCCAACCTTCCCCCTCCCTCTCCAACCTTCCCCCTCCCTCTCCAACCTTCCCCCTCCCTCTCCAACCTTCCCCCTCCCTCTCCACCCCTCCCTCTGCACGTCTGTTTTGTGCACTCTCATATCTATTATCTTTTTCCTGTAGGAATGCCCTGAAAATAACCACAGCTGAAGAACAGTTCATCCTTACTGCAGCATCACCTCAGGAGAAGGTAAAGTTAGCGACTCTCATTCGTTGGAGCTAATTGGTGTAGCAAGAGATGCAGAAGTTGTGTTAAGGAGCATGGTGTTTTTGGGCAGCAGCTGTTTCTGCCAATGGTTATTTGAGTGAGTAGACCGCCGGTCATAAGACTGCACTGATGGTCACTTTAATGTCCACTTGGGTTACCAACCAGCAGAGGATGAATCATGTGTCAGCTCTGAGTTACAAATATAAAGGCTAGGTAGGAGAGGAGGGTGAGCATGCTATATATTTGAAAATGAAGCACGCAATCTCAGTTAGAAATAGAGGAAGTTTTCAGCTCCTCATTGTGAATTGGATTTAAAGCCAGAGTGTGTTGGTGAAAGAATGACTTTCTAATCCAGTGTCACAGACTGTTGTTCTGTCAAGTCTGCTGTTCAGACCACTGTTTGCTCCCCATTGTGGGAACACCATTATCACCACGTGGACTGCAGCATTTCAAGGAGCATACTCACCGCCACCCACAAATGGTAACGAGGGATGAGTGATAAATGCGGCCTTGTCATCGACAATCATACCCTGAAAACAATAAAACACACAAGCATCTCTTGTTATTTATCGGTGCTGCTATCCCAGTGAAACATCATTGAAATAATCCCTTCTTCCAGGGAGTCCGTATAAAGAGATAATCTCTCTTAGTGCTTTCCCACAGTTAGTCCATAGAATGCCTTTTTTATTATATCTAAATCACATGCCCCATATTATAAATAAGTGGTGGTTTTCTACAGGGATGGTGGGGAGGGTTGCCTGCTGAACTGGTGCGCTGTGAAATGTATAGTGTTTCACTGTCATCCCATTTCAGACAAAGTGGCTGAGAGCAATTAACCAGGCTGTAGATCATGCGTTGAGTGGTGCTCAGAATTTCTTGGCCCCTGGACTGGGGAGCTCCATGCGTGCAGAACCCCCCATCTCGCGCACAGCCACTTACACCTTCTACAAGGACCCACGGCTGAAGGAGGCAACTTATGAAGGTCGCTGGCTGGCTGGAAAACCACACGGCAAGTAAGTATCAGGATCACGGGTCGGGATCACGCGCCGGGTCAGTGAGGGTCGGTGTCGTGGAACTGTATGTGTTCAATATGCAGAAACTAACCAAGTCTCGGGTACAATCATCCCTATTCACACAGTTACTCCTGCTGTAACAATACTGAAATCTCACATGTCTAGACTCCATGCATCCATGAGTTGGGGGTGATGATAGATGAGAACAGTTGACCAGGGCTCTGCTCCTAACCAATTGTTCAGCAAACCCTGCCAGAAAGTCTGAGGAAATTGTTTTTGTGATACCTCCCACATCCTACCAACACTTCAGGCTCACTGTGAAGAATGAATACTTGGACAAGGAGCTGGAGGGTCGAAGCACCAGTGGACTTGATGCCTAGCATGATTCAGCACCTTCAGGGGAAGGGGTGGTGGGGATGGAGTTACTTCACTTATGAATGTCCCAGTGGTGCGGGAGCAGGATCTAACAAGCTAACAAACTTTTTGAAGTCGAGCAGAGGCTAACTCGAAAACATGAGAGGGGGATGTTTCTGGGCGCAGCAGCTGAGTGTATGGGCTTAATGAGCTTGATTCCACTTTGGGAAATGGTTTGCAGTGATTTTGTGGAGTGTGAGGCCATGCATCGAAGAGTGGCAGGGGCAGGGAGTGACTGGGTTGCAGTGGAGAATGAATGGCAGGAGTGGAGTGGGGGAGTGTCAATGGTAAAAGTGGGATCGGGGAAGAGTGAGGGGTTGGAGGGAGGGTGCAGGGACCTGGGGAGAAATGTGGAAAGATCCAAACTGTTCCAGGGTGGAATGTAGCTGTGTCGGGGAGTTGGGATGGGTGGAGGATGGCAGATTTCTGGAAAAAAGAAAGGAAATATCCCCTCTGCTGCTGTGAAAATTGAGACACTTCTGTTTTCAACTTGATTCTCAGTATCTTCTGACTGTTCTCTCAATCCCAGGGGTGTGCTGCGGTGGCCTGATGGGAGAACGTACACTGGCCAGTTCAAAAATGGATTTGAGGATGGGTAAGTGTCAGTGTAAATAAAATTCCCTGATCTGAGTGGCGCTGAGTTAGTTGATCTTGCCTGGGACAACATCAGGGTTCTGGGTTCGGGAAGGAGGTGAAAATGATGCAGCTATTCCTGCTGACTACCTGGTGCCTCCTGCTGGGAAGTGTCCATGTGTGCACCCACATGGATGTTGGTTGAGAGCAGGCTCAGCCCTCTGTGGTCCAATACTCTGTCAACGCTCTGTCTTGGTTCACCCGTGACAAATGGCCATAAGGGTATCAGCCTTCTCTCGGTGGCTTTACACTCCAGGGACTTGAGCCCATAATCAGTGCAGTATACAGGGAGTGCTGCGCTGTAGGAGGAGCTGCTTTTTGGATGAAACCTTAAACTGAGCTGGCATCTACCCCCTCGGATCAATGTAAAAGATTCCATGACACTATTTTAAAGAAGAACGGGGGAGTCTGCTCAGTGTTCTGACCAACATTTAATCCCTCGACTAACATCACCAGAACAGGTAATCTGGTCATTCATCTCATTGCTGTTTGTCGGACCTTGCTGTGAGCAGATAGGCTGCCGCGTTTCCTACATTGCAAACGTGACTGCGCTGCAAAAGTTCTTCATTGGTCGTTGTGAACCATAAAACCGTAGAAAAATTATGACACAGAAGGAGGCCATTCAGCCTGTAGTGTTCGGCACTGGCCGAAAAAACTAGCCGCCCAACCTAATCCCACTTTCCAGCAATTTACAGCACTTCAGGTGCATGTCCAGGTCCCTTTTCAAAGAATTGAGGGTTTCTGCCTCCGCCACCATTCCTGGCAGTGAATTCCAGACACCCACCACCCTCTGGGTGAAAACGTTTTTCCTCATGTCCCCTCTAATCCTTCTACCAATCACCTTAAATCTGTGTCCCCTGGTAATTGACCTCTCCACTAGGGGAAACAAGTCCTTTCTGTCTACTCTATCTAGGCCCCTCATAATTTTGTACACCTCTATTAAGTCACCCCTCAGCCACCTCCCTAGCCTATCCAATCTTTCCTCATTGTGTGTGTGTGTGTGGCGAAAGTTTTTAATTTGTCTTCTCAGGTATGGAGAGTACATCATACCCAGCAAAGCTCTGAAAAAGAATGATCACTATCAGGGCCACTGGAAAGAAGGCAAGATGCACGGCCATGGAATCTACAAGTATGTTGAGGTCTCACTTCAGCTATTGGTTGGCTTTGGGATGTGATTTAATATGCTTGCTGGTTTAGGGAAGGTGGCTTGGAGTCCTGAATTGATCTCGTTGGTTTACTGAGGTTTTGGCATCCTGATTGTATCCATTGTTTGGTTTTATGGTAGGGTCATCCTGTGACCTGATGGTCAGTTTGTTGTGTGTCTGTGGAGTGTTGGTTGGATTTGGACCCCCAGCCTGCTCTGTTCCAGTAATGCTTTGGTGACTTCAGTGGTGACTGGTTATACAGCAGCATCTGAGCCCTGCACCCCTAGCCATACTTGGTGAATGGGTTCAGCTGTAACACCGCTACTGATCTCAGCAACTTTCAAAATCCGCAGGAAATTGGTTCATTGATCATTTGCAGTCTAGGGATAACTGGACAAAGGAGGGTTTGGACCGAAGCTGTCACAAGTGCAGGTACACATCTCTTGGGAACTGGACTGAGAACCAAAACAGATTTCTTTTATAGTCCCTAGCAAACAGTTGAAGATCAGCTTCAATCCGTTCTGGAATCAGGGTTATACTGCCAACGTTTTTCTTGCTGGGAGATGGACCATAACAGCATTGCAGCATTTATTGTCCATCCCTGAGGGCATCAAGAGTCAGCCACATAGCATGGGCCACTGTTGATTGCACAATGTGCAGATTCAGGGAGCATTGTGACCTTGGGTGATGCTGTGTTTGTATAGAGTGGCTGTACAGTCCCTTCATCTGTGAGGCCTGGACTCCAACCCATCCTTGCCAAGTGAAGTAGAACTCTGCTGGCTGTATGGGTGCTATGTGTGATGACTTTAGATGATCCAGTTACTAGCAAACACAAACCATGTGATTGCCAGCTCAGTCAGAGTGGGTTGAGAAGTGGAGGCTGCATGAGAGACTGAACATCCATTCACCCTGCTGCTGTCTGGGCTACCCTTCTAAAGCTAGCGTTAAGGCATGTTACATGAACTGGGTTTGTAATCTCCTGGGTTTAGAAGGTTGAGAGGTGATCTAATCAAGGTGTTTTAAAATGGTAAAGGAATCCAATGCAGTAGATATCGAGAAAGTATTTCCTCTGGTAGGGGAACCCAGAACAGAGGGACTTAATCTTAAAATTAGAACTTGGCAATTGAGTTGCAAAATCAGAAAGCAATTTTCCACATCAAGAGTAGCAGGAAGTTGGAACTGTAAAGGCTGTGGATGCTGGGTTAATTGAAATTGTCAAGACTGAAATCGGTAGTTTTATTAGATATCTGAGAACAAGGGGCAAAGGTTGGTAAATAGAGTTGAGGTACAGATCAGCCACGAACGAATTGAATGGCAGAACAAGCTGGAGGGGCTGAAGAGCCGAATCCTGCTCCTGAGTTCCTCTGAGTTGGAGTGGAGGAAGCTCCTTACTATAGCTGACCTGGAGTGCTGATCCTGTTACTGGATGTCCAAAAGTAGGAAGAACATAATTAGTTATAAACTTTAGAAACCTCAGGCTGCAGGCCAATAACTTGGTGTTCAATAACTCAGTAATGGTGTTACTGCAATAAACATTTATCCCTGATGAAGAATAGAAGAGGCCTGAAAAATCCTGGCGTGGGTAATCTTCTGATATCTGGCCACATGTTGTTTTACCCGAGTGGTTGTGATTAGATGAGACTGACTGACTTCCTTCCTTTCTGCCTCCCCTCCACCACAGATATGCCACGGGAGAGGTGTACGAGGGCTGTTTCCAAGACAACATGCGCCATGGGCATGGTTTGCTCCGCAGTGGCAAACTGACATCGTCCTGTCCCAGCATGTTCATTGGGCAGTGGGCGCAGGACAAAAAATTGGGCTACGGCGTGTTTGATGATATCACAAGGTAATGAAATGTTATTTGCAATGTAAATCCCTTCATAGGATTCAAACGACACAGCATGTGATAAACAGCATTTCAGGGCTCCCATGTTTCTGTTTTATTTGTCATGCTCTGTTTAATTTGCAATTGGAGTTCTAAGCTGTAACATGTCCTCTTTTGTGAGGTATTGTTGGGTGCTAAAGGACTCACAGCCCCTTGACATTTCAGAGATCCACTGGCAGCCATGCTAAAAAGTCTGAGCTACATTTGGTCACCTACCCAAAGGCAGCAGATATAAATGAAAACGGGGGCCATGTAATGACATGGAACTATATGGGAAGAATCAAACTCCCTAGTAACAGATCTGTATGTTTTAGGTCGCATTGCCTAGTCACCTGTCTTATTAATCATTAATGCATGCTAAACAGCAGAAGCAGCATACTATCGACAGAGTTAAGTGATCCCAGAACCAATGGATCAGATCAAATCTCTACAGTCCGGCCACATCCAGTCGTGAATGGTGGTGGACAATTGAAGAAGTAATTAGAGGAGGAGGCTCCAAAAACATCCCCATCCTCGATGATGGGGGAGCCCAGTACGTCAGTGCAAAAGGCAAGGCTGAAGCATTTTCAACCATCTTCAGCCAGAAGTGTCGAGTGGGTAACCATCTCGGCCTCCTCCTGAAGTTCCTCCAAAATAGATGCCAGTTTTCAGCCTATTTGATTCACTCCACATGTATTGGGAAATGGTTGAAGGGACTGGATACAACAAAGGCTATGGACTCTGACAACATCCCGGCTGTAGTACTGAAGACTTGTGCTCCAGAACTAACCGCACCCTTAGCCAAGCTGTTCCAATGCAACTACGACACAGGCATCTACCCAACAGTGTGGAAAGGCCCAGGTATGGCCACAAAAAGCAGGACAAATCCAACCAGGCCAACAACCGCCCCATCATTCTACTTTTAATCATCTGTAAAATGACGGAAGGTGTCATCAACAGTGCGATCAAGTGACATTTACACCGCAACAACCTACTCACCAATGCTAAGTTTGGGTTCTGCCAGGGTCACTCAGTTCCAGATGTCATTACAGCTTTGGTCCAAACATGGACGAAAGAGTTGAATTCCATGCCGAGGTGAGAGTGACTGCCCTTGATATCAAGGCAGTATTTGACTGAGTATGGCATCAAAGAGCCTGAGCAAAATTGAAGTCAATGGGAACGGGGGAAAATGCTCCACTGGTTGGAGTCATACCTAGTACAAAGGAAGATGGTTGTGGTTGTTGGATGCCAATCATCTCAAGCCCAGGACATTGCTGCAGGAGTTCCTCAGAGGAGTGTCCGAGACCCAACCATCTTCAGCTGTTCCATAAAGTCAGAAATGGTGATGTCCGTTGACGATTGCGCAGTGTTCAATACTATTTGCAATTCCTGAGAACTGAAGCAATCTACGCCCATGTGCAGCAAGACCTGGGCAAAATTCAGGCTTGGGCTGAGAAGTGGCAAGTAATATTTGCAGCACACAAGTGTTAGGCAATGACCATCTCCAACAAGGGAGAATCTAACCATTTCCCCTTTACATTCAATGGCATTACCAATGCTGAATCCCCCACCATCAACATCCTGGGGGTTACCATTGACTCGCAACTTAACTCGATCAGCCATGCAAATACTGTGGCTACAAGAGCAGGTCAGAGGCTGGGAATTCTGTGGCGAGTAACTCATCCCCTGACTCCCCAAAGCCTGTCCACCATTTACAAGGCGCAAGTCAGACAAAAAGTGGTCACTAAGCCGGAGATATTTGGAAGGGTGACATAAACTCAAAGAGGTGGATTTTAGGGTAGATCTTAATGGAGCAGAGACAGGTGGAAGGTTTTAGTAAGAGCATTCCAGAGTTTATGGCCTCGACTGCTGAAGGCATGGCCACCAATGGGATTAGAACATGAGGATGAGAATTTAAAATTTAAGGTGTTGGGGAACCAGGAGTCAGCAAGGTGATGGGTAAATGGGACTTGGACCAAGTTAAGATACCAGCATCAGAGTTTTGGATGAGCTGAAGTTTATGGAGGGTGGGAATCTGGCTAGGAGAACATTGCATTAGTTAAGTCTGGTGGTGACAAAAGCAAAGGATGAGGATTTCAGCAGCTAATTGGTTTTAGTAGCTGCAGAGATGGGTGATATTACAAAGAATAATGTAGGCAGTCTTGATGGAGAAGATATGGGGTCCAATGCTTAGCGCCAGGTCACATAGGGCACTGAGGTTGCGAACAGTCTGATTTCGCCTCAGCTAGTGGCCATTGAGGGGAATTTGAGTCAGTGGCTAAGGAATGGAGTCTGTGGTGCGATCTAAAGACATGACTTGGCCTTGTCAGTAGTTAATTGGAGAAAATACCTGCTCGTCCAACACGGGATGTTGGACCAGCAATCTGACTGTCCAGTGGCAGTGGGGGAGCCAAGTGAGGTGAAGAGGTCGATATAAGTGTCTTCAGTGCATATGTGAAATCTGGCACCATGTCTAGAGATAATGTCACCAGAAGGCACCATATGGAGGGAAAGGACCAAGGATTTATCCTTGGGAGACTCCAGAAGTTACAGTGCAGGAGCGGGAAGAGATGCCATTACAGGGGATTCTCTGGCTACCAACTGGACAGGTAAGAATGAAATAGGCAAGAGTGGTTCCAACCAGCTGGGCAGTGGAGAAGAGACATTGAAGTAGGATGGTGTGGTCTACCTTATCAAACACTGCAGACAGGTTAAGAAGGATGAGGAGGGATAGTTTGTGACTTTGATTAGTGGTGTGGCATTGACGGTAAGCTGATATGAGGGATTCACCAATGGAGTTGCAGGAAAGGTGGGCCCAGATTTGGGAGAACTTAGAGGGAAAGGAGTTTGGAGATGGGACAGTAACATACAAGAATAGCAAAGTCTAGGGTGGCTTTTTTTTTTGAAGGGGTTGGGGGTGCGGGGGAGAGAAGTACCTGAATAAAGGGAACCATTTACAATGGGAATCAGGAAAGGAAGTTGGGCAGTCAGCAGTTTACTTTGATTGGAGCCAAGCAAGCAGGAAGAGGTTCCCATGAACAAGATGAGCTTAGAGGTCTTGATAAGGGAGAAACTAGGCAACGATGCCAGTTCAGGGGAGCCTTGGGAGAGTTTCGGATTGCTGGGGAAGGTGTTAATGTGACAGTGGTAGCTGAGCAGATCACCTGAATCCTAGTGACAAAAAACGTCTGCAAGTTCTTCAAGGTATACACCATTGTGACTAGTATGGAAAAAGTACATTCGCTATGTTACTGTAAACTAAGCTGAGTGGACAAGGGGTCATGGACTTAAAGCAATTAATGGTAAACTTAGGACTAATATCAGAGTTTTTCTGCACATGAAGTGATGGGTCATGGAATGGACTCTTAGAGCCATGGAGACCCAAACTGTGCTATCATTTAGACAATTGATACAGTAATGGAGAGATTGCAGGCTGTTTCTGGATGGATGAATTAAGATGGGTCAAATGGACCACACGTTGGCAGTGACACACTAGGAAAGGATTTACACCATATGACACAGTTCCTGCAGTCGGCTGCGTGACTGGTAACATTCCATTAACTGCACTGTAAGTACGTTATCTTAACAGCATACTAAATGTACATTTATATTTTACAAGGGCGGGGGGGGATTTTATTTGACTGCATTCCACTAATATTGGACATTTTATTAATTCATTATTATTTCCTTGTTTTATTAGCAGTTTAGTTATTATAGTGCCTTTCGTGACATCAGAATGCTCCAAAGCGCTTTACAGCCAATGGAGTACTTTTGATATATAGCCACAAAAATTCATTATAATTATTTGAGGAGGGTGCAAATGGAAAGGACTTGAGTTGCAATTCTGTCAGTAAAAGCTAGTTTGGAGAGGCTGGAGACTAAATTCAACACCTGATGGAAGCACAGCTCTACCAGTGTGCAATTATCTCCAAAAATTAGCAAAACACCTGGAGATTGAAAGAAAGAACTTGCATTTATATTGCACCTTTCATGAAATCATACAATAACACAGCACACAGGGAGGCCATTTGGCCTAACAAGTCTGTGTCAGCTCTTTCAAAGTACAATCCAGTTAGTCCCACACCCACGTTCTTTCCCTATGTTCCTGCAGTATTTTCTCCAAGTATTTATTCAATAACGTTTTGAAAGCTACTATTGAATCTGTTTCCGCCAGCCTGTCAGGCAGTACTTAGCAGCTGTGTTCCAGACAGTGTTTCACAAGCTCAGGGCAGGATGTCCCATAGCACTTTGAAAACAATTAAATACTTTTGAAGAGTTGTCACTGTTGTAATGTAAGAAATGCAGTTGCTAATTTGTACACAACAAGGTCTTGCAAAGAGCCAGGAGATAATGACCAGATAATCTGTTTTAGTGGTGGTTGAAGGGTAAATGTTGCCCAGCACACTGCAGAGAACTCCCCTGCTGTTCTTTACATAGTGCCGTGCATTTTTTTTTTTACCCCCAGCTGAGAGGGCAGGCAAGACCTCTGTTTAACGTTCCAGCCGAAAAACAGTACCTCTGACAGTGCAGCACTCACTCAGTACTGCACTGAAGCATCGGATATAAATGTGTGGTCAAGTCTTTGAAGTGTGATTGAATCCTCGACCTTCTGACTCTGAGGTGAGAGTGAAACATCTGAGCAAAGGCTTAGAGACTCGGTTATCTGTGAGGCGTTTGTGATCAGAGACTGAGTATCTGCACTGTTTATTTACTCTGTCCTGAATTTTTGGTAAAGGGAATGTGATGGCCTTTGGGCCAGTGGGGGATTTACTTCGTTTTCATACAGCTTGGAAACTTTTATCAGTTTGACCAACTTTGGAGAGCTTTAGGGATTGTGCAGATGTTCACTGCATGAAAAACACGTGCAGTCCATCTGGAAATATCTAATCTCTAGATGTAATCAGGAGCAAGGGACTGGGACGCAGAACAAACTATGAATTGGGTCTATTGAACCCATTCCTTTAACAAACCATTGTCCCACTGCAGCTCCCACTCCAGATGCTCGGACAGGTCAAAAAACTGGAGGCAAAACCTCCAAGAGACGAGCATTCAAACTCATCCATAATTCTGTTTCACCCCCACCCTAAAAGTTATCCATTGAAATCTGCAGCAAATTGGACATCGTGATTGACTGACCACTTGCTTTCCACTCCAGACAGTCCCATCATTCCCAACAGGACAGATCTGCAGCGTTCTGGAAAGTTTACATTCATCCTTTTGCATTTCAAATCTTCAGTAACCCTTTTTAAAGTTTCCCTCAGCCCCTCCAATAACTCCTGCAGTTGACTCTGCAGTTGGCCTCCCTCTCGCTTTATCACTTTCTTCACCTTCTAACCTCATATTCTGTGTCACTGTGTTCATGGGTATGTTTCCCTTTGCTCTGCTGCTCATCACGCTCTCCAGTCAAGTTCCCTGTGACCAGCTTGGCTCTGTTGCATTCCCACCAGCTCCATCGGCATCCACACTCTGCCCTTTACATACTTCTGGCATTTGCTTCCATGTGGATTCTTTCAGTGTTGGCAACAGAGTTGACCATTTTGGGGAAAAGCTACTGGTGCTTAGAGAGTGGCAGGAATGTTCCAGTGTCCAGTAATGAAAGCCACCAGTTTGCTGTAAATGTTAGGCTGTGTTGGCCTGAAAGGCATTTTTTGATCTCTGGTCTGTGCTGCATCAGCAGTTATAGTCTAGTGGTTGGCCTGGGTTGGGGAGGAGAATGTTGGCCGGAGTCTCATGTCCCTGATTGCTGTGGGTCCTACTGCATTGAGTGTTGATGTGATCAGTCTTGTCCACGACACTCTTCATAGTGGAATAGCTTACCTACACCCAATTTCCAGGGTCTCGCATGTAAGAACAGTCACTTGGGCAAAGTACTGAGGGGTTGTGGGAGGCCGGGCAGATTGTGCCTCTGGGACTGTACCCCAGCGAGAGTCAGGACAGGAGCGAGACAACCGCATTGGGGGGGTGGGGGGTGGAAGCACAATCCGCTCTTCGTATTTTATTTCCTCCCCACTTTTCTGACTGTTCTTGTCCCCTTGCAGGACACCCACCATCAAACGTCCACACCCCGCCAGGAGAGTGGGATGGTCCTGGCCGTGGACGTCTCAGGCACCATCATCAGTGCACCTCCGTGACCAGCCAGCACGAGGCACAGGGTGAGCCCAGCCACAATCCATTTTTACCCTTCTCCTTTACCCCATGCATGGAACTCCTCACCCCTGCATGGAACCCCTGTCCAACAGCCTAACCCAGCTGAAAACTAGAAAAACCTTGCTCGAGAGTGGCCCATACAAGATTGAGCATAAACAGCAATTGGGACTGTAACTCGCTGCAGGAGAACTGAGCGTTCGATATCAACTACAGGGATTGAGACACTTCACACCATTTGTGATGTGGTTCCTGGTGTGACTAAATCTGTAGCCAGATCTTCACATAGCCACTGCAGATTTGTTCCGAACCATTTTCAATCCATATCCGTACCCTGTGCCCCACCCCCTCTAACCCCACAACAGGTAAAAGTGCAGCCCCTGGCCACCATTTTGCCAGAGTGGCCATTCTTCTTGTAATGAGCCTTGACAGTGGGTGTGACTTGGTTATTCAACCATTGGGAGCATCACAGCCAGACCTGTCAAGTTAGGATCAGAAACCTTGGTCAGTTTCCCCCCCCTCCACATGAGGGCAATGGGCTAACTTGTAGTTCTCCAAATGGCATCTGTTTGAGATCAGCTGATTCGCTGCAGACCAGGGATCGAATCTGGGATCTTCACCTTCTATCTCGCCCAGCTCCTCGCTGACCGAACAAGCTGGTCCACCTGGAGAGCCTTCGTGACTGGTTGTATAACGCTTGTGTTTTGCTCTTGGCCTCGAGCTCAGTGAGGTCTCATGCCGAGGAATGATGGTTACATCCTGGCTGATAATGCATCAAGGAATGGCATATACTGTCTCAACATCACCCCGTCCATTCTCGCTGGTCATTAAACAAGTCTATTACTCTCTGCACTAAATAACAAGCACCTGTAATTCCCTCCCTCCCTAAAAATATCACTCTATTGATGGTTGATTTGATATAACGTTCATCGGCCAGTGACCCATCCTTTGGTTCACTTTGCTCTGTGTGCCACAATAACCATTTGGGGTTAATTGTGACTTTTCCCTGACACCGGAATGATTCGAGCTTCAGAATGTCAGACCCGGTCAGCAGCAAGGGAGCAGGTCATTGTGTTTCCTGCTGATGCGTGATTTTAATGTCACTAGTTTTGACATTGGATGAGGCTTCTCCCACAGGGGCCTTGTTAATCGATGTCCCAAGACATACATGAGACCAGGATGGCATTGTGACCCACTCTTGAGTGGATAGTTGCCTCTGACCCCTACCAAGTAAAGTTGTTGAAGCAAGGAGGAGCACATCTGCGTCTCTGCTGCCTCAGCTTCTCCCTTAGCTTAACAGCGCGACCCTCGAGCATCCGACTCCTAGACTTGTCTTGGTGCTGGCATGCAGCCTCTCGTCTACCCAATCTTCATTATCCTGTACCCCAGTGAGGGTCAACACCTTCAGGAGAAGATAATATTTTATGTTTGGTGAGGGGAATTCACAGCTTATTTTAGCCACATGTCTCCCACAGAAAAGAATGGTCTTTTGTGTCTGTGTATGTTGTTGAAAGCTGTCAACAAACACATGGAAAGCAGCCTCGTCTTGAACAACGGATGTTGTAGGGTGTATCTGCTTTTGAATCTTCAGCTGGATTAGGGTCCTGCTGGGTTCTGGAGGCAAGCTCTGTCTAGTTCTGTAATATGTTCCAGGATACATGATTTAACAAATCTGATCTATTGCGCCTGAGCTGGTCCTGCTTCCTTACCTCTACCCCCGTAATCTCCCTCCGTGGCATCTCTCCCCAGTAACCTCCCCTCGGCAGCATCTGCCTCTCATGGTTCCATTCCTATCTGTCTCAAAGTAACCGATTGGTCTCTTACAATGGCTTCTCCTCCTGCCCAACACTGCCACAGCTAGAATCTCCCCAGAGAAAAGGAAGAAAAACTTGCATTTCTGTGATGCCTTTCACGCCCTTTGGGTGTTTCAAAATGCTTTACAGCCAATTAAGTACTTGTGAAATGTAGTCCCTGTTGTAATGTAGGAACGCAGTAGCCAATTGATGCACAGCAAGCTTGCACACACAGAAAGGAGTGAATTGCAACTAGAGTAAAGGCTTTTAAAATGAGAATTTGGTGAGAGTGGGAATTTACAGGTAAGTAGTGTGTTTTTATCAAACTGAAATTGAACTTAGTTCTTTTAAAGTCAGTTGGCTGTTCAATGTCAAACATTGCGGCGCAGTGGTTAGCACCGCAGCCTCACAGCTCCAGAGACCCGGGTTCGATTCCGGGTACTGCCTGTGTGGAGTTTGCAAGTTCTCCCTGTGTCTGCGTGGGTTTTCTCTGGGTGCTCCAGTTTCCTCCCACAAGCCAAAAGACTTGCAGGTTGATAGGTAAATTGACCATTATAAATTGTCACTTGTATAGGTAGGTGGTAGGGAAATATAGGGACAGGTGGGGATGTTTGGTAGGAATATGGAATTAGTGTAGGATTAGTATAAATGGGTGGTTGATGTTCGGCACAGACTCGGTGGGCCGAAGGGCCTGTTTCAGTGCTGTATCTCTAATCATAATAATCTAATTGTAACTCAGTCACTGACTAGATATTGAGTATTGTATGGCTGGGGCTTGATTGGCCAGTGAAAACTGTTGAGTGTCTGAAAGATAATATATTGAGGGGGTTTATCTGCAAGAGCACAGAGTGTAAACGGCTTAAAGCAGTGAATTGTGGACAGAGTGAAGGCTTTAAAATAGGAAAGTGGTGAGTGTAGGTATTGGGTGCAGTGGGGGGAAGCAGATGCTAAGTAATTTAAACCGAGGGGCAACAGCAAATCAGAGTGAGGGAGCACCCTAAGTCAAGAGAACTTTAAGTGAATAGAGAGTTAATTTCAACAGCTGAGACCTGTTGCCTGCACATCCTGTGCCATGTAGGAAATCCAGGACGCTTTGTGTGTTCTGGACAGCCTTTTGTGCAGGAAGTGCCTCCAGCCACTTGAGCTTCAGCTCAGGGTTTCTGAACTTGGGCGGCTGGTGTAATTTGGAATGCACTACCTGAAAGTGTGGTGGAATCAGATTCCATGGTAACTTCTAAAAGGCAATTAGACATGACTTGAAGAGGACTAATTTGCAGGGTTATGGGGTTGAAAACTGGGGTCTGGGACTAAATTGAACAGCTCGTTCAATGAGCTGCTACAGACACGATGGGCTGAATGGCCTTCTGTGGTGTAAGATTCAATGACCTTAAAGGTGGTAATTTGGATTACTCCCTGTTCCAGCTGCTAGTAAGTATCAGAAGATAAAACAGGTTAATGGGTGACTGGAGAAATGGTGCAAGAGGGACCTGTATAAGATGGGAAATTTGCGCCTCAACAGGGCTGGAATCAATGTCCTCGCAAGGACATTAACGCGTGCTGTGGGGGAGAGTTTTAATCTAATTTAGCAGGGGGAGGGGAAGCAGGATGAATCGTTAGAGAGGAGCAACAAGGTGTATAGAGGATTGGGAGAGATAAGCAGTATTAGAAATAAATAGTAGTTGAGAAAAAGAAGGGATCAGACAAAGGAGAAGTACAAATCAGGTTAAGGAGGGTTTGGATTGCATGTGCATAAGTGCAGAGAGTGAGGTAAGTAAGGTTGGTGAACTGCAGGTGCTAGTTGCCACATGAGGTTATGGTATTGTTGCAATAATGGGATACCTGAATCAAACAAACCAGGAATGGAAACTTAACATTCCTGGCTACAATGTAGTCAGGAGGAAGAAAAAAGGTGATGGGGAGAGGTGGCAGTATTTATTGACCAGAGATACTGTTAGTCTTGGTAAGGAATGATATGCTTGAGGATTCAAAGACAGAATGTATTTGTATAGCGTTATGGAGCAGAATATGAGTTGTTACAGTCTTGGGTGAATAACTTAGACCACCAAAATAGTGAGAAGGAGTTGGAAGAGAATATCTGCAAGCGAATTTCAGAATGATCTAAAACAATAGAGTAGTGATAATGGGGGAATTTCAATTATCCTAACATAGGCTGGGAAAAAAATAAGTGTAAAAGGGTAAGGAGGAGGAGGGATTCCTGAGATATGTACAGGAGAACTTTGTTAATCAGTATGTTTCCAGCCCAATGAGGAGGGAAGCAGTGCTGGATCCATTTCTGGAGGTATTTCAGTAGGAGAGCATTAAAAAAAAACTTGCATTTATATTACGCCTTTCACGACCACAAGACACCCCAAAGCGCTTTATAGCCAATTAATTACTTTTGAAGTGAAGTCACTACTGTAATGCAGCAAGCGCAGCAACCAATTTGCACACAGCAAGCTCCCACAAACAGCAATGTGTACCAGATCTTTTTTTTTTTCTGTTGATTGAGGAATAAATATTGGCCAGGACACCAGGGAGAACTCCCCTGCACTTTGAAATAGTTCCATGGGATCTTTTACATCCACCTGAGAGGACAGACAGGACCTCAGTTTAATGTCTCATCCGAAAGACGGCACCTCCAAAAGTGCAACACTCCTCAGTACTGTATTGGAATGTCAGCCTGGATTTTTATATTCAAATCCTAGAGTGGGACTTGAACCCACAACCTTGTGACTGAGGCAAGAGTGCTACCAGCTGAGCCGCGGCTGAAATATTTGGGAAACAATGATCACGTCATCAGGTTTAAGTAAAGAAAAATACAAGGTGGAGGTACTTAACTGGAGGAGGACCAGGTGGGTTGAAATCCAAGATTGGCAGGTAAAACAGTAAATGAGTAATGGGAAACCTTCAAGGAGGTGGCTCAGGTACAGTCTAGACACGTTTCCATGAGGGAGACATGAAGGGCATCCAAAGCTAGAGTTTGCTGGTGGTCTAAAGATACAGAGATTAAAGTGAAACAGAAAAAAGGAGTCCTATGGTATATGTTAGTTGAGGATCAAGCAGAATATTGAAAGTTACAGTGGAGATCCACAAGAGGAAATAAGATGGACAGAGAGAAATTCAATAGATAAAAGATAGGTAGAGGAGATACTTAAAAGCTTGTCAGCTCCAAGTAGAAATCCTGGTCCAGTTGGGATGCATCTTAGGTTGCAGTAGGAAGTAAGGAAGTAACAGTGGAAATAGCAGAGGCTCTGACTACAATCTTCCGATCCTCCTTGCTTACGGGAGTGGCGCCAGAGGATTGGAGGGCTGCAAATGTAACACCCTGTTCAAAAATGGGAGAGGAATAAACCTGGCAACTCCAGCCCAGTCGGGTGGTGAGAAAATATTTTTAAATGAAATATATTATTTGAGACAATACTTTGGGACAACATTAATTGTCACTTGGAAAAACATGGATAATAGATGCCAACCAGCACAGATTGGTTAAAGGTAAACCATATCTGTCAGAATGCCAAGGCCTTGGCAAAGATGTAGAGGAGATTTACTAGAATGGTGCTGGGGATAAGGGACTTCAATTACATGGAGACTAGAGAAACTGGGGTTGTTCTGCTTAGAGTACAGAAGGTTAAGGAGCGATTTAATAGAGGTGTTCAAAATCACTGGATGGTTTTGATAGAAGATAAAGCATGAAACTGTGCTCAATGGCAGGAGGATCGGTCATCAGAGGACACAGATTTAAGGTAATTGGCAAAGAGCCGGAGGGGAGATGAGATTTTTGTTGACGCAATGAATTGTTGTGTTCTGGAATGCACTGCCTGAAAGGATGGTGGAAGCAGATTTACGAAGTAACTTTCAGAAAGGAGTTGGATGCATACTTGAAGGGGAAAATGTAGCAGGACTATGGGGAAAGAGCAAGGAAGTATGACTAATTGGATAGCTCTTTCAAAGAACTGGTTCAAAGAGTGGGCCGAATGACCACCACCTGTGCTCTATCATTCTTTGAAAGTGATGTGATAAATAACCGGATGATGTATTTTAGTGATGTTGGTTAAGGGATAAATATTGGTCACCACACCGGGGGCTGCCACAGGATTCTTCAAGTCCACCTGAGAATGTCTCATCCAAAAGATGGCACATCCAACTGCAGCACTTCCTCTACTGCATTGGAATGTCAGCCTGGATCATGGACTTAAATCTGTGGAGTGAGTTTGCGCACAGACCACCTGGCTTCGAGCACAGTGCTACCACTGTGCCACGGTTGACAAAGTTCTTCTTTTCTTCCTGTCTTTTGCATGTTGGCTCTTGGCAACATCAGTTGAAAATGTGGAGTCATCTTCTGTGTGTCCCAGACCCTGCTGTCCTCTGCCAAAACTGCTTATTACTCCAGAATCACATTCAAGAGCAAAGATAATCCCCGGCATTTCTCCACTGCCAGCTATCACCTTTAGCCCCACTTCCTTTGCCCCTACTTCCTCACCTCCAACAAGTACAATTGATATCAAGATTAAGACTATGTCCCTGCCATGTTTTCGCCCCCCCCTTGATTTCTTCAAGATCCCCCTCTACCCCAACGTAACTTTGAACCAGGAGCTTGCCCTAGTTTCTCTCCTATCCCCCTCGTGCCCTCTCCAAGCTCATCTCCTCCATGACACCAGCCTAATCCTCTCGTTTCCATTAAACTGCTGACCACTCATCTTCCCTTCCTGGCCCCCATACTAGATGAGATTGTAAATGGATCCTCTCCTTGGGTGCTGTCCTCTTTTTCAAAACCACCACCAACTCCCTCCTCAAAACACCTACTCCTAATCCCTCTATCCTTGCTGATCTCCAAACCTCCCTTTCCTCACGTCCTTGAATGCGCTGTTGCTTCCCAAATCTGTGCCCACTTTTCTAGAAACTCAATATTTGAGAACCTCTCCAATCAGATTTCTAACCCTGCCACAGTACCGAACAAGACTTAATCAAAGTCACACACCACATCCTCTGTGAATTTGGTGGACTACCTTCCTTACCCTTCTCAACCTATCTGTAGACCTTTACTAGGTTGACCACACAACCTTCCTCTAACACCTCTCCTCCATTCTCCAGCTGACTGGGCCAGTCCTCGCCTGGCTGCACTCTTAGCTATCCAGTTGTAGCCACTGGTTCTGCTCTTAGGCCTGCACAGTTAACTATAGACTCCTGCAAGGATCTGACCTTGGCCCCATCCTGTTTCTCGACTGCATACTGTCCCTTGGTGACATCATCCAAAAACATGGTGTCAGGTTCCACATCAATGCTGGCATCGCCCAACTTTATCTCACCATCTCTCTTGACCCCTCCACTGTCTCTGTTGTCAGGAAGCTCATCTGACATCCAGTTCTTGAGCCACAATTTCCACCTGCAGGTTTGGCCCTTGTGACAAACTATCCCTATCACAAGTTTCAAAGTTTTATTCCCTCCCTGGCCACTTCAAGTTCCAACTGATTATTTGTGACTTCAGCATCTATTTGACTCTGAGCTAAACATCTGACCCCATATCCTCTCCATCACAAACATCAACAATACCACTTCCATAATAACACACAGAATTACACAATGTACAGCACAGAAACAGGCCATTTGGCCCAACTGGTCCATGCCAGTGTCTCTGCTGCACAAGAGCCTCCTTCTATCCCCTTTCCTCTAATCCTATCAGCATAACCTTCTATTCCCTTCCCTAATATGTTTATCTAGCTCCCTTTAAATGCATCTATGCCATTCACTGTCACTTTATCTTTATCAGCGATATAGTTCCAAGTCAGGATGGTGTGTGGCTTGGAGGGGAACTTGCAGGTGGTGGTGTTCCCATGCATCTGCTGCACTTGTCCTTCTAGGTGGTAGAGGTCATTGGTTTGGAATATGCTGTCCAAGGAGCCTTGCTGCAGTGCATCTTGTAGATGGTACACACTGCTGCCACTGTGCATCAGTTTAACAAACAAAATTTGACACTAAGCCACACAAGATATTAGGGCAAATGACCAAAAGCATGATCAAAGAGGTAGATTTTAAGGAGTATCTTAAAGGAGGATAGAGAGGTGGAAGGAGGGAATTTCAGAACTTAGGGCCCAGACAACTGAAGGCACAGGCACCAATGGTGGAGCAATTAAAATCAGGGATGTTTAGAAGACCAGAAATTGAGGAGTGCACATATTGCGGAGGGTTGCAGTACTGGAGAAGATTACAAAGATAGAGAGGAGTGAGGCCATGGAGGGATTTGAAAATATGGATGAGAATTTTAAAAACGAGGGATTGTTTAACCGGGAGTCAATATGGCTCAGTGAGCACTGCAGATGATGGGTTAATGGGACATAGTGAGAGTTAGGGCACAAGCAGCAGAGTTTTAGATAATCTCAAGTTTACAGGGGGTTGAATGTAGGAGGCCGATCCAGAGTGTATCGGAACAGTGAATTCTAGAGGTTACCAAGGCATGGATGAGGGTTTCAGTCACAGCTGAGCTGAGGCATGGGTGGAGTCAGGCGATGCTACGTCAGCACTACAACTATCGCCGTGTCCCTAGGCTTCTGTGAGGCACCTGCAACTGTTTTTCCATATTAAAGGCACTATATGTAGATATAAGTTGTTGTTGTTTGACAATCTGTGAAGAACTGTTAAACTTCTCAGGAGATCTGATTTATCATCTCATGCTTATAGTGTAAGGATGTGACATGGGCTATGTTCTTGATGTTCCTGGAATAATGTAGATGCATCCAGACACTGACAAGTCAGCACAGTTTTTGATGTCAGCTCTTGCATGTAAGAGATGTTTCAGTGTCACTGGGTTTATTTAGTATGTTAATACCAGAGCAATGTAGGAGAAGCTGTACAAAGCAGTCCCTTTAATTCTGTGCCTGCTGCCCCTTCTATCTGTGTCTAACTGTAAAGGTTTCTACAGGTATGTAGAGATAAAGATTGGTGAAGACAAATGTAGGTCCCTTACAGTCAGAAACAGGGGAATTTATTATGGGGAACAAAGAAATGGCTGACCAACTAATTGCATACTTTGGTTCCGTCTTCACAAAGGAGGGCACAAATATCGTACCAGAAATGTTGGGGAACACATGGCTTAGTAAGAGAGAGGAACTGAAGGAAATCAGTATGAGTAGAGAAATGGTGTTGGGGAAATTGATGGGATTGAAGGCCAATAAATCCCCAGGGCCTGATGGTATGCATCCCAGAGTACTTAAGGAAGTGACCTTGGAAATAGTGGATGCATTGGTGGTCATCTTCCAAGATTCTATCGACTCTGGAACAGTTCCTACAGATTGGAGGGTAGCTAATGTAACCCCACTATTTATAAAGGGAGGTAGAGAGAAAGCAGGGAATTATAGACCAGTCAGCCTGACGTCAGTAGTGGGGAAAATTCTAGAGTCCATTATCAAAGATTTTACAGCAGAGCACTTGGAGAACAGTGGTAGAATTGGACAGAGTCAGCAGGGATTTACGAAAGGGAAATCATGCTTGACAAATTTACTGGAATTCTTCAAGGATATAACTAGTAGAGTTGATGAGAGGGAGCCAGTGGATGTGGTTTATTTGGACTTTCAGAAGGCTTTCGACAAAGTCCCACATAAGAGATTAGCGTGTAAAATTAAACCGCATGGGATTGGGGGTAGTGCATTGCGATGGATAGAAAATTGGTTGGCAGACAGGAAACAAAGAGTAGGGATAAATGGGTCTTTTTCTGAATGGCAGGTAGTGACTAGTGGGGTACCGCAAGGATCGGTAGTAGGACCCCAGCTATTCGCAATATATATTAATGATTTAAATGTAATATCTCCAAATTTGCAGATGAAACAAAACTGGGTGGCAAGGTGAGTTGAGGATGCAGAGAGGCTTCAGGGTGATTTGGACAAGTTGAGTGAGTGGGCTAATGCATGGCAGATGCAGTATAATGTGGATAAATGTGAGGTTATCCACTTTGGTAGCAAAAACAGGAAGGCAGATTATTATGTGAACGGCTATAAATAGAGAGGGGAATATGCAGCGAGACCTGGGTGTTCTCGTACACCAGTCGCTGAAGGTAAGCATGCAGGTGCAACAGGCGATAAAAAAGGCAAATGGTATGTTGGCCTTCATAGCGAGAGGATTCGAGTACAGGAGCAGGGATGTCTTGCTGCAATTGTACAGGGTCTTGGTGAGGCCACACCTGGAATATTGTCTGCAGTTCTGGTCTCCTTATCTGAGGAAGGATGTTCTTGCTATAGAGGGAGTGCAGCAAAGGTTTACCAGACTGATTCCTCGGATGGCGGGACTGACGTATGAGGAGAGATTGAGTCAGTTAGGATTATATTCACTGGAGTTCAGAAGAGTGAGAGGGGATCTCATAGAAACCTATAAAATTCTAACAGGACTTGACAGGGTAGATGCAGGAAGGATGGTGGGGGAGTCCAGAACCAGGGGTCATAGTCTAAGGATATGGGTTAAACCTTTCAGGACTGAGATGAGGAGAAATTTCTTCACCCAGAGAGTGGTGAGCCTGTGGAATTCGCTGCCACAGAAAGTAATTGAGGCCAAAACATTGTATGTTTTCAAGAAGGAGTTCGATATAGCTGTTGGGTCTAAAGGGATCAAAGGATATGGGGAGAAAGCAGGAACAGGTTACTCAGTTGGATGATCAGCCATGATCATAATGAATGGCAGAGCAGGCTCGAATGGCCTACTCCTATTTTCTGTGTTTCTATGTCTGTGGCTCCCTCGCGCTCCCTCTCGCGCTCCCTCTCGCGCTCCCTCTCGCGCTCCCTCTCGCGCTCCCTCTCGCGCTCCCTCTCGCGCTCCCTCTCGCGCTCCCTCTCGCGCTCCCTCTCGCGCTCCCTCTCGCGCTCCCTCTCGCGCCCCCCCTCGCGCCCCCCCTCGCGCCCCCCCTCGCGCCCCCTCTCGTCCCCCCCTCTCGTCCCCCCCCTCGCTCGCGCTCGTCCCCCCCTCGCTCGCGCTCGTCCCCCCCTCGCTCGCGCTCGTCCCCCCCTCGCTCGCGCTCGTCCCCCCCTCGCTCGCGCTCGTCCCCCCCTCGCTCGCGCTCGTCCCCCCCTCGCTCGCGCTCGTCCCCCCCTCGCTCGCGCTCGTCCCCCCCTCGCTCGCGCTCGTCCCCCCCTCGCTCGCGCTCCCTCTCCCCGCTCACTCGCTGTCCCTCGTTGACATCTCTCTCCTTTTCGATTTGTTCACTTATTTTCCCAGTGTCTAGATCTGTTGAAAGGTCCTCACTCAAATGTGAACCTATTTTTTCTCTTACAAGTACTAACAGACCTGTATGTTCCAATTTCAAAACTCTACAGTTGTACACTTTACCCTTTGTTGTAACTCTTTTGGAAAGTTGCCAGATTGTATCCAACCGTAATCCTGGTTAATAAATTAACTCAGCACTTGTCTCTTACAAACACAGCTATCCTTCTTGTTTCAGAGGGGAGAAGTACATGGGCATGTGGTTGGATGATGTTCGTCATGGCAACGGAGTTGTGGTCACTCAGTTTGGCCTGTACTATGAGGGTGCCTTCAGCAACAGTAAAATGGCGGTGAGTCTTTGTTCATGTCACTCGGGTAGATGCAAACTCGTGTGCTGTTAACAAGCTACCTGTACCTCCTGGAGCTGAAATCGGAGACTGGCCACATCTCTTGGGCTCTTTCTCTCCTTCAGTCCAACATCTGGTAGCCTGAAAACGCTCCCACTTCTGAATCTTGTCAATGGATCTGGTTATGGACCATATTTGATCCAGTGCTTCAGCTCTGCCTTGCCACAGCCAGAAGAGGTCAGTTTTGATGGTACAGTAGCATAGTGGTTGTGTTACTGGACTAATGATCTGGAGGCATCAGCTCAAATCCCACAAAGGCAGCTGGAGAATTTAAATTCAGTTAATTAGAAGTAAATCTGAAATAAAGCCAACATCAGTGATTATAGTCACCATGTAACTACCAGATTGTCGTAAAAACCCCTCTGCTTCACTAATGTCCTTTAGGGAAGGAAATCTGCTGTACTTACCCAGTTTGGTCTATATGTGACTCCAGACCCACAACAGTGTGGTTGATGCTTAACTGCCCTATCAAATGGCCAAGCAAGCTACTCAGTTGTATAGGGATGGACAATTGTTGCTTGCCTTGCCAGGAATCTCTCACTCATCCTGTCAAGGAATTTTTAAAAAACTGGCCACATGTCTAATGAATTTGGGCATAGTGGGGGGCGCAATATCAAAAACAGCAGGGAGGCCTGTAAAAAATATAATTCCAGTTCCTGTGAGCTTGTGGAATGGGCAGACATAGGGCAAATTCAGTTTTATGTGGGGGTGTGAGGTGATGCATTCTGGAAGATAAGCAAGGAGTGGAAGTGAACACTCAATGGAGAGACACTGAACAGTGTGGATGAAGGGAGACCCGGAGGGATCAAATATATAATTCCTTGAAGTGTGAGTGCAGGTGGATAAAACCATGGAAAGGCGAACAGCATTTTGGGTTTTCGAAATAAGGTACAGGAGTAAAGTGGTAATGATGATCTATACAAATTAGAGCATACAGTGTAGATTCAGGGATGTGAAACTATTGTCATGAGAGACGAGGTACTGGGATTATTTCCACTAGAGCAGAGGAGAATATGAGGTGATTTAATGGAGATTTTGTTATGAAGAGTTTTGATGAAGTGTAATTAACATTTTCACTGATAGAGGTTAGTGGAAAACACTCTCCACAGGGTTATTGGAGCATGGAATGCTTTACCTCAGTTTGTTTAGAATCATAGAAACTTATAGCACCGAAGGAGGCCATTTGGACCATTGTGCTTGTGCTGGCTCTTAGAAAGAGCAGTTGTGCTTAGTCCCACATCCACACTTTTGTTCATAACCCTGTAAGTTCCTCAATCTCAGGTACCTGTCCAGCTCCCTTTTTAAATTTTTTTATGGAATCAGCTTCCACCACCTTTTCAGGGACAGCGATCCAGATCTCAACAATTCTGTGGAAAGAAAATTCTCCTTTATCTCTGCTCTGGGCTTTTTCCAATGATTTTAAATCTACGACCTCCTAGTTGTCGATCCACTTGCCGGAGGGAATCATTTTTCTCTTCACTGCCATGCGCTGCCACATGTACACACTCAACCTCTCTCTCTTCGGAAGCATCGATTCACCTTATCTCGAAGCTGTCCTGCTTAACAGTTTCATTTCATCCTTTGTCTTATCCGACGCATTAACAAAAAACTTTTTCTCTTGCTTGCAGGTGTTGAGGATCGCAAGCTCCAGTAGCTCATGGGGACTAATGCCCCTCCAGATCTTTCTCCCCCTTCACTTCCCTCTGACCCCATCCCTTCTAATCTGACCCCTTGCCGTGTATTTACACTACCCTTGGACCTTCCCATGTCTGACCATGAAGGATCTGTACTTTACAAAGGACTCGATTTTATCCCCTTACGCCTCCACCTCAGTGAATTTCACGCTCAGCATGACATTGAGCTCCTCTTCTGTCGTCTTTGCCTCCGGGCTCACTTCTTTGACCAGGAGTCCTCCCCCTGACCATGGATCCTTTCACCCGCCTCCAGTATTCTCCCTCCACCTGGACCCCTCCCTCTGGCCTGTTACCCTCTCTTGATCTTTTCTTTGAGAGCTGTCGGCGTGACATCGGCTGTCTCAATTTCTGCGCTCCCCTCACTCGCTCTAACCTGTCTCCCTCTGTACTTGCTGCATTCCGTTCTCTCGGGTCTAACCCTGACATTGTGATCAAACCTACTGACAAGCGTGGTGTTGCTGTCTGGTGTCCCGACCTCTACCTTGCAGAGGCTGAGTGCCAACTCTGTCACTTCTTCCTACCTCTCCCGGACCATGACCCACAGAATTGTTACAGTGCAGAAGGAGGCCATTCGGCCCATCGTATCTGCACCGGCTCTCCGAATGAGCAATTCACTTAGTACCATTCCCCTTTTTTCTCCCTGTAACCCTGCACATTCTTCTTTTTCATATAACAATCTAATTCCCTTCTGAATGCTTCATTGAACCTGCCTCCACCACACACTCGGGCAGTGTATTCCAGACCTTAATGACTCATTGCGTGAAAAGGTTTTTCTATGCTGATGATTGAGAGTAGATGGATAGGGCATAAATTGGTCGGATTGGATTTGTCCTGCTTTTTGTGGACAGGACGTACCTGAGCAATTTTCCACTGACGGGTAGATGCCAGTGTTGTAGCTGTACTGGAACAACTTGGCAAGGGGCTCGGCGAGTTCTGCAGCACATGGCTTCAGTAGTACAGCCAGGATGCTGTCAGGGCCCGTAGCCTTTGCAGTATCCAGTGCCTTCAGCCGTTTCTTGATATCACGTGGAGTGAATCAAATTGGCTGAAGACTGCCATCTGTGATGCTGGGGTCATAGGAACAGAGGAACTTAGGAGCAAGAGTAGGCCATTCAGCCCGCTGAGCCTGATTTGCCACTCAACGAGACCATGGCTCCCACGCTATCCCCATAACCCTCAACGTCACCACCATCCAGAAATCCATTGATCTCTGCCCCAAACATGCTCAATAACCAAGCCTCCACAGCCCCCTGGGGCAGAGAACTCCAAAGATTCAGCACCCCGAGCAAAGAAACTCCTCCCCATCTCAGTCCCAAATGGCCTATCCCCACCCCGCGCCTTGGTCCCCCGGCTCCAGACCCAACATCCAGGGCAAACACCCCACCATGGCCTGCAAGAACCATGCAAGCTTCAATGAGATCACCCCCCACCCACCGAAACTCCAGAGAACACAGGCCCAGACCCCGCAATCTTCCCCCAACCACCCCCCCCCCCCCCCCCCATTATCCCAGGGACCATGGCAAGTACACCCCTCCTGAGACGATGAGACCAAAATTGCACACAATACTCCCACCAAGGCTGCACACAACTGCAGCAAGACCTCTTCACTCCTGCACTCAAATCCCCCCGCAACGAAGTCCAACACACCATCTGCCCTCCCAACTGCCTGCCACACCTGCATGCCAGCCCCAGAGATTCATGAACAAGGACACCCAGGTCCCCTGCAACACTTCCCAACCTCATCAATTAAGAAATATTCTGTATTTCTTTTTTTTTCCTACCAAAGTGGATAACTTCACACCTATCTGCACCACATTACATGCGCCATATTCCTGCCCGCCCACCCAACCCGTCCAAGTTCCCACCAACCCCCCCCCCCCCAAAGCACCCCTGCTTCCTCCCCATCGAAAATACCCCCACCACCAAATATCAAGCCACTGTCTCCAGGACTGTCACTGACTTCTCCTCCTCCGGAGATCTTCCCTCTACAGCTTCCAACCTCATTGTCCTGCAATTCCGGATAGCCCGCTTCCCAAAATCCACAAACAGGACTGTCCTGATAGACTCGTCGTTTCAGCCTGTTGCTACCCCACTGAACTTATTTCTTCCTATCTTGACTCATTCTCCCATGGTCCAGTCTCTTCCCACCTACATCCGTGACTCTTCTGATGCCCTACGTTATTTCGACAATGTCCAGGTTCCTGGCCCTAACCATCTCCTCTTCACTATGGATGTCCAATCTCTTTACGCCTCCATCCCCCACCAGGCGGTCTGAGAGCTCTCCACTGCTTCCATCCACCATCCACCATCCACCACTACACTCCTCCACCTGGCTGAACTTGTTCTGACATTGAACAACTTCTCCTTCAACTTCGCTCACTTGCTTCAAATGAAAGGTGTTGCTATGGGTCCCATGGGTCCTAGTTATGCCTGTCTTTTTGTGAGGTATGTCGAACATTCCTTGTTCCAGTCTTACTCTGGTCCCCTCCCCCAACGCTTTTTCCGGTACATTGACGCTATCGGTGCCGTTTCCTGCTCTCGCCCTGGAAAACCTCAACTTTGCTTCCAGTTTCCAGACTTTCCATGGACTATCTCCGACACTTCCCTGCCTTTCCTCGACTTCTCTGTCTCCATCTCTGGGGCTAGGCTGTCCACTAATATTAATTATAAGCCCACCGACACCCACAGCTGCTTTGACTACACTTCCTCACACCCTGCTTCCTGTAAGGATTCCATTCCATTCTCCCAGTTTCTCCATCTCTGACGCATCTGTTCTGATAATGCAACCTTCCACAACAGCGCTTCTGATATGTCTTCCTTTTTCCTCAACCAAGGATTGCAACCCCTCTTTGGTTGATAGGGCCCTCAACCGTGTCCGACCCATTTCCCACACTTCTGCCCTCACCCCTTCTCCTCGCTCCCAGAACTGTGGCAGGGTTCCCCTTGTCCTCACTTACACCCCACCAGCCTCCACGTCCAAAGGATCATCCTCCGCCATTTCCGCCACCTCCAGTGTGATGCCACCACCAAACATCTCTTCCCCTCCCCTCCCCTGTCAGCATTCCGAAGGGATCGTTCCCTCTGTGACACCCTGGTTCACTCCTCCATTACCCCCGACACCTCGTTCCCTTCCCACGGCACCTGCCCATGCAATCATAGGATATGTAATACTTGCCCTTTTACCTCCTCTCTCCTCACCATCCAAGCCCCAAACACTCGTTCCAGGTGAAGCAGCGATTTACTTGTACTATTTTCAGTTTAGTATATTGTATTAGATGCTCACAATACGGTCTCCTCTCCCAAACTCAGACTGGGTGATCGCTTTGCAGAACACCTCCGCTCAGTCTGCAAGCATGACCCCGAGCTTCCGGTTGCTTGCCATTTCAATTCACCACCCTGCTCTCATGCCCACATTCCTCTCCTCTGCTTGCTGCAGTGTTCCAGTGAACATCAACGCAAGTTCAAGGAACAACACCTCATCTTCCGATTAGGCACTCTACAGCTTTCTGGACTCAACATTGAGTTCAACAATTTCAGAGCACGACTGGCCTTTTTTTATGATTTTATTTTTTAATCATGTGCCTGCCTTTTTGACAGAGCTGTTCATTATTCTGCCATTAACACACTCTTGGGACCAATGCTTAGTCTTTCTCACAACCATTAGAACTCTCTTTGCCTTTCTCCCATGATTCCCTTTTGTTCTCTTTGCCCCCCAAACCGCCCCACCCCCCCCTCCTGCCACTTAAAACCTATTACATTTCTATCCTTTGCCAGTTCTGACGAAAGGTCACAGATCTGAAACTGTTTTTTTTTATTCTTTCATGGGATGTGGGCATTGCTGGCAGGGTCAGAATTTGTTGCCCATTCCTAATTGACCTTGAACTGAGTGGCTTGCAAGGTCATTTCAGAGAGCATTTAAGAGTTAGCCACATTGCTGTGGGTCTGGAGTCGCATGTAAGCCAGACCGGTAAGGACGGCAGATTTCCTTCCCGAAAAGACATCAGTGAACCAGATGGATTTTTTACGACAATCAATTATAGTTTCATAGCACCACTACGGAGTCTAGCTTTCAATTCCAGATGTTTATTAATGAATTGAATTTAAATTCCACCAGCTGCTGTGGTGGGATTTGAACCCGTGTCCTCGGGATATCAGCCTGGGCCTCTGGATTACTAGCTCAGTGACATTACCACTACACCACCATTTCCCCTAACTCTGCTTCTCTCTGCAGTATTTCCAGCACTGACAGTTTTTATATCATTTTTCTCTTGCCTACTATCAAAATGTCACAACTTGAACCTCTCAGGTCACCTCTTTTATTTGTTCCAAGGAGAACAGTCCTAACTTTTCCAACCTCTTCTCTACCTTGTATGGAGCCTGTTACATCTTTTGAGGGGATTGGTCTAGGGTTTGAAAAGGCAGCATTCAGGGAGCTGACAGATGTTCTGTCTTGCAGGGCCTTAGCTCAAACTAGCCCAGCTAATTGTCTGTAAGTCCTCTGTCTGCTGGCTAAAATGTTCCTTTATGCAATGACTTTGAACCATTGCATCTCTCCCTCTCTCTGGCGCTCGCTCGCTCTCTCTCTCTGGCGCTCGCTCGCTCTCTCTCTCTGGCGCTCGCTCGCTCTCTCTCTCTGGCGCTCGCTCGCTCTCTCTCTCTCTGGCGCTCGCTCGCTCTCTCTCTCTGCGCTCGCTCGCTCTCTCTCTCTCTGGCGCTCGCTCGCTCTCTCTCTCTCTGGCGCTCGCTCGCTCTCTCTCTCTCTGGCGCTCGCTCGCTCTCTCTCTCTGGCGCTCGCTCGCTCTCTCTCTCTCTGGCGCTCGCTCGCTCTCTCTCTCTCTGGCGCTCGCTCGCTCTCTCTCTCTCTGGCGCTCGCTCGCTCTCTCTCTCTCTGGCGCTCGCTCGCTCTCTCTCTCTCTGGCGCTCGCTCGCTCTCTCTCTCTCTGGCGCTCGCTCGCTCTCTCTCTCTCTGGCGCTCGCTCGCTCTCTCTCTCTCTGGCGCTCGCTCGCTCTCTCTCTCTCTGGCGCTCGCTCGCTCTCTCTCTCTCTGGCGCTCGCTCGCTCTCTCTCTCTCTGGCGCTCGCTCGCTCTCTCTCTCTCTGGCGCTCGCTCGCTCTCTCTCTCTCTGGCGCTCGCTCGCTCTCTCTCTCTCTGGCGCTTCGCTCGCTCTCTCTCTCTCTGGCGCTCGCTCGCTCTCTCTCTCTCTGGCGCTATCGCTCGCTCTCTCTCTCTCTGGCGCTCGCTCGCTCTCTCTCTCTCTGGCGCTCGCTCGCTCTCTCTCTCTCTGGCGCTCGCTCGCTCTCTCTCTCTCTGGCGCTCGCTCGCTCTCTCTCTCTCTGGCGCTCGCTCGCTCTCTCTCTCTCTGGCGCTCGCTCGCTCTCTCTCTCTCTGGCGCTCGCTCGCTCTCTCTCTCTCTGGCGCTCGCTCGCTCTCTCTCTCTCTGGCGCTCGCTCGCTCTCTCTCTCTCTGGCGCTCGCTCGCTCTCTCTCTCTCTGGCGCTCGCTCGCTCTCTCTCTCTCTGGCGCTCGCTCGCTCTCTCTCTCTCTGGCGCTCGCTCGCTCTCTCTCTCTCTGGCGCTCGCTCGCTCTCTCTCTCTCTGGCGCTCGCTCGCTCTCTCTCTCTCTGGCGCTCGCTCGCTCTCTCTCTCTCTGGCGCTCGCTCGCTCTCTCTCTCTCTGGCGCTCGCTCGCTCTCTCTCTCTCTGGCGCTCGCTCGCTCTCTCTCTCTCTGCTGGCGCTCGCTCGCTCTCTCTCTCTCTGGCTGGCGCTCGCTCGCTCTCTCTCTCTCTGGCTGGCGCTCGCTCGCTCTCTCTCTCTCTGGCTGGCGCTCGCTCGCTCTCTCTCTCTGGCTGGCGCTCGCTCGCTCTCTCTCTCTCTGGCTGGCGCTCGCTCGCTCTCTCTCTCTCTGGCTGGCGCTCGCTCGCTCTCTCTCTGGCTGGCGCTCGCTCGCTCGCTCTCTCTCTCTCTCTCTGGCTGGCGCTCGCTCGCTCTCTCGCTCTCTCTCTCTCTGGCTGGCGCTCGCTCGCTCTCTCTCTCTCTGGCTGGCGCTCGCTCGCTCTCTCTCTCTCTGGCTGGCGCTCGCTCGCTCTCTCTCTCTCTGCTGGCGCTCGCTCGCTCGCTCTCTCTCTCTCTCTCTGGCTGGCGCTCGCTCGCTCTCTCGCTCTCTCTCTCTCTGGCTGGCGCTCGCTCGCTCTCTCTCTCTCTCTCTCTCTGCTGGCGCTCGCTCGCTCTCTCTCTCTCTCTCTCTCTGGCTGGCGCTCGCTCGCTCTCTCTCTCTCTGGCTGGCGCTCGCTCGCTCTCTCTCTCTCTGGCTGGCGCTCGCTCGCTCTCTCTCTCTCTGGCTGGCGCTCGCTCGCTCGCTCTCTCTCTCTCTCTCTGGCTGGCGCTCGCTCGCTCTCTCGCTCTCTCTCTCTCTGGCTGGCGCTCGCTCGCTCTCTCTCTCTCTGGCTGGCGCTCGCTCGCTCGCTCTCTCTCTGGCTGGCGCTCGCTCGCTCGCTCTCTCTCTGGCTGGCGCTCGCTCGCTCTCTCTCTCTCTGGCTGGCGCTCGCTCGCTCGCTCTCTCTCTGGCTGGCGCTCGCTCGCATCGCTCTCTCTCTGCTGGCGCTCGCTCGCTCGCTCTCTCTCTGGCTGGCGCTCGCTCGCTCTCTCTCTCTCTGGCTGGCGCTCGCTCGCTCTCTCTCTCTCTGGCTGGCGCTCGCTCGCTCTCTCTCTCTGGCGCTCGCTCGCTCTCTCTCTCTGGCGCTCGCTCGCTCTCTCTCTCTGGCGCTCGCTCGCTCTCTCTCTCTGGCGCTCGCTCGCTCTCTCTCTCTCTCTCTGGCGCTCGCTCTCTCTCTCTCTCTCTCTCTGGCGCTCGCTCTCTCTCTCTCTCTCTCTCTGGCGCTCGCTCTCTCTCTCTCTCTCTCTCTGGCGCTCGCTCGCTCTCTCTCTCTCTGGCGCTCGCTCGCTCTCTCTCTCTCTGGCGCTCGCTCGCTCTCTCTCTCTCTCTCTGGCGCTCGCTCGCTCTCTCTCTCTCTCTCTGGCGCTCGCTCGCTCTCTCTCTCTCTCTCTGGCGCTCGCTCGCTCTCTCTCTCTCTCTCTGGCGCTCGCTCGCTCTCTCTCTCTCTCTCTGGCGCTCGCTCGCTCTCTCTCTCTCTGGCGCTCGCTCGCTCTCTCGCTCTCTCTCTCTCTCTCTCTCTGGCGCTCGCTCGCTCTCTCGCTCTCTCTCTCTCTCTCTCTCTGGCGCTCGCTCGCTCTCTCGCTCTCTCTCTCTCTCTCTCTCTGGCGCTCGCTCGCTCTCTCGCTCTCTCTCTCTCTCTGGCGCTCGCTCGCTCTCTCGCTCTCTCTCTCTCTCTGGCGCTCGCTCGCTCTCTCGCTCTCTCTCTCTCTCTCTCTCTCTCTCTCTGGCGCTCGCTCGCTCTCTCGCTCTCTCTCTCTGGCGCTCGCTCTCTCTCTCTCTCTCTCTGGCGCTCGCTCTCTCTCTCTGGCGCTCGCTCTCTCTCTCTGGCGCTCGCTCTCTCTCTCTGGCGCTCGCTCTCTCTCTCTGGCGCTCGCTCTCTCTCTCTGACGCTCGCTCTCTCTCTCTGACGCTCGCTCTCTCTCTCTGACGCTCGCTCTCTCTCTCTGACGCTCGCTCTCTCTCTCTGACGCTCGCTCTCTCTCTCTGACGCTCGCTCTCTCTCTCTGGCGCTCGCTCTCTCTCTCGCTCTCTCTCTCTCTCTCTCTCTCTCTGGCGCTCGCTCGCTCTCTCGCTCTCTCTCTCTCTCTCTCTCTCTCTCTGGCGCTCGCTCGCTCTACTCGCTCTCTCTCTCTGGCGCTCGCTCGCTCTCTCTCTCTCTCTCTCTCTCTCTCTGGTGCTCGCTCTCTCTCTCTCTCTCTCTCTCTGGCGCTCGCTCTCTCTCTCTGGCGCTCGCTCTCTCTCTCTGGCGCTCGCTCTCTCTCTCTGGCGCTCGCTCTCTCTCTCTCTGGCGCTCGCTCTCTCTCTCTCTGGCGCTCGCTA